>NC_052503.1:7296649-7669009 GCF_016617805.1 Bactrocera tryoni | reverse complement strand
GTCACCGCACAACAAATTGTGCACTTTTCACATTAATCAGTTTGTCATTGCCGTTTGCGCGTTGCTATAGTCGCCGCCGCCAGTGTTGTACGTCTCCAACGTATTTCGGATGTCAACTGAATGTGTTTTTCACTGACCCGTTGACGGTCGGCGGACGCATTGAGAGCACCAAATGCGCGCTTCCACGAATTCTGCCATAAATGAGCAAATGCAACAACAACAACGCGGGCAACAATACAAATAATACAAATTCTGAGCGCAGAGTACGTTGCTTGACGTTTTTCTCCGATAGAACGGAAACACGCTCGTGTGAAATATAGCAGAGGGCAGGTAAGGAGTTGCCACAGCAACAGAATTTAGCCTACATTAAAAATATGTGGTACCGTCAGAAAATAGCGATTTGAGGAAACATAAAAAAAAATTAAAAACAAGGCTGATAATTTGACGTGAGAAATTTTGATTGAAAATTGCGGTTTTTATTTCCTTTTTAAGTCAAAAAGAGCGTTCGTCCTTAATTCCCTTAATTCCCTATTTGGAATTAAATAAGTGTGTTTGGGACATAAGAAGGTAAAATTACGGCAAATTTCGTCAAAATAAGAACAAAAAACTGAAAAAAATATAATATTTGAATTTTTCACATAAATTTTAACTTATTTTATTGGCGTCGTAGTTTTGCCAGAAATCGAGATAAACCGTTTTAACCTCTTAAAAATCAACCACGACCCCTCTACCTTCTTCTTCCCCACCTGAGATCGCACGTAAATAATTTTTCCCTCCATTTTTGTTATATCTCTCGTTTCCACTGAACTTAATTTTTTTCCATTTGCAAAGGCTGCTGTGGAGGAGCTTGTGTAGAACTTTGCAGATTTCTGTCATAAAAAAATCACAATAATTAAATGATAATATTTTCCCGTTCGTCTTTGCTTCGACTATTGCCAATAGTCAACTTGAAAAACCCATCAATTTCATAGAAAATTTCAGCACAACAGCAACACTTAGCGACAACAATTTTTGTGAGAGAGTCAGAGAGAGTTGAGAGCAAGTCGTGGCAAATACTATAAAAGGCGCTGCTCTGGCTGTGCCACCTAGCCGCCCACCCGCATACCGATGAATTGGCGTTTAAGAATATGCGCACAAAAGGAAATCGAGAAAAAACATGCAGATACCGATACACATATTGCCTCTGCGAGTCTGTGTGTGTGTGTGTGGGTATTGGATATAAACAAATTATCGGACAAATGACGCGCGTCGGCACTTGCCGTTAGTCATTTATTGTTGTGTTTTGTAAATTTTGTTCGCCTTTTAAGCGATTTTTAGTATTTGTTGTTTATTTGTATTTGCCTCTTGCATTGTTTGTGTTTATTTTGAAAATTGTATTTTACTGTCATTTGGAGGCGTCAATTTGCATTCTGTTTTATTATTTCCTTAATTGATGTTTAAGTCACTCATATGTTCCAACCAAAAGTTCAAAGTTTGACTTGGCTTGTATACACACTGGCTTAAGGGATAAAATGGGTTTACGGGTTTCAAAAAACCCATTTTTTTTCTATTGCCTTATTAAATTTTATAATAAATAAATAAATAATAAATTTTCAAGTGGATCCGAGTAATAGTTTCGGCGATACAGCCTTGAGAACTTGTGCGCTCGCGGCTGGCTAGGCTAAGTGCGCCGTCTTTAAACGCGTTTTTCTCGAAACTGTGTTTTTGAAGTCGGTTGACAAGATTTCTCGAGAACTGCCCAACCGATCTTCATGAAATTTTACACAGGTCTTTAAGATACAATTCTTAAAACCTTGAACGAAGGTTTTTTTCGATTACAACTGTTTGGAAAAAAATTGTAGCGAAATTTGAACTGAAATTTTAAATTTCTGTATAAAAATGTCTGCCAAAAATCCAATTTTTAGGTTTTTTTCCCTCGACCAAATTCTAAGTTAAGGTTTTAACATGTATTTTTTCACTTTAGATGATATTGTAAGGAGTTTTCCTGCCAACGCGGGCGAATCTTTTTCCCGAGGAGTCAACGGAAATGCCGTCGTTTAAAATATTTTTTTCCAAAAATTTCCGAATTTTTTTTTTAATAGTGTATGTTTGTAGCAATTAAAAATTCTAAGAAAATATTTCATTTTTTATATGAAAAAAAAAAATTCTTGAAAAAATGCTGTTTTTTACGCGAGGAAAACCATGTTACCCCTTAAGAATGTCCTAGGTGTTGACATACATAGTTGACATATATAGTTATGACTCCAGAGCTTTGTGAGCCGGCACTTTTATGTGGTAAGCTATTTTTGGAAACATTCGCCTGTGTGTGTGTCGGTATGTATGACACTTAGGTATTTTACTGGTGGTATGCTAATTTTATGGATACTTGTTAGCTAGTGCTTATCTGCTAGTCCGAAATGCTCTGCGATACGCAGTAAAACAAACGCTTATTCAAATTGCTGTGATAAAACCTGATGCATTGAGCTCAACGTGTGTATAACTGTCGCACGCAACAACAAATGTGATTTGTGATGCTAACCGGTTTGAACCGATGATATGGACTACAAATAAACAAATAAAAAATACCAAAATAACAATGAAATGCAAAAATTTTTGTAGAAAAAACCGGAAAAGTTAATATATATGTACATATATCGTATATAAAATCTCTTCTGACACTCAATTTGTTTTTTATATGAAAAATATAAAGATATCAACAGTTGAGAAATATTTATATTAAGGGGTTATATACTACAGTTAGAATTTTTAGTAAATCGATTTTTTTTTTTTTGTTTTTTTAATGCCCATATATCTAAGAACACACACAGAGAATTTCATGTCGTTCGGGTGAATACTTTCGAAGTTACATGCAAATTTGAATAGGCGCTTCAGAGTGCTTGGAAAAACAAGGCCAAACTTTAATCGCATTTTTCTGTGGTGTTTTGGTGCTTCCGAAGTCGGTGACCAACATTAAATTTTAACACAAGCTTCTTAAGTATATTTTTATTAATTAAACAAAGATTTTTTCGCCCCGATAACTATTTTTTTTATAAAATTAATAAAAAAAATTTAAGACCGAAATTTTGGTCAAAAATCGATTTTTTTTGTCAAAAAAATTTTTTTTTTCTCTAATTAATTACTAGATTTAACAAAACTTTGGCTTTTTAATTTCAGAAGATCCAGTTCAGAGATATACCATAGTGGTCACCGCAAAACGTCTTTTTTGAGAGGAGCTCCTTGTGATCAGCTGTAGTTCCTTTCAAAATAATTATTTTTGCCAACACCAAGTCTTAAAATACAGTTAAAAGATACCATAATATGTGTACAAATTTTCGGATCAATAAATTTAAAAGTTTTCTCAACAAAAAATTTCGAAAAAAATCGCTTTTTCAGCCTTCTAACTGTATATAACACCTTAAATCGCAGCGATTTTGATTACGGACAAAATAAATAACATAAAAATGCACCGTCTTGCCTTTTAAGCGTATATTCTAGCCGAGCAAAGTAAACCAGAGCACACTAAGCACTAGTTGTAGTTGTAGTTGTAAAATATGCTGCAACTTAATCCAACTTTGCATTTACACGTACTTCTGCTAAACATAACGAACATGAATAAAAAAAGAAATTCTTGAGTGTGATAACGAGCCACACGCTTTTGTTTTTGTATACCATAACGGTTCAACAGATTTGCATATAAATTTTCTATGCATTAAACTCCAACCACATATGTGCGCTCATATCAGATAGTATACTAAAGTGGACTCAAATGATGACTTTCGTACATATGTTAATATAATATGTATACACACACGCACTCTCAGTGTTGCTTCAATCATTGTCCACCCCCAGTCCACTGGTTCGCACCAGCATTCATTCATTTCATCAGTTCTCGCTCGCATCTCTGCAATTTAGCTTCATGAAATGACTTCGCATGCCATCACCGGTTAACTGCACGCAGGAACCGCGCGATAGGATACACAAATGAGTATGCATGTATGTATGTATGTATTTATGACGAAAAAGCAATGAAGCGTATGGCAGGAGGCATTAAGTGAAAAGCGGTAAAATGCGAAACAGCAAACAAAGCGGAATGCAAAATAAACATTGCGCAATTGTTTGTTCGCACTCCTGTGGAGAGCACACCGCGGCGTATGAGCAACATTTTTATAGCGCACTCCAACGGAGAGTTTTCACTGATGCTCCCTCCCCTAAAAGCGAGTCTTTCCGTGCAATCCTGCTCAGCGCATTGCATGGCATGTATGTGTGCGTGTGTGTAATTATGTAGTAGATTCATGGCGAGTTAGTAATGAGAGTTGGAGATGTTGCATATAGTCAGGATGATACTTTGAGCCAGTGCAAAATGGTTGCCAGCTGATTGAAATTTACAGGAAAAAAATATTGAAAACCCACGCAAGAAAGAAAAAAGTTCAGCTTATACATAGTTCAAAATATTTTTTGAAGTTGGTTGCCACCTTTTTAAAAGTTCTTATTATAACATTATCGAAATATTGGGTAGTCGAAAAAGTCTTTTCGTATTTTGTCAGTAGATGTCATTGCTGTCATATATCTACAGTGCTACCAATCACATTGTGTCTTATCATATAGTGTTGGAAAGGTGAGATTCTAAGCTTCATTTGATAAATTCGGAGGAGTTGAAAAAAAGTTACAGCTGTTCAAAAATGAGCGAAAATATGAAATTCGCTATATTTTGAAACTTTTGTATAAAAAAGAAAGGAATAATACCACGCAAGCCACCAATGAAATTTGTGAAGTATTCGGAGACGATACTGCATTAGCTCGTGTAGTACAACAATGGTTCGCTCGCTTCGGTTCAGGAAATTTCGAAATTTCGATTTATACTAATGAAAGTTTTACACTGTTGAAATAATGTCTCTAACAGAAAAATGCCAAAAATGGTCGACCAAAATGTTAAATATTTGTTTATTTATTTATTAGTATAAAAATAAAAAAATAAGTTGAAGCCTGATTAGAAATACGAAAAGACCTTTTCGACTACCGACTGAATAAAAAACAAAAAACTGGAACAAAACAGAATTTTTGGTTATTTTTTACCAAAATATGATAAGAACTTGTCTAACACTTATTATTCCTCCTGCCTAGCACTACGCCTTTTAATTAACGGATTTACCGAGTGTGGAATTTTTATAGTTTTTATCGCCAACTATTGCGAAAGCGAGTGGGTAATTGCCGGCGATAATGTGGAGTTCGTGTAGAGTGTAAATGACACGGTACTTATCAGCTCATTCTTAATTATATTAACCACAGCAATCGGCTTTTCGTGCGTGCGTCGGAATATGTAGTGAGTTTTTAATTATTTCGTAAACTCACCGCTTTGCTGCTTGATTAACTTGGTAATTGTATGAAACTTACCTGCAAAAAGAGAACAACAAAAAAGTGATTAATTACACGGCTTTGATATAAGTACATTGAAACAAAAAGTGGAGTACAGTGGAACCTCAATAGTTTAAACTAAATGTAAATCGAGCTTTTAAGTGAGAGACCAAACTCAAAGCGATTCAAGAAAGCTTTGAGTTACATACATGTAAAAAAATGAGGTTCCAAGGAGCGGAGGTCTTACTCACCATTATTATTGCTTATGGCAAATCGTTGCTGCAACTGTTGCGCCAACGCCTGATGATGCTGTGCCAGCGGCGTTAGCGGCGGCGGCTGCCCCAGCTGGTGTGGCGCCGACTGCGAGTGCGGCACGTTCGACATGGGTGATGCGTCGCCGCCGCCGCCGCCGCCGCCACCGTTCTGACCGTTGCTGCCGCTGGAATTGTTGACACCGCCGCCACCGTTATTACTGCCGTTGTTGTTGTTGCCACCGTTCATTGCATTGAACTGTTGCACGGATATGGATGTGGGTACGTTCACCATTTGGTGCTGCTGTTGCTGTTGTTGCTGCTGCTGCTGTTGCAACTGCTGCTGGCTAATGAGCGCGCCGCCGGCGCTGCCAGCTGTGGTGGTGTTTATGGAATTTTGCAGTGCGCTGCCATTACTGTTATTGTTGTTGTTATTATTATTGGCGACTGAAAGGATGGAGCCGTTGGCCATGTTGTTGGATGTGTTGGCATTGGAATTGTAGTACACGTCCTCACCTGTGGGGGGTGGAAAAGCGTGTGAGTAGGTGGCAAACATAAAGTTCAAAGCTCGTGTACAGAGTTATATTCGCAAAAAGCTCTCTAACTGTAATGTAGACAGTTATATGTACGTATGCATATAGAATATAAGTTGTGAGAAAAGCTTAATTGGCAAATGGGAGCTTTCGGTTGCGAGCTTTAGTGCGTATGGCGCCATCTGTTGGTGCTTAGCAGCGATAAAGGAACTTAAGAGCTTTGAATGACACTCGATATTAAGCTATCACACAGTTTTATTATATTCGCACGATTCTTTTCTTTATTGTATTCAATTACCGCAATTGAGTTCTAAACACGCGCATGAATTTAAGTATTTTTTATGAAAGTAGGATCTGGTTTACATTATCGGGTTCGAGAGAGGTCTTATTGCTAGTGCAAAAACACCTTTTTAACATCTTCCACACTCATTTAGAGAAATTTAATTTTATAGTACGGAAGAAAAAAGTAAAAATATACTCCAATGATAAGTTGCGTACTTTCTACTGAGCAATGACCTTGAAACTCGCAATTCTATAAGTAAGAATGTTCACGCGTCAAGGGAATATTTAAATTTGCTTCAACTTTCAATCTCAGGGTCAACAAAATATTGTTTGTGCTTTCATCACGTTTCCATTTTCGACGTCTACATGCCGCGGATGCCAGCACTTCATCAAAAGGTTCTTCAATGCGCACATCAACTGACGTGGCGCGTCGAGACTTGATTTGATTATGACTGACAGCGGTATGCCCGGCTAGGCTCTCCGCACTAACCTCTGTGCGGACTCTGCCTGCCAGTCCTACTCATATATGTATGTATGTGTGTATTAAGTCAGTTAAAGCAAATTGAATCAAGAAAGAAACGCGCAAAGTGAACACATGGTGAGCGAATCAGAAATGCACTTTGCATGCAATTAAAAATTGACAGCCAAGTCGGCAAAAAATAGCGCGCATAATTTAAGCGCGACGTGTGGAATTCGCGGGCGGCAAATTGAAAACGAAAACGACGCCTCGCAATGCACGCCATGTTGGAGCTGAATATTACTATACAGCCAGTAGAATCTCCTTGAAGTTTTATTGCAAAAGGCACTTTAAGACCATGAAACAACCAAATATGTGAAAAAGTAATTTTGGAAGCGGCTGATAGCGGCGGTAGGCGGAGCAATTGCTAAGCTCGATTTTAAGTGTGTGTGTGTGTGGTGCGGTATGCAGAAGCGTATAAAATGGCTTAGATGGAGATATGTATATATGACTGCACATTTTCAGTGACTATTAGATATAGGAGTACGCAAGCATGCAGAGCGCACAATAAAGTGCACTTCGACTATTTCTCTTGGCGATAAAATTTTCTTTTTTGCTCTACACAAATGCTTATTCAAACTTAAGTTATGGCGAACAGAGCATTTATTGATAGTCCACAATTCTAGCGCGTGTGTAGGCGCGCTCTTCAGTTTTAGCGCCTGTATGTATGCAACGTTTTCCAACTTTACTAGGATAATGTAGCATTTTGCTTATCTGTACAAAGTCAAACGTGATGCATGCAGAATTCAGCTTGCAGAATTATTGTGTGCACTTGCTCTCGTAGTCGTACATTAGGGTGCGCTGCAACATAGAGTGAGTTTCAAACGAGCCCAAAGTGCTGAGTTCAATGTGTATATATTGAAAGTGAAGAAGTAAGCTGAACAGTCTGATTGCGCAAATATCGTACGTATTTCACTTCAGCTTTCAGGGCTTTATAGGGTTGCAGGACAATACCTGTGGACCAATGCTAAGACTTGAAAATCATCGTGTTGGCATGTGTGAAATAGCTTAGGATTGTTGTTGGGTGTTGTTGTAGCGAATGAAAACATTCCTGCCGGTTTCACAGTCATTGACCACTGCAAATTCAGGTCCGTTCCGGTTATGTATACGTGACTGCCTCGGTTACGATAATCTTCTGGATAAACACAAGACATTTTAGTTAATGTTTAGGCTATGAAATGTGTCAATGCTAAACTTATAGCAAAATAGCCTTGAATTCGAATTATCGAGCAAAGCGCCAAAAAAACGAAACCGAAAAATCTAAAGTTCGCTGAACGCCGAGGACTAATAACAAGTGTTTGGAAAATTGGATGAAGCGTTGACATGCTTGTATTGACTCAGGAAACTATTTTGAAGACAGTAATAAAAATTTTTTAATATAGACGATTTTTTTTTTTTAGCAATCCGGGTCAAATTTGATCAGATGTTACAAAATTTTGATTCAACACAAATAGGAATTTTAATAAAATTTTTATTAAATTACTGAAATTTAATAAGTTTTTTATTTTAGTTTTTGGCAGTAGGGTCAAATTTGATCACATGATAAAAAAATTTCATTCAACACAAATACGAATTTTAATCAAATTTTTATTGAATTACTGAAATTTAATTATTATTTTTTTTTTTGTTGGCAGTCCGGGTCAAATTTGATCATATGGTACAAAATTACAAATGCAAATTTTTATTAAATTACTGAAATTTAAATATTATTTTATTTTAGTTTTTGGCAGTCCGGGTCAAATTTGATCAGATGTTACAAAATTTTGATTCAACACAAATTGCAATTTGTGCAAAAAGAAAACGTAAACTAAAACATGAAATGTGCAGGAAATGGAAACAAGCAACATAAAAATTAAAAAATCAAAATTAGTATTAGTGCAGAGTGTCTTCAAAACAAAAAAGAGGAAGAAGGTATCGAAACATGTTTGCTAAAACGAATAACAAACTATGTTTTAGGGCCCAACATAACCGTTAAATTTAGTTACAAAAAGTATAGTGCTATATAAGATTTTTTTTACTGCTAGGGAAAGCGGTCCTCCCTAATACGGGTGCATGTGTCAAGCGTGAGATTCTTGCAGCTAAAGCGGTGCATATTAATGGCGACGTCCTACATGCATACACAGTTCCTGCATATTTATCAAATCTGAACTAGCAGTTAAAACCATTGCATGCGGCAGCGCCTAAAATAGTGCAACAGTTTCAGTAACACACACGCTCCCCCTCCACACACTCCCTCTCTAGTTATGGGCACATGCAACGACCGCAATTGCGCACATTAATATGCCGTTATTCGTGCATAAGACCGCTTTGCATTCGACAGATATTTCACTGGTGTGACATAAATCCCGCTACAAGGGGAAGCTCGACTGTATTCAACGCCTGCGTCCGCACCAGCTCCGCATCCGCTTACTCACCTGGCTCCTGTATGTTCCCCAGTGGACTCTCTGGCAGCAGTATACCCTTCTGCACAAGCTCCTCACGATTGGCACGTACCGATATTTTGCGTTCAAGTGCTGCGGAGCAAACGAGAAATCGGGTAGTGGATCAAGCAAGTTGTTGTTGTTAGCGATAAAATGAAATAAAACCAAATAAAGTAAAAGCGAAAACAAAAAACGGAAAACGGAAATGAAATAAAAGTAAAGCAGAAACAAAAAGCAAAAGAAAAAAGAAAACGTAAAGAGTAATGGTGAGCTTGAGCTTGAGCGTAAGCGTCTTCAATGCTTTTGAAAACAAACAAAAAAAAATAGTTTTCCCCTTTGCCAATTGGTGGTGTTAGTGTTGGTGTAAGAAATAGTGTGCGGATTAGTGTGTGAATTAGTTGGTGTGCTAGTGGCTTAAATTAGCTTTGCGTTAAGTAAGACACAAGTACACACACGCATACATACTAGGACTAAGAAGAGGTGGTTTATTGGTACTTACACTTGGAAGCTGCTTCGAATTTTTCGCTCTTCTTTTTCCGCCGCCACTTCCACGGCTTGAAGAATCGCCCCAAAGCACTCAACTTGCTTTTGCGCTCGAGCGGGGGTGTGCGTGTGCCGGAGCCGAGACTGTTTGTACGCAGGGCAGCACCATTTTGCTTTTTGGCTGAAAGTAAAAAGGAAGCGAAAGAATGCTTATTAAAAATCGCTGGTAAATTTGTACGGGATATTCTCCAAATTTAATTGTAAGGAGAGTATTAAAGGGAGAGTACAGCTCTCACAACACAAAACATGTTCCTTACTGAGGTTGATAACAGTAAATCGCTTCTAAATGTATTTTGGAATGATTTTAGTCTTTAAATTGCTTCAAAAGTAACCACTTTACAAAAACAACAATTGTGCATCAGTATTTTACGCTTACAATTAATACTAAAGACTAAAGCAACAACAAACGAATGTAATAACTCATGAAGAGAACAAACAAAAAGGAGTGAGACAACAATTGACGATTTAATTGCACGAGCAGCCACCACCAGTTATATAAATTGTGACAGCAACAGACAGTTAGCTTCCGGCTTAACTCAAGCAGGCGAGCAGACAACTCACTTCGGTCTACCGATCATAGCACGATGACAATGCAAGCATAGATACATGACAAGGCGACAATTGCACAAGAGTGGATTGATTGTGATTAAATGCAATGTTGCGTTAATTCAATGAGGAAATCGGTAAAAGGAAGTATTTGGCATAAAAATTCCCGTTTAAGAGTGTGACATGTCGAAAATCTCGTAGAAAAATCTTTTTTACTTAATAAAGCTTAGAGGGCAGGCATTTGTCCAAACAAAGTAACAGGATTGACGTAGTGGTGCCCATTTAAAAGAAGAAAACTGTTGCTTACATTTAGGGTATATCCAAACAATTTCAAATCTGCGTCCGAAACGAGTTTCTAAGACTTTTTTAATAATTTTTTATTCTTGTTTCTGCTCCTCTTAGAACAAGAGTTTGAAAGGATGTTTTATAACATTTTTGTGCAAAACAAACAAAAAAATGTTGCCCACATTTAGGGTCTCTCCTAAAAATCTGAAATCTGCGTCCGAAACGAGTTTCTAAGAATTTTGTGTGATATTTTTGTTTGTCACTCTTTACAACCATAAAAAAAATTGTTGCCTACATTTAGGGCCTATCCTAAAAATCTGAAATCTGCGCCCGAAAATAGTTTCTAAGATTTTTGTAATATTCTTGTTTGTACCACCTTTACTACAAACAAAAAAAACTGTTGCCTACATTTAGGGTATATTCGAAAACTCTAAAATCTGTCTTCCGAAACGAGTTTCTAGGATTTTTTTGTGATTTTATTGTTTATGTCACTTTTTACAACCATAAAAAAAATTGTTGCCTACATTTAGGGTATATTCTAAAACTCTAAAATCTGTGTCCGAAACGAGTTTCTCAGAATTGGTTGCCTACATTTAGGGTCTATCCTAAAAATCTGAAATGTTCGTCCGAAACGATATATACTATATAACATTTTTGCTGGTAAATTTGCTCAGAATGGATTCTACAACGTTCTACAAGGTCGTTTAGTTACATTCGAATATCCCTACACATATATCCCTCATAATGTACGCCCAAAAATCGAAATAACTGTTCATGTGAGTAAATGTTTGTTTGCTTGTTATATCCTTTACACATTTACAGGCGTCCTTTAAAGTCACAATTATCGATTTTCGATTAAATTGTCAAATGCAAAAGAGCTGCAGATGATCAAGATAAAGAGGAGGAGAGAGGATAGCAGCACACCTATTTGACAAAAAGGCTCAAAGCCAATCTAATTATAAACTGACAGAATTATCCAAAACGAAAGCAAGTCACGGTCGAATGAAGTCGATAGAATTTAGAAGCACGATTGATTTTGACATCATTTATAGAAGTCGATAGCATTTTATTTAGGGTACTTAAAGGAGATTATACGGCGAGTGCGGAGCTATGAGTATATACAAGGTGCGTTCCAAAGTAAACAAAACTTTGAAAAAAAACAGAACAAATGGTTTTTTCGGCAAAATCAATTTATTTTATTGAAAAAAGTCTCCTTCTGCTTCAATACAGTTTTTTGCACGGTCCAAAAGCATGAACGAGTGTTTTAGCTCGTTGGCCGCTATGGTCGGCAGTATGCCGGTGCAAGCCTTTTGAATGGCCTCTACGTCTGCATAACGCTTTCCTTTCATGGACAAATGCATTTTTCCGAAAAGGAAGAAGTCGCACCGAACTATATCAGGTGAATACGGGGAGTGGTTAATGGTTAAAATCTGATTTTTGGTCAAATAATCGTCCTTCGAATGTTAGATTCTGAGCAATTTTTGGTCGTCAGTCAATTTGTAAGGAACAAACCGTACACACAACTTTCGTAAGCCCAAATGTTCGGTCAAAATGCGATATATCGATGTTTTGGAGATGTTCAATTTCATATCCATGAATTTCAATGATGATTTCGGCTGATTTTTGATGAAGTCACGCACAGTTTCGATGGAATTTGGAACTTGAATCTCCTCTCAATCTCAAATTCTTTTCGCCTAACGGTTTTTAGTGTGGTGAGTTTGATTGTGCTTCTTTTGAGCATGTGAATTCGCGGACGCTTCGCTGACACGCTGACACTGCCATTTACGGTCGCTCCACTTGTATCAGAGTCAGAAACCGCTCGGGAGCCCACCAACAGCCAACGGACAGTAGGCAGTCAAACAAGCTGCAAATCGCTTGTGACCAAAGCGCACTCATTCACACACACACACACACACACGTTGATTGACCGCAGTTTTGTACGATTATCTGGCCCGTGATGCCTGCACTTGTACGGCGTGCAACAGTTGCTGCTACACGCCACAACAACAAGAGGAAGCAACGAGCGAACGAACAAAACGTGTGCAACGGTAGCCAAGTAGCCGCGGCGATTACATTGCCGCTATTTGCCGCTCAAACTGGTCAACATCACGTTTTCGTGTTACACAAAATTACCTCATTGCCTCCGTTTCCAGCTCACGTCCAGCTCGTCTATTCCACTTTTAGTTTTATTTTGCACAGTTGCATGTCTGTTTTTGCTTCTTTGTCGCTTTTGTTGTGCTTGCATTTTTCTGCGCACCTCGCTGTTGCACTTCCTGCAATGCCATTTGTGAGCGACTTGCTGCATGCTGTTGTTGCACGCGCCTTGAGACAGTGGCAAGCGGCTACCAAGCGGCAGTCAAGCCGGTTGCTTGCGGTTCACCAGTGAACGAGTTAAATTGCTTATGCCATGCAACAGCAACAAAACGTCGTTCGCTAAGAACGTGCCAATATGTGATGGGTATTATTTTTTGTATTATTTTTTTACTTTTTTATTTTTTTCTACTTTTTACTTCTTTCAAAATTTTTTAGAATTTTCTTGAGAAAAAGTATTTCAAATTTAGCTGTTTTTATTTAGTTTTCATTGTCTGAGATACATAAAAGCAAAGCCTTAACGGTGTGAAAAGTTTATTTCTGCCATAAGAAAAATAACCTTCAAAACATTACCTCGAATTCCCTGCTTTTTATGACTTTCTCTTGGCTGTAAAGCAACAAGACACGTGCTTGCAACTGGATCAGATGAGGGACAAACACCAAGCGAGCTCAAAGCGCTAAACTACCACCTGATCAAATTTGACCCGGACTGACCCCTTTTTAAACGAAAACAATAAGACATTTGTTCCTAAATTGGTAGAATATTCTTTAAGTTCGTGTGAAGTTTGAAATCCACATGCCAATTGATATCTGTTTGGCAGCTGTTTGTTTACGAAGGGGGCACAGTTTGTCGGGCGATTCTTACTATGGATAAAAATTGGCTCGTTAATTTTCTTTCCAATAAAATCATTCTACAGAATCGTTAAAAAAGTTACAGAAGTGTTTTCAAGTTTTATTTTATACGAATACAAGTATTTGAGAGTAACTAGGCATTTAGGGAAGGTTATGAAGTCATCGAAAACTTGCCTCATGCTAGCCGTCCATCTACCTCTCCGTTAATGACGTTAATAACAAAAGAGTTTCGGTTACTATTTTGGTTAATGTTTTGGGTGTGAAGAATATCAATGCTAAACTCGCAGCAGAGGCCAAGGGTTTGATCAGATCAGCAGCATATTAACAATGTTTGCATATTTTTCTTTCATAAAAGCAAAGGAAATGCAAATGTAATCGATTATTTCTTTCCGAATAGAAAAGAGATTAAGTTGGATAAAGTTTACGAAGTTTGCTCAAATAATGAACTATAAAAGAGTTGTGTATATGTATATGTATGACATACCGTAAGTATTTGTCCATATATACAATGAGAGGAAGCATTGCACATTTTCATACTTAAACCAAATTGAAAACGCTAGTTAAGTCCTTTTCAGTCGAAGCAGTTTACATTCCTTGATATATAATGTATATCGTATGTATATATACAAGCACATACATATGTATATTAAAAAGCGTGATATACCATATAGTATGTGGTAAAGATAGGAGTATGACGCAACTAATCGGATTACTGTGAAATTTTTATCGCTTTTACATGCAGCTTTACATGTGTAAGTACTCGAGTGCATACGCACGCACACACACACACGCACACACCTGCACTTGTGGCTTTCGTTTCATTTCATTCGCTTCGATGCGTCTACAATTCCATCCAATTACGCGCCAAAATTCGCCTGGCACACACAAATCCGCTGTCAGAACAAAGAAATAATTTCATTAAACACACTAATTCCTTTGACGAATTCGCGCCTGGCGATTGGCTTCTGGCCTTCGTGCGCGAGCAGACCAGATTTCGCTTTGTCAAATTAGTTGTTTTCACTTTCGGCAGCGACAATGACAAAAGCTAATTGTCTTTGGCACTTTTGCAATTAAATAAAAGAGAGTAAGCGCGGCGAAGGCGCTTGTTTTCTTGCTATCGAGGCTTGCTTGTTCACAAAAGAAACCAAACTTGCTAAAATTCTTTTCACCGAGATTGAATTCACGTTTACTATTATGCATTACTTTTCCTCTCTACTTACAAGGGATTAACTAAAGTTCAGGATTCTGTTATTGTCTAATTGATTTGAATAGATCTCTAGATTGTCGCTACAGGCAAGATCGTGCCTGATCGTTAGTCAACTCGTCCACAGGACAGCTAGTAACCTTGTGTGTAGATTGTGCTCCTGTTATTTTGTTTTATAAAGCTTCTCCTCTGATCACTTCTAAAGGCTGATCCAAGTAGATTTACTCTTTTCAATAGCCTTTTTTATTTTACGTCGAGATCTTGAATTGAAAACCTACAAAATACAGCTTCTGCAACAGAGATTGTGCCTGAAGCGATTCAAGAGCTCCCATTTCAACCAGAAAAAAACAACGGTTTGGTGATGTTGGTTGTCCGATGGACTCATCTGTCCATATCTCTTCAAAAATTATGCCAGTGATAACGTAACAGTCAATGGCGGCCGTTATCGCGCCATGATAACCGACTATTTGATACCTGAAATTGAAACTCGTGATCACGCCGATATTTGGTTTCAACAAGATGGCGCCACTTCCCACACATCGCATCAATCAATGGATTTATTGAGAGAACACATCGATGAGCAGATAATTTCACGTTTTGGGGCGATCGATTGGTGATCAAGATCTTGTTATATCACACCGTTAGACTTTTCTGTGAGAATATAAGCGTCTTAAGGCTATGCGGACAATCCTTCTTCGAGTCCGGCCTTGGAACTAAACATCACACGTGTCATTCGCCAATTATTATTTCGACTGATGCTCCAACGAGTCATCGAAAATTGGACTCAACGCATGAACCATCTGAGACGTAGCCACGGCCAACATTTGAAAAAGATAACATTCAAGAAACAAATACCAAAGAATGTTAGTTCGAATGATAATAAACATTTGTCATTAAATTTGGAGTTTCTGTGTTATTTTTTTTTTTAATAGAGAACCTCGAAATGGATGACCGTTTATATATAATTCTACCTTGGAAGCATTTAATGATAATTGATGCAAAAAAATAAAATAAAATTTCGTTTTGATTAGACCTTTTTGTCCGTTAATCACACTGATGAAATCGAAATCCTTCAGTTGCTATATCATATATATTTTGGTGATGTTGACTGATACTTATTCAAATCATCACTCAAACATTTCATTTCTGATTATAAATTTAATTCTAACTAAAACCCTTTTTAACAATTACGTCCGAAAAGTCATCCACATAAAACTTATAATTTCCGTTATTTGGGCTATTAAAACCGTATTTCCAAATATAATTAGAACACTTGTCATGTAAAATGAATAATTCAAGCTCTACCGAATTTAATTCCGGCCCATTCCATGGCGTATCTTCATACTCACACTCTTCGCCGCTGCAGAAAGCGAACATTTATGTTTCCGAGTGAAATTTGTACGAAATAAATGTGTCAGTTGGAATTTATCTTCCACTGACACACACTCACTTACGGCGAAAGGACCATTTTTGCCGGGATCACAGAGCGAAGCCTGGGCTGGGTGGGTATTGTTATCATTTTTAATGTGCAACATTGCCATTTGCAGCGGTGTCACAGGCAGCGGGGGCAATCGAGGACGAGAGAAAGCAGATTTGTGTGTTGTAGTGATGGATATTAGGGCGGTTGGAAATCTTTGCAGCTTGTTCTTTAGACCTTAACGAATCACCTAACAAAGTGTATTATTATGAAGCCCTCAAAAAGTTGCGCTTGCTGGTTAAGTTTTTGGGTGCACGCAAGCTGTGACCGAAGCATGGTCATGGCAGAAACCAGAGAGCATTTTTTAGTAGAATACCCAGCCTAACGCGGGTAGGTGCTTGCCTGTACGAGCATATGCAATCAGCAACAGCATCAGCCAACAGTTGTCAAGCAGACATGAAGTGTGCACATTTGCCGTCATATCGCCATTCGCCGTCACCGTCGTCGTCGCCGTCGTCGTCGCCGTCGTTGTCGTTGTCGCTGTCCTCATTGTTGCTTGTTACCGCCGCCTGCTGCCGCCTGCCGCCTGGCCAATTGGCGACGAGCACGAGCTCGAGTGCGAGTACGAGTGCCATAACAACGCGCTTACGGCTCACTGAAGCGGTCAATGACTGGCTGCTGCCGCATTGTTGTTTTTGTAAATGATGATGTGCTATATGACACAATAATGCACAATCGCAGCTCTGACGGGTTGACACACTTGTTGTTTATTCCACCGTTGCTGTTGATGTTGTTATTGTTGTTGATGTTGCTGCTGCTGCTGCTGCCGCTGCCGCTGACACTGTCATCTGTCATTGTGGCGCATAATGCGGCAAATTTCACATTTACATTTGCATTACAATTTTCTTGTTGTTGTTGCTGGAAGATAACCAAATCTGCGATCTGGAAAGCTCTTATGCACCCCACGCGCCGTCTTCCGGGGTGGCGACGCCGGGAAATGCGGTGGGCAGCAGAGGCAACTAGTTGGCACATTGCAGAGTATGCAACAACAACAAAACACAATGCAGTTACATCCGATAGCATTCTAGTGTCGCTTACAAAGGGTCGCTTCTTCCATGCTGTGTGGGGGGGTTGTAGGTGGCCGCAAGTGGTCTGGCGAAGTGGAGCGGAGGGATGACCAAATCTATTGTGTGCGCTGGCCGCCGTTGATTGAACTACTTAAATGCAGACGTTGGCTGGGTGTCTACTAAGTGCAAAAGTGTCTTGCTAAGTGCAATCTCAGGCAGTCTGGGACGTGTAGAAGTGAAGTAGGGCGTTTGAGGCTGATATAAGCCCTTCTTCACTCCCCATTATGGCGAGGGAGTGTAAGCGGACCAACGAGTAGGCAATTCTTTCCAAAATTTTTTGATTTTTGAAGCATGATTTCTTTTGATCGAATATTTAACAAAGTAAGCATACAAAAATTCTTTCTATGCCTTTGCAATAGACCCTGGTTTAATAATTTTTAGTCAGTAGTAAATTGCACTTTACTACAAAACAATCAATAGGTCACGTTTCAAGGCCCGCGTGAGAGATTTTTTCAAACGAATAAAGACAATACAATTAAAAATATTCACTGCCTGGCGGGAGCGTAGACAATGTGCTATACTTTTCACTTAATTATTGTTGTTGTAATCAACACAAAGCCATAACTACTTTTTTAAAAACACGAAGATGCAAAATAAAAGTAAAACAAAGATTCTTTTTCTACATCACTAACTTTTTCGATAAACGCAAAATGTTCTCATGAAAAATGAAGTTCCCTGAAAATTTCACACGACTGTATTGCGACCTTTATTATCATAACGAACGTTTATTGAAGGCTTTAAGCTCAAAACAACACAGTTAATGAGTCAATTAAGGAAGGCAAAAAATGAGTAATAAAAAAGTGCTCTTTAATCCCACACCGCTTCGTAATATCGGTTTGTGAAGAAACGTTTGCCATTTGCCGCCTTAATAATTAAATTCGTTGTCTATACACTTTGAGGTAGGCAGAGAGGAAATTGGCAGTGACGGTGAGTGGGGTACGTACATATGTACATATACAAATGTAAGTTTATGAATGGCAGCGTAATGTAGAAACAGTTTGTAGTACATGTAAGTATTAAAAATTTTACGTGTAAAAAGAAAGCGCTTTCAAATGCTTTTCCACAATTTTCATCTTTTTTTTCTAATGTCTAGTTTTTGCTGATCGAGAAATACTCTATATCTACTTACAAAAAGCATTTTGCTATTTGAAGTTAGTTTTCTTACGAACGTGATGCTCATAACTACAAGTTTCAGACTCCCTAAGCTTCATATGATCATTTTATCTCAAATAGATTCAAGCTTAAGAGTTATTATTGCGAAACTCTATTTCGTCACCTAAAATGCAAAACAACGTATCATCAAACAAATAGAAATTAAGTTTTTAATTCAATACATTATGTAGATTAAACTTTTCAGCTTCCGCTGTCAGATATAACCAATATATAAACACTACATAAGTAATATATAGCTAATATATAACCAATACATAACCACTTTATAACCAAAACTCAACTTTTTTTCAATATGAGTGGTTTCTATTATATATAGATATATATGTCAGATATAACCAATATATAACCACTACATAAGTAATATATAGCTAATATATAACCAATACATAACCACTTTATAACCAAAACTCAAATTTTTTTTCGATATGAGTGGTTGCTATTATATCGCATTTCCTTCGCCTGTAAATTTGTAAAAATCATGTATTTTGCACTTTAGATGACGATTTGTGGATCGAAATGATTAACAAAGCTTAAGGTTCAATGACAAAAAGAAAATTTTAATGAAAGATATTTTTCGTTGTGAAGGCTACACTTTATTATATTTAATTCAGACCGAACATATCCGGTTAAAGAAATCAAAAAAGTGTTCGGCCTACTTTGAGCAAGAGTTAGAAGTTACTTTTCTTGTGAACTCAGCGTTCCAAAGACTTTGTTCTTTCTTCTCGGGAACGCAGTTGCGCTTTAGCATAAAAACCGTTAAATAACTGTTCAAATATTTTCAGGTTGTAACCTTCCAATAATAAATTTTCGCTGACAAATTATTTTAAATCGTTTTATACTGTCTGTCTGTGAACTTCATACTTAAGAGACAAGAGCATAATTACTAATATTTAAAACAAAATAAAATTATTTAAATAAACTTAACGTAAATGTATGTCCGCTGAATCAAGCTTTACACACATATTTATGCGAAAAGCAGATAAATATTAAATCTAGCTTAGCTGCGGTTATGGTGTGACATTCGCTGATGAAAGCTTTAGCGTGTTCATTGACGCCGAAAGTTTCACCAAAGCAAGTCCCATTCAAAGCAAAAAGTGTCATTATTGTAATATAAATAAAAGTGATTAATATGGAGTCAATGTGATATCAGATTTCATAATATTTTTGCATATTACCAGCACTCATTTACTACATATGTATATATACTATATATAGTATATATACAATTGTATATCTGTCTGAACCGTGCGCACTGTTATAGGAATTATTAGCGAATAAAATCTGAGATTTGAAACCGCAAACACCTCAAAGTAAGAGAAAGTTGGAGGTTATCTGAAAGAAATCGCATTACAATGATCGATATGTCAAGCTTCATATTACTTTATTATAAGTGTATTAGAAACATCTATGACTTACAATATGCCATCGTCTTATGTAAAGCTTAACAAATTGAAATGAAAAAATCGGTTAAGCAATAAGAAATTATAATTTCTCTATATATAATTTGTCAAAAATTTAGAGGGAAATACTTGGACCATTATAAATCAAAAATAGACGAAGCCTATGTATTGCTTCTTGGCTGACATGTCTCCGTTTAAAAACGATTATCTTCAAAGCTATTTGAAGTTAGACATACTTTGAAAAAATATTATTTTAAGATGCAATAAGTAACCATTTTGGGAACAATTGGTTTTGAGAAAAGAGTAAAACAATCGCATTTAAAAGGAAAGTAGTAAACTTTCTGACATAAGAATTTAGGGAACCCTTTGGAACAGGAAGAGTTATGGACATATTCTGAACCAACTCAAAACCTCTAAATAAATTAGAATATACCTTCACAAGGTTGGATTACAGAGTTACTTCTTTGAGGGTCAGAATATCCTCTAGATGTGAGTGGAGGTTATGTTTAGTAGGGAAAAACGATACTATATCCATCTATAGCGACGGTTCCAAAATGGACTGCGGAGTAGAGACGAAGGTATACTCCAAAGATCTTGCTATCTTACCGATCATACAATATGCCGACGTTAAAATCACATTGGCGACGCTCACAGCTTTAACCGATGTCCTATGCCCGGCGGAAATTTGTTTTTCCGATGTGCGCACCATAACCTCTACATTGGTTAGCCACAATTGTGAAAGAAAATCCCAATAAAGGATACACACGCGGCTTAAGCACTAAGCCTGCCACATCACTCCAATACCAACCCGGTACCAAGATGACCAATGTTAAGCAGTCACCATCTGAAGACAATTCAGAAGACAGACAGGCTACAACTAACATCTAACATCATTCGAACTATACAGTTTAATCCTGACAAGCCAGCTGTGGATCGCCTAAAACGAAGCACAGTTTAGGATTATATGGAAGACATCATCGTTGATTTCCCAATATCAGGTGTAGTATACCTTCGTCCGGCTACCAAACTTAGCTATCATAATCCCAGCAGAAGTACTGGGCACAGAGAAGGTCTGTGGAGTTCTACCGGATAACTAAGGGAGAACACAGAAAGCTACCATATGCACAGATGGCCAGGCAGCAGCAGCCAGCCTTGTCGTCGCGAAAGTTTCATTCCGGCGTCGTCAGCAAATGTAAGCAGACTTAAAGCTCGTTGGCAGGTCAACTCTACTTGTCTATAGTTTGGACTACCAGTCACAGGAATACTTTCGGTAACGCTTAGGAGACTTTTTAGACAAATCCGAGAGAGGAGGCTCAATACACAATTGGAACAAATATGGTAGCTCAGAACAGATGGAAAACTAGGACAGAAGACTTACGAGATGGTTGATTATGATATTCTTTTTGATTTTCTTTCAATGTCACAAATATCAAAATGTTTCATGTCAAAACTAGTTTCTCTCTAAATCAGTCACATTATATTTTCTTCACGACAAAGTTTGTTGTTTAAAATCCACAAAAATATACATATTTGTTCAGCGAACTGCTTTCGATTTTTAAGTGACATCGCGAAACATTCAGCATTCTATATGTAATTTCAAACGATTTTTAGGTCAGTAGAAAACCAGTTATTGCCAAGAATATTTAAATAAAACAACAAAACGAAAAACAGCTGTTTAGCAAAACTGCGCTTATTATTCCAATAATATTTGAACCTATGTAGCATCAAATTTAGAATATATTGGATGATACCCGAAACTAAAACTATGACTAATAGGAGTAATGTTAGAACGAATTTACATTAAAACAAAAATAACGGTTAAGCACGAAAATAAAATGTTGGCTGTTTTACTGAAATGCAAGAAAAAACTTCTTAAAACTTTTTTTTTATTTTCATATTTTTTTCACTGCACAGATAGGTTTTACTATCATTGTGCATTTCTGCGCGAGCATGCGACTATCTCGATTTTGGTGTACAAGCATTTTGTGTACAAACACGCCAACAACAAAAACAATGTCACAGTTTCGCTCATTCAACTCAATGGACGCCAAATGCTCTCAGCGTCACGCGCAAGAGACGGACCAGTTTGTGGAACTCAGATAAAATAGCGAATCGCATGCGAGCAAACGATTGATGATAGCAAAGTAGCATGCGATTTTGTAATCAAGGCAGCGGCGAAACCGAGAGTCATGAATGGGAGAGCACATGGAGGACTTCTTTGAATGACGTTTGTTGTTACTCACACACTTTCGGGGGTGGAAATGCGAATGCTGATTGATAAAAGCAGAAAAGGGAAGAAAACATTCATTTGCCGGTAGATGACAATGCATAGCGAGAAGTGATAACTGATGACTGATAAACAAGAGATGAAAGAAAATATTATGCGTGTTCTTTGTGTGAAACTTTGCTGCTGAAAAAGTATTAAATATCCACGTTTATACATTTTCAATGCGAACAATGCGTTTGAGGAGTTCTATTTGGGGTACGAAATCGTATTCGATTTCTATTTCTGTATTAGAGGCCTTGGCTTCAATATCTGCGGTATTCGGTCAGTACCGCTAGTCTATCTGCCACGATTTCAATTAAATGCGATTAAAAGCAGTCTTTTCGCAGCTCTTCTACTTGAAAGCGCTGAAAATGTAATTGGCAGCCAGACAAAAACCGAGCATTTCCGAGAAAAGTGAAACGCGAGCAATTAATGTTGTGTACAAACGTTTAGGTGTGTGCGTTTAATATGAGAGGTCAAGATGTTAATAACTGCAAGTCAGTTCAGCGGTCTTGCAACCTACTGCAAGCTATGGATTCAGAAAAAAATTAACGGTGAGGCATATACACACATACATATGAGATATATTAGTGCATAGATGCGAATCATTGTGAACTGCCGATGAAATGGGCCGCCTCGAGTTGAAAGAGACAGTTGTTAATGCTATGTTGCTCGCATGTGGCCTGCAGGAAAACAGAACCGAAAATTTAAATGAAATATTTTTTTCTAAATTTAGAGCTAATTCACCAATATAATCGCAGCTTTTATACTTAAAAAAAAATTTTCATTTTTTTGATTTCAGAAAATACAGATTTAATAGCATTCTTTAGTATTTATTTTCCTTATTAAATTAGAGCATTGTATAGTAACAAAGTAAAAATTAACGAAATATTCCAAAAGGCTTCAGTTGATTATATTCATACGATATGCCATCGAATAGGCGATTGTAAACATTTTTTTTTTATTTCCTACTGGGTCTTTACAGTAATTTTTCTATACTATATGTATATCGCCACAACTTAAGCGTTATCTAGCAATAAACACCATACATTGCTGGGAATGAGGCGCAAGCAAGCAAACCGCAAATTGAAAAGCAATTTTCAAATGATAAAAAAGATAATTACGAAGAAATGAGAAATCATTGGCAGGCAGTTGCGGTGACATGACAGAATTGTACAACTAAGTAAGGAAGTACGAACAAAAAATTTGTCGAATTGTGGAAAAAAATTTAAATTTTTTCATAGTAAAGTTAATATTCAGTGAAGACAGTTTGGAGCAGAAGTCTAAATATGCAGTATCCGAGAAACCAAGGATCATGTATACGACCAAATCGCAGAAAAATATACTAGAATCAAGCCCAAAATCCAAAAAGTGATCAAAACATCACAAGTAAAATGGTGGCCCAGAGAGCGGACCAAGGAACGGACGGCTGGCCATGGGCAACAATGGCTCGCGAAGAAACTAAAATATTTAGCGAGCTGAAGAAAGAGTTTCAGCCCGATTTATTCAGCAGAGCCTTCAGATCAATGTTGCTGAGCCAACATTCAGCTTGAAACCCGAAAGATGGTTATTCCAGCCACCAAGAGATCAAAAACCTTTCTAACGAAAACTTGTATCTCCGACTCACAGATGTGGTCATCGTCAATGCCTCTGCACCATAACGGGGGATGTTGAGTGACTGGTAGAATTTGAACTTTGCTAGTCGAGAGACGCCTTTACTTCTCAGTTGTCTCAGTCCGAAATAGCATCTACTGGAAAACGTTATTCTGCGTTGGATTTCGAAGCTTCAAAGTTAAAACTGTCAACAGTGACTTGGAAGCCAAGTCGGGAATGCGGCGACTGTCTGTTTGATAACAAGAAATGTCTCGTCTTCTACTTGTCCACAACCAAACCCATACGGTTCGCTTCCTTATAGGAAGACTGGCTCGCTGTTCTACGCCAATAGAGAAGAAGAAGAAAAGATCAAAAAGTCTTTCACCTGCAAAAAGATGTTGAATGTACGATTGGAATGTGGCAAAAAGTATTATCAAATGTTGCCAGGTTTTTGGAAAAAGGTTATTTTAAATGATAAGAACAAATTAGAATTTAAAAATATAACAGAACAATTTTGGCGAAAAATATATGAGATGCTCCAAAGTGCAGCCAAAGCACCATAAAGTTCGGACGTGGCACTGTTTTAATGTGGGATTGCTTTAGCTACCTGGTAATGGTCGAGAATAACATGAAGGAAGAGTGCTACGTACAGATGCTGAGAAATGGGACATTAGCAGGACATTCACCTCAAAGACTTGACTTAAGTCCTGTAATCATTTCGGTCTTTACATTCATAAGATATACATAGTTTTGTGGGATACTGTATTTCATGCTCATTTTTATACACACCCTAATGTAGATATACTAACATAATGCGTTAAATCGCCTCGCGAGTAAAGAAAGTGTTGCCATCCTAGAGGTAATTTGAAAATAAGTAGCAAACTGTGAGTTATTAGCGACAACGAAAAACAAACGCTGTCACAAATGCACACACCACACACACACATACACGCACGCGCGAGACTGACATGTGTAGTGCACGGGTTATAAATTTCTGAAATGGAGTTGGCAGGGCAGAAGCATAAATCTATTTACTTACTTATGCACATAAACACATTACAAACTCAAATGCAAACACGCTTGCGGAAATATTAGTGTTTGTCTGCATAAATAAGTAAATATGCACAACTTTTATTAAAGCAACGCTCCGCATTATGAATAACACTTGCTACACGCCGAGTCGCATCGGAATCTATGAAATAACGCATTCATCATTAAAAATGTATGAACTCACAGAGCCACATAAATATATGTACGGGAAGATTTATGTTGGCTTGAGACGCGCTTGCGAATGAATGGAAATAGAGATGAGACTCATCAAATTTGAACTGCCGAAAGAAACGCTGGGTGTGTAGATAATCGTGCGATTGCCACCGAATTTATGTCTCCATTGCTACTTGATTGTGTTTACTTCTACTTATTGTAGCTGTAAATCTTTTGCCAGTACTTTTGGTATTAATACCTAATAAACAGATTGGCTCAAACCACCCAAGCTGAAGAGTAGCTTTATGAACCATGATAGGTACTGCTATGAGCAAATAATAGTAAGACTTTCTTAATAATTTTCAAATTCTTACTTTATTATTAAAAATGTATGTCGGCCCCCTCAAAGTAATCCCGTTTGGCACCAACATACTTGCGCCAGCGAAATCCTCGAAACAGTTGTTAAAATCATTTTCGGAATAGCCTTCAATGCGCGTAGCGATTCACGTTTAATGTCTGCAATAGTCTCAAAATGGCTTTGCCAGAGCTGTCGTTGAGTTTGCTGAATAGCCAGAAGCCAAACGGAGCTAAATCAGGCGAATACGGTAGTTGCGAAATGATATTGGTTAAAAATTTTACAAAGAATTCACGAAGAATCAATACAGTCTGCGACGGTGCATTATCGTGATGCAAAAACCAAGAGTTGACTGCTCATAATTTCGGACTCTTTTTTCGCGCAAACGACGCATAACACTCAAAAAGCATTCCTTGTTGCCAGTTTTGCCGGAAAAGAATTCGGAGTGCACCACACATCGGTAATCGAAGAAAACTGTCAACATAGCCTTGATTTTTGACCTGTTTTGACGTGTTTTTTCGGCTTCGACTCACTTTTGCCACGATATTCGACCGCTTGAATCGCCAGTTATAATACGTTTCATGCCATCCCAATAGTCGGAAAGCATTATCTCACAAACGTTAACTGTTTTTTCTAAAAAAAATTAGTGATTTTGGAACTTTCACTTAGTTGAGGCCCAAATGATCTTTCAAAATGGTTTTCACTGATCCTTTCGATATTCGAACGATACCAACCGTCGACTCTCAAACACAGATTCCTTTATTTGATTGACGTGTTGATCATCAGTTGATGCTGATGACCGTTGTAAAACGCACCCTCTTTAATATAATAATTTGTACGAATCGACACTTGGTCGCGACAAAGAATTATCACCGAAGACCTTTCCTAACATTCCTAACGTTTCGGCATCAAAAAGTTGATTCCATACACAACACTTAATGGAACTTCTTTGTTGAATAATTTTACACATCGTCCCCGAATGCATTTTATGTAGTTCAGGAAGACAAGCTTACACTAAACACTAATGATTATGTTGATAAAACATTTGACACAGTTGTCCTAGACCGTCATACCAACCTAGAAAAAAACACTTCGACCAATGGGTTTTCGCGCGAAATTTCAATTAAAAAGTCTTACTATTTTCTGTTCACTGAGGTATATCTTTAAAAGTGGTGCTTTTGGCTTGGTAGACGAAGAACGTCCCGGGCAACTGGAAGAGTTACTCTATAAAGATTGTTGCCGAACACAAGAAGAAGCAGCATCGTTGGAAGTCACTCAAGCAGTCATTTCAATACTTTTTAAAGGAGCCAGAATCATTCAAAAGCAAGAAAATTGGGTGTCATATTAATTGAAGCCAAGAGACTTTGAAAGACCATGCAAAATGCAAAAGCAAATAGTTTTTGCATCGGATTGTGAATGTAGATAAAAAAATAGATTCATTACGACAACTCTAAATGCAAAAAATCATATGCGCTGAATATCTACGACGCCAAAGTAATGCTCTGTATTTGGATGAGTTGAATTTGTGAACTAGAAACGAGCCAATAATTTTCCATCATAACAACGCTCGGCATCACTCGTACTTTAAAAAAAAATTCTTTTATTTGCTTTTTCGATAGTTTATATGTATTTCCAAAACCATCCTGTGAAATCGGCAAGGTCGTATTTTGAATAGTTTTTGGATCGCAGCGATATAAAGAGCGACCAATCCCAGGTATAATCATATATGACATTTTTCCAAATTGCTGACATCATAACGCAACGAGAAATTAACCGATCGACTTCAAATTAAAACTGAGTATTGTTAAAAACATTTACTATACAACGACCTTGATTTTTTATTGGTTGAAATTTGTCAATTTGGCATTAAAAAAAAGACCATTGTTTTACCTAGAAAAACGATTTTTTTCAAAATTACGCCATTTTGTTAATTTTTGATATTTTTCAAAGATCGTAGCTCATTGTATAGGAAATATCTTTAAATTTAATAAACTTTTTGAATTTCTTTGTTTCAGCTACTCATTCGGCCGCAATCATGTCAGCAGTTGGAGCACTTTTTTTTTGAAGACAACCCATAACTACGGTATTTCTCAAAATGTTTGTAAAAAAAAAAATCTTAAAATATAGCTGAAGATATACCTTATTACGTTCAAAGAAGTTCCAAATATTCAATCGCGTACTTTCTTTTAAAAAAATTGACGAAAATCGCCTAATTTTTCATAGGTTATACTGGCATAGCCCCTTATATACAGCATAAAAATAAAACAGCGGCTGGAAAGTTTTGCTAATTGTTCTTCTGACTACCATTTGGTCGACGCAGAACGCCCTCACAGAATATGGCTCACATCAGAACAGGACACCAAAAATTGGCTTCATTCATTCTTAGCCAGCAAGCCGGTGAAGACTTTTGGCATGGGATGCTCAAATTGTCAGAAATTCGGGAAAAGCCAAAAGCCACAACCAGAGAGAAACCAATGAAAAACGTTGAAAAAAATTATGAAATTAATGCTGCAATAAATGTTAACATCAATTAATGGTAATCCAATAACTCACTCACGAACTCTATTTAAAACTTCAACTCCTTCATAATATTTCCGCATAGCTCAACATTAAGTTCTATAAAAACAACCTTTGACACTCCTTAAACACCACTGTCTTTAAGTCTACATGAATTTAAACTCAGAGTTTCATAACTCCAAAATTGGA
Organism: Bactrocera tryoni; assembly: GCF_016617805.1. Classification (NCBI taxonomy): domain Eukaryota; kingdom Metazoa; phylum Arthropoda; class Insecta; order Diptera; family Tephritidae; genus Bactrocera; species Bactrocera tryoni. The sequence goes on along the minus strand of NC_052503.1, from coordinate 7,640,914 downwards.
ACATGGATTTAAATGTTCACCTGGCAGCATTTCCCAATAAAATGTAACAACAACAAATGTTCTCCTAAACACACATCCTTAAACTAAAATATTTTACCACCTTCATGAATATAATCAAATTTGTTTTCCAATTTTATAAAAAAAAAAAATTAAATTAGCATTTCCACATTTTATTAACTTGCAGGGTATACAAATTCCCACCAAAGCACGTAATGACCACAAAATGCACTATATGCCAGGCAACGCACAGCAATGTATACTCTGCGGCGCAAAGCACCGTGCACCTATGCTGGCATCGAGCGGTTAGACGTGTGCAACAAATAGCGCCAGTATTTGCATTCTAACCAACCAGCTCGGGGAAGTTTCTCTCTATCCATTTTAAATTCAAAATTACACGCAAATGTGGTATTGCCATATCGGTTACTGTTGTGTATTATCAGAGGACTTTCGTGCGGGAAGCTGTTTTTAATTAAATAAACAAATGCGCCGCAATGTAGGCTACGCAAAGCGTCGACTCATGCAATATGCATGTGAGATTATGCGGGGTTTCAATTGAGTTGCAAATATTTTCATATTTATTGTAACATTTTTTGGTGTGTGTGTGCAGATGTGCATATGTAAATGCGATATTAAATGCAGTTGTAAAAAAATAATTACAATTTAATTAATAAAACTGGCTTTAATCTGCTCAAAAGCCAGAAAAGTGCGTTTCTGGTTGACAGATATAAAAATAATTACAAGAAGTATGGAAGGGAGGGCTAAGCTGAAGTTATATACTTATATGATTTTGGTCTACATCTATTTTAATTGAAAGTAGAAATTATCGCATTCATCATTTCAAATTGCAGTCAAGAATAAGCATTATTATTATTAGATTATTTCCAAATTTCTATGCCTTATTCATTTCTTACACATTGAAGGCTAGAAGTAAATTGGAAGTTCGAAAATATTTGTATTGACCCGATTTGACCAGATTTTTGGCACAAGGAGATGCTGTCAACACAAAAATATTCTCCCCGAATTTCAATACCATAACTCACAGATTGTCCGATATGTTCGGTAAAAAATCAGTCAAATGTGCTGGGGTCCAGATATTTAATATTTGAGCTATTGAAAAAATAAAGCCCGTTTTGGACAATTTATGGATATGAAACTAAATACCTTAATTTGTACACTGGTGGTGAAAGAAACAAATGGAATTTAAAGCTAAGGATAGGCACGGTTGTTGTCCGAATTCGCATACCAAAATTGGTTTGAAATTGCTCGGTTAGTTCCTGAGATATAAGACTTCACCTAAGAGTGGGTGGTACAATAAACTGATAAAGAGGCAGTCACTCGGATTGCCGACGAGATTTTCAAATACGGCTGATAGGGAGCACGCCTCAGCTTCTTTGTAGAATATGGTCGGACGAAAGCATGCCCAACGATTGGAATTTAAATGTCCGAGCGTATTTTGTGAAAGCTTAAAGCCCTGATGGTGGGACAAACTAATCCTTATCAATGTGGCTTTAGTCCAGGAAAATCAACAACTGACCGAATATTCACCATGCGATAAATCTTGGAAAAGACCCGTGAAAAGAGAATCAGCACGCACCACTTCTTCATCGATTTCAAAGCTTCTTTGGCAGCACGGGAAGGAGCTGCCTTTAAGTCGTTATGTCTGAATTTGGTATCTACGAAAAACCAATACGGCTGTGTCAACTGACGTTGAGCAACACCAAAAAGCTCCGTCAGGATCAGAAAGAAACACTCCATGCCGTTCGATACCAAACGAGGTTTCAGACAAGGCAACACCCTTTCGTGCCACTTCTTCAATCTACTCTTGAAGAAAATAATTCGCACTGCAGAGCTAAATAGGGAAGGTACAGTTTTTTATAAGAGTGTACAGCTGCTGACGTACGCCGATGACATCGATATTATAGCAATATCTCCTGTCATCTAACAAACAGTCGTCGTACTTGCGACTAGGCTGCCACGTCATTGTTGACAGTCATAACTTCGAAGTTGTCGATAATTTCGTCTCTCTTGGAACCAGCATTAACAGCAACAACAATCTCAGCCTCGAAATACAACGCAGAATAACTTTTGCCAACAGGGGCTACTTCGGTCTGAGTAGGCATTTGAGAAGTAAAGTCCTCTCTCGACGAATAAAGACCAAATTCTACAAGTCACTCATCATCCCCGACCTGCTTAATGGTGCAGAGGTATGGATGATGATAACATCTGATGAGTCGACGTTACAAGTTTTCGAGAGAAAGGTTCTGCGATGGATTTGTAGTCTTTTGCGCATTGGCAACGTTCGGTGGAATGAAGAGATGTACGACGCATTGACATAGTTTTGCGAAATAAGAGACCTCAGCTACGCTAGCAAGATCACGCCTTCGAATGGACGAAAATGCTGCAGCTCTGAAAGTATTCGACGCAGTACCCGCCTAGGGAAGTAGAGGAAGAGGAAGGCCACCACTCCGTTGTAGAGTTCAGATGGAGAAGGAAGGCCAAATTGCGAAGACAAGAAACGACTGGCGCGAATAAAAGGAAGCCTTCATAAGCCTCTTTAGTCTAACTTAGTTTTAAACCGCGCTAGTAATGTGTCGAAGAATCCTATAATAGTCTAAAACCGATTTAAATTCGAGCTCACTTTAATAATATCAGAAATGCTATCCCGATTACTGTTATCCTTATTACTATTATTTTTTTTAATACCATTTGCAGCAACAGCACAAGTTAAATTATATTTCCTCTTCCTAAAAAGTTGTATATATCATGAATTGTCCACAAGGAAGCAAGAAATGTTGCCACTAACGGTAAATAGTTGAAACTGTTCCGTAGAGGACACATAACCACTAGCAATGTACTATATTTACAAAAAGGAAACTCGCATCAACTACAAACACACACACACAAAACCACAGAGTCGGTGGTGTGTCGGGGTGAGGGGAGAACAGGAAGTACTGCAGGCAAACTATTACGGAAATGAGTTGGCAACGTACGTAAATGAGTGTAAGAAGTGCAAATAGGTTGGAGATTAAAACTAAGAACAAGCAAACGTCTCAGTCGTTTTGTGGTCTAGCGGAGAGGACTGGGTGGACGGGGAGGACGGCGTTTAGACACCACGACGAAATAATAATAAATGGCCGAGTGTAAGCATACGCAAAGTGCAAAATGTTTCGCTGAAGCACAGGAAATGCTGTCGACAAGCAGACGACCCTTGCAATGCAACGGCGAAAGCTTCGAGCAACGCCGTGGCAAGTATATTAAAAGTTGGTGTGTAGTTGTTGGGGCAGTGGCAAGTAGCAATATGTGTTGCATACTGACGAGCCATAAAATATTAATTTCATTGTTTTATTTACACTTGTAAACGGCTTTCAGCCGCGAACAAGTCGTTTCAAGTGAAACTCATAAATCGCCGTGCGCCTAAAAGCCTGCCACATTTTAAAGCATTCCTGACGCCACATTTATTTCGCTCGCTGGTAAGCGTGCGCACAAATTATTGCACAACAAAGGCAAATGTTTACAAAACGAAATGAAAGCAAACAAATACCGTTCGAATTCCGCTCAAGGTGAAGTTCTCTGTTGATGTATTTTTGTTTTGTCGCTTTTTTACGCCACACATATGTAGTCATATGTGTGTACGCGTGTGTGCGTTTATTTCTGCGAAATAAAATAAATTTGTATCAAGCGGCCATTCGAAGGCAGTGTGACAAAAACAAAAGTGTAAATTCGGAAGTCAAACACACACATGCATATGTATGTACATATATATAGATATAGATATGCGGCTATTTCCCTTGTAACATTTAACTCCTAATACGAATATACATTTATTTGTAGACGCCGATTTTTCGATACTCGCTCTGTGTATCTACGCCAAGATGGCAAGTTGCCCAGTTCGCAACTCGCACATCGACAACACAGCGCCACTACCCAGACAATAGCGTCCAGACACGGCAGCGCCAGCCCGCCAGCCAAGCAGGCAACCGACCATCACCAGTCAGGGTCCCGTCGCAGCCGCTGCGAAGCCATTGCCAGCATTGAAGTTGGCGGCAAAATCAAAAAGTGGCGTCATATTGTAGGACTCGGAGCATATCAAAGGTCGCTCGTTGTCTAGTAGGAGAGGCGCACCGCTTCGCACAATCGTTGAGTGTCCTTTTGGGCTCGTCTGCCTTCTTCGCTGGCGGAGCACAGACAATGCCGGATGTTAGAAAATTCGGCTTATTCCATTAGTATTCGTAACATTTGTTTCGCATTAAAGCAGCTAGGACACATTATCACAGTTTCTTCTTTGCTTTTATCGGGAAATTTCGTATCCGTTATGGCAATTTAGCAGCCTGTTCATGAGATGAATAATTTTGTTTGCTAATAAGGGTTCAATGCACAGCAAAACAGATACTTTGGAGTTGTACACAACCGCCATTTTCCTTTTATTACAATACAAATGTAGGCAGATATATGTACATATGTTGAAAATATATTTCGACGCAAAAATCTTTTTTCCTTTGCAGCCGGAATTAGAAAAAAACAGAGTCCTACTTATTCTCTATATTTTGCTCGTATTTTTTCAAATGTGTAGCGCATTTTGCGAATTGGGTAGGTGACTTAGCTAAATATATTTGACATTGCGCCTAATTGTAGGCAACATTTGCTGTTAGTAATCAAAACTCCACTTAAAACAAACTTTTATAAAACTTTGGGTTTTCATAATGCAAGCTCTCAATTTCTACATAATTTTCTTAAAGTGTCTACATCCCAAATCAATTAGTTCATGGAAATTTATTTTGTTTTCCACATATTAAAGTGCTCTTCTCCGGAAAAGCTTTACAAAAACAGGAAAACACGCTGCTGTTGGCCTCCCTTTCATGATTATTTCATTACCCATGATCACGTCGACTTAAAGGATTTATTGCAATATGCTTTAATTCAGTCGCTCAAAATAAAAATGGTGAAATACAATAAACATATCAGCAGGAGTAAAATATACTCAGTTAAGGCGCAAAAGAGCAGTGACAACTCACACGAGGAGACAAGTGGCAGACCACAAGATAAGCATAAAATAAAAGCTGCCTGTACGAAAGGATAAAGGACCAACGGTTGAATTTTAACGGCTGCTCAATGAAGTGCATATCCTGAGGTAAATTTATGGTTATGTATATACCTTATGTATACGATTATATGTACATATGTACTTATATGCTTCCAATGGATAATATTAAAATATGCGCGGATTCCAAGCGTTATGAGCTTGTCAAATTTAAAGATATATAAAATATAAACGTGTTCTTCGTTATGAATTTCTTGAGAGCATATCTTTAAGCATTTTCATAGAAATTACAACACCACACACCAAAATCCTTAATGTTTCTTTCCATTTACAGCGCATTGCCCGGCAAGCATTCGTGCAATGAATAAAGAATTCTATTCATTCGAAGAAAATAAAATAGAATAAAACTGGACCAAATCATTCGACCCCAAATGAGGGCGAACCACTCACACACACATAAATACTGGGCATTATCGTTCATTGAAAAATCGCAGAAAAGATTGAGTGAGGAGATTTCAACGCTTCGCACGCAATAGCTCGCATCTGCGCTAATCAAGGGGCAGCAGATCTTCAATGCAAACAAACTAAGAAAAGCGGGCAATGGATGAATCTAAGGCATTTATGAGTGTGGGTGGCAACCATTTTTACACCAATACATAAGCATGTAGGTGCACAAATCTAAAAAGAATGAAGCAACAATATTTATATTAGAAAGAGGGCCATTCAACCATAGTCGGGTCATTAGTGGGTGATGCAATAGCAAACCACCTAATGGCGAGCCGGGATCTTAATGAAGAAGCTCATATAAAACTCCGAGGCTTTTGTGAGCAATTTCTTGTGATACATTCCAACTATTGTGGTTATTTTAGGTTCTTGTTTGGGTTCGAAACACAAGTGATGGATAATGATGACAGTAAACAGGAAATAAATAATAAATGAATAAAAATAGGAGAAATTAAACTTACGGGATTGCAGTGTGGAGAATTGTGGATTTTGGTGGTTTGGGGACAACTCACCTGAAAAGAGAAAGAGAGAGAGAGAAACGAAAAAGGTTAGATTGAAACAGAAATATTTAGAAATAAAATTAATAAAAACATTTTTTCATAAATTTCAGTGATGATTGTTTATCGCGAGCATGAGTTTTTGAATGGTACAAATTATTCAAAGATGAACCACGTCCAAGACGGCCCTCAACATCAACTGATGATTAACACGTCAATAAAATAGAGGAATTGATGCTTGAGAATCGACGATTATGAAAATCATTTTGAAAAATCATTCGGGCCTAAGAAAAGTAAGAGCATTCGAAAAACAGCGTCGCATTAACGTCAATGAAAGTATGCTTTCCGACTACCAGAAATTCATGAAACGTATTATTACTGGCGATGAGTCTTGGTTCTATGCTTACGATCCGAAAAAAGTCGATCAATTGGCCGAATAGCTTGGGAAAGGTGAACCGAAGTCCAAAAAAACTTCCCAAAACAGGTCAAAAATCATGCTGATGTCAAGGTATACAAGTCCATTCAGACGAAACTGACTCTTTGAGAGGTTCCTTGGGTTTAAGGGTTTAAAAAATCGCAATTATTTATTGCATTATTAAATTCTACAAGACTTCTAGAATATTGTCCTTAATTTTCAAGTTTATTCGAGTAATAGTTTCAGAGATACAGCCTTGAAGACTTGTGCGCTCGAGGCTAGCTAGGCTAATTGCACCGTCTCTAAACTCGTTTCTCCCGAAACTGTGTTTTTGAAGTCGGTTGACAAGATTTCTAGAGAACTACTCAACCGATCTTCATAAAGTTTTATACAGGTCTTTGATATACAATTCTTAAAGACTTGGACGAAGGATTTTTTTTGTAAAAATGTCTGCCAAAAATCCAATTTTCAGCATTTTTTCCTTCGTCCAAGTTCTAAGTTAAGATTTTCACTAATAGAAGTATTTTTTAACTTTAGATGATCCTGTAAGGAGTTATCCTGCCAACGCGAGCGCAACTTTTTCCCGAGGAGTCACCGGAAATGGCACCGGCCGAGTTTAAAAAAAAAAATCCAAAATTTCAGAATTTCTTTGTATGTACATATATAGTGTTTGTTTGTAACAATAAAAAATTCTAATGAAATATTTAATTTTTGATATGAAAAAAAAAAATTTTAAAAGACTGTTTTTTACCCGAGGGAACCCATGCAACCTCTTAAGGTAATTTATATAATAAGAATTTTTCTCATACACACATATATCTCTTACATCATGTAATATGTTTTTTATTTATTAAGGAATAGCGGTGCCATTGGACACAATCGCAGCTTAGAAAAGTAGAAGGTGCATGCCACGCACTGATTGTTAATGCAACAAACTGTGTAAAATCGCATTGTGCAAAGCAACAGCGAGTCACACAATTCGAACAATATTTCTTTATTCTTCGTTACAATTTTTGTTTTTAAACATCAACAACAACAATAACGTAATTACCAAGTAGTTGCGAATTGTTCGCTTTGGCGGCTTAACATAATGGACAGAACAGAAACTTCAAAGAGTGCCAGAGCCAGTACAATGAAAGCCAAAGGCAAATAAGAAATCAATAGACAAGTTACAGGAAGCGCGCCGAGGGGTGGTGCGGCGCGGCGGAGGCTGAACAATGCGTGCGCACAGTGAATGGGAGTCGCCTCCTTGTTCTCAATTGCAGCGCTATATTGTATATAATTCGCCGCCAATTGGCAGCAGTCTAATGAAGAAATGAAAAAAGACAAGAAAAAAGAAAAGCAAAAAGCAATTGGAAAAGTAAAGTGATCGCAGCAGCCGGCGCCCGCAATTTGCAACTACTTAGCCGTGCCGTGGCAGCGATTGCAATTAATTCAGTGCACATAAATAATTTGTTGTAAATAGTGTGTAACGCACTTGAACGGCAGCAACAGAAACAGAAATATTAACAAAGCGCAGAAAATTAAAATAAATTGCCAATACATGCGCAATTGATAAATAATGCAAACATGGCGAGAGAAGTCAATGAACAGTCAAGTGCTCCATTTGTGGCAGGGCGGGACGGCGGTGTAAAATAAATATGTAACGGCATAAAACACAAACAATGATTGGCCACACAATTCGCAATTAATTACGGAATGCAAAGAGCACTTGCAGCAGCGCAGAAAACAAACAGCTTCATACAAGGGCGCGCAATCATTGTAATCGCAAGAGATAAAAGCGAGCGACTGCGTGCCTCTCCGCAGCGAACATTTTCCAATTAAACGCATGGCGATCCAGAAGTGGATGACTACAGTCGTAGTTGTTGTGGCCGCTGCGCTGCAAATTACTGACTTACAAAGCCATTACATGTGTAACTGCACTTGAATAGAGTTGAGGGAGAATATTTATGGAGGAAACTTCGAACAGCGAATTATCTTCAAGGCATTATTGGAAATATATTTTCAAAAATAATAATATTTTATATTTTCAGTGCATATCTGCACATAAAGTGTATTAATTAGCAATTGGCTAAGCAAATCGCATGACCTATTTGTTGTTTACACACAGAGGGCCTAAATACTTCGTATTTGAATCATGTTTCAACAGACATCTTGTGATTAGATCCAGCTTTTTGTCACCGATTTCGGCTGTTGAAGTGTTTATCTCAGCAATTTTCTAGTTTTAGCGAGATTTTGTCAAACAAATATTGATACTTTTTAATCTATTTGAGATCTTCCTGTCCAACCTTCATTTAGCGCCATCTGTTTGTCAGTAGGAAAATTTATCACAGCTGATTTGGACATTTCAAAGCGAAAAAATGTAAACAAACAAATAATTAAATTCAGCTGACAACTGCATCATACTGGCGATAAAAAAAAATATTGAAATAGTGGAATATCTACATTTATATCTAAAACTGTCCTTCGACGATCACTTAGCATGTTTCTGATGTGAAAAAGCGGGACGCTAAATTGTACTACTGTGATCAAATTGAAAGGTGAATTTTGGCCATTTCATCTCGTTCAAAGTAATCAACTCCCGCTGCAATGCACTTATGCCAACGAATTTTCGAGTCATCATAGCACTTGGCAAAAATCCTCCGTCGTGATGGCCAACAGAGCCTTCTTCGATTCAGCTTTTATATCCCCAATTGAGTCAAAACGGTGTCCTCGGAGTGGTCATGTGAATTTGCTGAATAGCCAGAAGCTACACGAAGGTAAATCAGGCGGATGCGGTGGTTGCGGCACGATATTCGTTGAAAATGTGGCGAAATGATCCCGAATAAACAATGCAGTATGAGATGATGCATTATCTTACTTATTTGTTTAATAGATTCAGACATAGTAAAAATCGAAGAATTCACTTTTAGAGCCTCCCAAACTACACGTATCTCAAATACTAATGAATATTTTGACGTGAAATTTAGCATAGATGTCACTAACAGGACTACCAACTTTCAGAAAAAAGATACAATGAGTATAAATTTCGACCATACTGCTTTTCATGGACTGTCCATTTTGAAAACTCTGCACGTAATGTCCTTAATAATCAACTATTAACATCGCCTTATATAATGAAATTCTGTATAGAAACGAACAACCAGTGGATATAACTGTGATATAATTTTATAAAGCAAAAAATTTGGAACAGTGCCCGTCTAAACATTCCAGAGTTGTATGTATGTTGCACTGTGCATAATAAAATATAATCAATCATTCATGAAAGCAATCATAAATCTACAGTAACAAATAAAATATATAAACAAGATCGCCCACATATCCTCATACATACATATATATTTACATACATACATACATACTTACATGCATATACACAGACATTAGAAAAACAAATGAAAGCTTATATCATATCTCAAAATAGTTTTCGTTTTGCATTGACTCACTTGCAAACGGCGAGCTTATCGCGCTTTTAGCGAGACAAGTTTCAAATATATACATATAAAATATATACATATATGCATACATATATATGGATATGATAATCATGGTGCAATCACATTTGTATTTATTTTATTTTTAGCAAATTATTTAATTCTGAGGATAAATGCGTTTTTAATGAGCAATAAATAAAACTGTAATTGTACAGAAAAGCTTTGCAATAAACAAATTGCATTATTCATATGTATACATAGACATATGTATATACTTAACTAGTATTATATGCAATTATGTATGTATGTAGATTGCTGGGAAGTTTGTTAGCCGCACATGAATCGGGCGTAAATTAACACATCACGTAGGTCACACACTAACCACATATCGGCAATTTTTGTATCAGACGTGTAAACAATGCAAAAGTTATATATTCCAAGAGTATGATATATGACGAATACTTCTAGTTATTTGGTGATATTTCAAAAGTAAAAAGTGTATCTAATTCTCTTCATTGCTATTTTTAACTGTGAAAAATCACAATTAGCGAGTTTCTTCCTTATAACAGTCTTCATTGTCACATAAGTATAGCTAATGTGGCAATCATCATTCTCGCTAATGTTCAAATATCATCCTCGAATCATATCCTATCATTAGTGCTTAGTATAAGCTTGTCTTTCTGAAGCACTTAAAGTGCATTCGGCGATTTTAACGATGAGTGAAATTATTCAACAAAAAATTTCCATTAAATTTTGTGGGAGGAACCAAATTTCTGGTGCCGAAACGTTCAAAATGATGGAAATGGGCTTCGGTGATAATTATTTGAACCGAGCAAGAGTGAGAACGCGTTGAGGACGAACCATCAACATCAGCAGATGATCAACATGTCAAATACTAAAAGGGCTTGAGAATCGACGATTAACAGTCAGAGATCGGAAGGATCAGTGAAAAACATTTTGAAAGATAATTTGGGCCTAAGAAAAGTGAAAGACTGGTTCCAAAATCACTCAATTTTTTCAGAAAAATGGCGTCACTTCGCTTTTGTGAAACAATGCTTTCCCACTACCAGGATCTCATAAAACGTATTATTACTGACGATGATCTTGGATCTATCTTAGATGAACAGACGATCAATCGACCGAATATCTTGGCAAAGGTGAACCGAAGCCGAAAAAACTACCTCAAAGCAGGTCAAAACTCACGGTTATGTTGAAAGTTTTTTTCGATTAAGGAGGTGGGGTCCACTGCGAATTCCTTTCAACTAGTCAAACTGTCAACAAGGAATACCATTTTAGTGTTACGCGTCGTTTGTGGGAAGCTATTCGTAAAAAAGGGTCGAAATTATGGGCCAGCAGCTCTTGGTTTTTGCACCACGATAATGCACCAAGGCATATTAGATTGATTCTTCGTGAGTTTTTCGCCAAATTATCACACAATATCGTGCCACAACCACCGTATTCGCCTGATTTAGCTGCGTGTGACTTCTAGCTATTCTGCAAACTCAAACGACCGCTCCAGGGAAACCTTTTTGAGTTTATTGAAGACATTAAACGGGGATTACTTTAAAAGGGACGACACAGATTTTGCGAAATAAATTAAGAATTTTATCATGAACAGTCTTTTTTGTTCATAGTATAAAAAATATAACTCACATTCAGTAGAAGTCTACACTAGAAGTATGTTAATAGTTGAAACTTTGTTAACTGTTTCAAACTCAACATACAGTTTCAAAATATGTATGAATCTGTAACCAGCTCTTTGAACCATTTTTGCATTGACACCTCAAAAACACTTTAGACCATTCCCAAGCCATGACCTAACCTAATCTGTACACGACTTATTTCAGCTTTTATACAATTATTTAATTCTTCTAGCTTGTATTTTTATGATAAGTGATTTCTTTATTTATATCGCAATCTTTTTCGTGGTATATACATATCGTGTATGTATGTAATACGTACGACATTGACCCCGCAAATTCCATCAAGAGAATCTGCGCATTAATCGCGCAAAATATTTGCCTATTAAATTTACATATTTTTCCAAGTATTCCACTTTTATGAGACATTTAAGTTTATTTGTTTACTTGAGACTTGTTTTTGCAATATCTGGCGATGCGCATATGTATTGGCGTCTCACCTTCTGCCTTGAAACGTTTAGTGTTTACCTAACGAGGTGTGATCTTTAACACGTGGCCGCAAATTTTTCAACTCAAAATACGAACCGAAATGGATATAAATGCGATAAGTGGTAGAGCAGCGCAGCTCCCAACGTCGACCGACTTGCTTTTAGTTTAAGTGTGAAAATCGTTCATTCGTAGAATGAATGTACTTGCCACTTGCTAATGTTTGGAATGAATTTGCTCAGGCTTCGCGCTAAGTAAATCGTGATAATTACGAACTAGTTCCCCATTCGCTTTTATAGATATATCAACGGAAGCTGCAATTTTTGAAATGAAAATGCCTTCAGACCACCCTATTGCATGTATTCTAAATCCCGCAGTGTTCACATCATCCACAAACATAAAAGAAATATTACAGCCACTTTGCTTTGCCACCCGAAGTGTGCAATTAAGCGCCACTTGAACGGTTAAAAATGTTGAAGTAATTAACGAAATTATGCAATTTACTTGTGTGATGATGCCACACAGCAGTTGGCAGTGTGGGCAAAACCACCAACAACAACAACAGCATTGACATTTTCAATTAATGTTCGCTGGAGATAAAAGTAATAAATACTCGTATATCCACATGCCAGTCAACGAGCAATAATGGCGCCCAGGAGGAATGAAAATTGCATCAATCACCCACACACACACCACGACAAGCGCAATTATCAAGCAAATATTAAGTGGGAGGTGAGCTTGGTATTTTTACTTTTAAATGGAGAGGCAAAACGAGCACAACTCACCACCATTACCTTTCACCCACAATTATATGTGTAGACAGTCATAGACCCTAATTAGTCTACCCAAAGAGAACCGACCAATTTTAAGCTTATTAAAATCACCCCATTTATTTGGGAAGCTGCTCATTATTCCTAACCGACAATATAGCTGCCAAACAAACTGAATAATCGGAATTAATTTATTGTAAACTGTAAACCATCAGCTTCTTTGCAGAATATGGTCGGACGAAAGCATGCCCTTTAAGTGTGCGCTGCCCAATCCCCAAAAAGCGAGACCACACAATCTGCGCCAACTACCATGGGATAAGCCTCCTCAACATCGCATGTAAGGTTCTATCGAGCGTACTGTGTGAAAGATTAAAGACCAGAGTCAACAAACTGATTGGCCTAATCAGTGTGGCTTTAGACCTGGAAAATCAACAACTGACCAAATCCTGGAAAAGATCCGTGAAAAGAGGCTCGACACGCACCACCGCTTCGTCGATTTCAAAGCTGCTTTTGACTGCTCGAAAAGGAGCTGCCATTGTGCCGCAATGTCTGAATTTGGTATCCCCAATACCAAAAGCTTCGTCAGGATCGGGAAAAACTTCTCCGAGCCGTTCGATATCAAACGAGGTTTCAGACAAAGCAACTTCCTATCCAGCGACTTCTTCAATATACTACAGAAAATAATGCGATTTGCAGATCTGAAAAGAGGAGGAAGAATCTTTTATAAGAGCGGTTGGCCTCAACAAACGCGCCGTTAGTTCTCCTTTCTCCAGACTGAAGACGGAAGCAAAAAAGCAAATAGGTCTGGTAATGAAGGAGGACATCACGAAATATTTATAATGGGTTGTCAAAAAAGTCTTGCGGTATTTTTATTGATTTTTTTTTATTGAAATTGAAATGAATTTTTGATGACTCATGACCAGCTCTTGACCGATGCCACGGCTGCTACTATGCCGGTCTCTTTCAACCAATTCAGCGATTTTATCGCAATTTTCGACGACAGACTTTCCGGAGCGTGGCGCATCTTGGACCACCTCTACACCAGAACGAAAATGTTGAAACCATCATTGTGCGGTGGAAATGGAAACTGTATCGGGTCCATAAACTGGACAAATTTTATTGGCAGCTTGAGATGCGTTTTTGCCTTTATCGTAGTAATACTGTAAAATATGCCGTATTTTCTCTTTATTTTGCTCCATGTTTGCGACGCTATAACTCACGAACGACTTAAAAGAAACGACAATCAATCAAACACGTGTTAGCGCGTGAAATGAGCTTTCCAAAAAGGTATAGCATGACCCGATGCGACGAATAACACTAGAACTACGCGCTTTCAGCGCCAATTAGCGCAAATACCGCAAGACCTTTTTGACAACCTATTATATTGGCAACGGCGAAGATATACGACGACCTTGACATACATAGTTCAGCGTATTAAGATTATATCGTCCGAATGGACACTTAGCTCTGAGAGTATTCGGCGCAGTACCCGCCGAGGAAAACAGAGGAAGAGGAAGACCTCCATTCCGTTGGAAAAACCAGGTGGAAAAGAACCTGGCTACACTTGTAATCTCCAATTGGCACTAAACAGCGAAAAGGAAGAACGACTGGCGTAAACTCGGCTATAATCCCATAAGCAGTGTCTACGCCAATAAAAAAGAAGATGCAAACTTTCCGACCAAAATCAAGTTTTTGTATGGAATTTTTTGCAACTGTGAAGAGTATAAAGCTCAGTGCAATTTTCGTTTTTCTTGTTTTCAATATTCAAACGATTGGAGGACTGACAAGACTTGCTCTTTTTGTATAAATTAATCAACTAGAAGTAATAATCACATATTTTGAACTCAATTGTTTATTTAAAATCACACGCGCCATTGGACACGAAACAGTTATTTGCATAAATTGCCAGCTGTTATTACAGTGTGAGATTTAGTGTGTGTGGAGGCACACCTGCAACATTAGAATTCGAAAAATTTTAAATATTCGCGCCTTTGCCATTCAACCGCTTGATGGATATTGTTTATCAACAATATACAACAAAACAAAAAAAAATTAATAGTAAAAGACACAATAACAGAAAATACATACATATCTTTATGAATTTCAAGGATCATTAGGTTGATCGTACATAATTTGAAGACGGGTACTTTATTTTTTATGCCAAAGACCGGGGTATACTAAGTTTATCAGGAAAAAGAAAACATCGGGGTTGACAAGACATCTTTACGAAATTTGTCATGGATTATAGTCAAAGGTAATTCTTCAATATCGAAAGATCGGACCCTATACCATATAGCTGCCACACAAACTGCCCGATTAAAATCAAGATAAAAATCGTTTTGCACCTTTTTATTCTACACGAAATGCACCTCTAAACAGGCACTTCTGCAGAGAATAAAATATAATTAATAAAAATAGTTTCCCGGCACTCATTAATAACGGTACATATGTATATACAATGTGGCTGTAGAGCTCTGTGCCAGCAGTTGCCTCAAAGGTCACCAAGGTTGCAAAGGCAAACAATCAACAAACGGGTTTATGCATCTTTTGTCCAACACTCGTGCACAAACACTAACAAATACATATACCTGTCTACCTACACATGCGCAAAACAATAGAATTACATAAAAATATTAATAGTAGAATTCAATTATCGGCGAATAATAGCGCTAATTATAGTCGCTGCAACAACAAATGCAAAAATGCGCACCGCAAATTTATTCAGGCCAAATATTTGAATATGAATATGGAGAAACGAAAAAATCAACATTTGAATAATTTATAGTTTTCATTTGCGAGACAAAAGCTTTGTGTACTTTGCTGGCTTTAAGCCATTTATTAGTTATACGTGGCAACACACGGCGGTCAAAAAGATATTAAGTTGCGAAATGCAGTCAAAATGGGTTTTCGCGTCTCTGATGTAAAGATTTCATTTTTCATTTCAAATTTTTTAAATATATGGCAACTCGGTTCCGAAAAGTGTTCAGCATGAGCTGAAGCCAATAACTTTACCCCTCTGGTACTTATATTAATATTTGACAGGTATGAATATGTGCTTTATTTCCCTTTTTAGAAAGGTGGGAATTTCATTTAAATATTTTTTTTCATTGGAGTGAGGGTTCTTCCAAGTAACTTTCATTTCACGACTATTACTTATACTAAAATAAATTTTAGGTTTCAGACAGGTGGCAACTCTCACGTTTGTTCTTCTGAATACATTTGTTAATCTGAATACAAAAAGTGATCCATTTCGAGGTTCCCTACTTAAAAGAAAAACATAAAAACTTCAAATTTTATGGGTAATGTTTATTATCGTTGGAAAGAATATTCTTTGGCATTTATTTTTGAAGATTATCTCTTTCAAATGTTAGCCGCGGCTACATCTCAGATGGTTCGTCCGTTTAGTCCAATTTTCAATGACTCGTTCATTTCAATGGTACTTGGCGAATGATGCGCTTCATGTTCTGCTCCAAGGCCTGAATTGTCCGCAAAGGCTTTAGATTTTACATATCCTCACATCGAAAAGTCTAACAGTGTGATGTCACACGATTTTGGTACCAAATCGACTGGACCAAAACATTATATTATCTGCTCACCGAGGTGTTCTCTCAAAAAATCCATTGGTTGATGCGACGTGTAGGAAGTGGCGCCGTCTTGTTGAAACCAATAGTCACCAAGATCACGAACATCAATTTCAGGCATGAAATAGTCGGTTACCATTGAGCCAGAAATAAGCCTCAACGCTGAACAAAATTTGGCTAGAAAACGTCAGATCTTCTTGGAACTTTTCAAGAGGTCATAGAGCGAAGCAATGTCACTCGGAAAGGAACTAGAAACTATAGGTCGAGCCATTATTGGATTGGCATGCGTTTCCTTATAGAATTTAAAGAATAGCGATTTACAGCAAATTTTAAAATACAGAAATTACCACAGCTTCAGCTCAAACGGAGTTGCACTTGGAATCTTGAGGTCTTAGGTTGGCGTTCCTTTTTCAAAACAGCAGCGTTTTCATGCTCACTATCAGAGGCACAGCCATCAAGTACATTAGCTAAACAACATGGACACACGCTTAAAAACTCACTTAATTGAATAATAAAAGTTGATTTTAATAAAAAATCAACAACAACAAGCACAGAAGCACACAGTGAAGACGATAGATGGAAGGAAAGTGAGAATGAACGAGCGAGTGCCATATGTACACAGAAGCAAGTATCATTTACACAGCTTTTTTCCGTGAATAAGATACGACCAAGTGGCAACAGCTTTTTGTATGCAACTTGTGTCGCACACACATACACATACACATGGATGGATGTACTTGAAAGGTACCCTGCAAGTGCAAGTGCATTTGTGCATGTATGCGTGTGACGCCAACAAAAGTTCTAGCACTCTCTCGGCGCACCGCAAAGGCATGCACGACGTTGCTTTTGTTGTTTTATTTCTCCTCGCTTCGGTAGAGCCCTCACGCGAAGGTGAAGTGGCGGCGGCGAGCGCTGCAAAGTGCACACTTTCGTAAACAACAGCGCGAGTGCCGTAAACAACTGCGATCCAGCAGTCACCGGCGGGCGGGTATCGTTCGTGAGGAGGCGCAAGGGGCGCCTCGCCGTCAGCAGTCAACTGTGCAAGTGTCATCGTCATTTATCATTGACAAGCAAGCGATTACAATGAAATATTTATAAATTGCACTCGGACATGACTACAAATAATGTGCACGCACACACACGAACACACTGGTGTGTGTGCGCTTTCATGAAAAACTAAAAGTGCTACATTGTCTTGCGTTAGGTCGGATGCTTTCTCGTCGGCAAGTGTTGTCACAATTGCGCTTTAAATGCCACATGCCGGACGGAGGTGAATTTAGGAAGACATTTGTTGTTGCTAATGGCAGGTGTGCGTGTATTTGTACTGATGTTGCAAATTATGACTGCCAATGCACTATTAAGGATGATAATTGGGGAAAAAGACGAGCTGACAACATTAAACACGGGTGTTGGCGCTACTTGGTAACTGTTTTTTGGTTTGAGACTTCATTCGAAATATTATTTAAATAATTATACACATACATACATATGTGCTTAATTTTGACTTAATCGTACATAACTCAAGCGGTGCACTTCTCCACTGAAGTTTTATGATTTCACGGCGGAGGCGAAATAGTAGAAATGCAATATGCATAACTTTCAAAGCCGGATTTGTCGAATCTTAGCACTCCTCTCATTTGTCTTTTACATTTTATATTTTATTTTTGCTTTTAAAGCTCTCAGCCAGCAAATAATCAAGCGGCACACCTTTCAGAAATTACTCAAATTGCCATTTATTAAACTGGCTTAGCTATTGATGACGTTTGATTGCCTTTGATTGCGCTGCCTCAATTTATTTGCACACGCAAGGACTGCTCCGAAAGCCAAAAAATTCGATAATTTTCATATTCTTTATGCATGCAAAAATTCGTTTGATATTGGAAATTACGGTTAAGCGAAAAAATTTGGGATGGGCGCCTGCGTATACGTGGCAAAGAAAGAAGTAAGGTGGACATGTGTTCATGAACTAAAATACTCAAACGGTAATTATACGCTTTCCACAAATATTAGAAATTAATTACTTCGCAAATATTCTTCTAAGTAAGCTACCCCAAATAGTTCTTCTTCTTCTTAATTGGCTTACGCGGTTATAGCCGAGTTTACAACAGCGCGCCAGTCGTCTTTACTTTCGCTTTTGGCGCCAATTGGATATTCGAAGTGTAGCCAGGTGCTTCTCCACCTGGTCTTTAAAACGGAGTGGAGGTCTTCCTCTGTCACCTCGAATCGAATACTTTCAGCCGCTAATTCGCTAAACGATGTCAATGTCGCCGTATATCTCGTACAGCTCATCGTTCCATCGACTGCGGTATTCGCCGTTGCCAATGTGGTTGACATTGTCCATGCCTCTGCACCATATAGCAGGACGGAGATGATGAGTGACTTGTAGTTTGGTCTTTTTTCGTTGAGAGAGGACTTTACTTCTCAGTTATCTCCTCAGTCCAAAGTAACAACTGTGGGCAAAAACTATTCTCCGTTGGATTTCGAGACTGACATTGTTGTAGCTGTTAATACTGGTTCCAAGATAGAATAATTATCTACGGCTTCGAAGTTATGCCTGTCAACAATGACGTGGAAGCCTAGTCGCAAATGCGACGACTGTTTGTTTGATGACAGGAGATATTTCGTCTTGCCGTCGCTCGCCACAAAACCCATGTGCTTCGGTAGTTTATCCAGTCTACCAGCAGCG
Source organism: Bactrocera tryoni (assembly GCF_016617805.1). Classification (NCBI taxonomy): domain Eukaryota; kingdom Metazoa; phylum Arthropoda; class Insecta; order Diptera; family Tephritidae; genus Bactrocera; species Bactrocera tryoni. Next base: position 7,621,863 of record NC_052503.1, on the reverse strand, counting down.
ATACACTCTTATACAAGATTGGGCTTTCTCGATTGAGCTCTGCAGCTCTAATTATTTTCTTCAGGACTGATCGTACGATAGGGAGTCGCCTGTCTGAAACCTCGTTTGGTATTGAACGTCTCGGCGAGGTTCTTCTCGATCCTGACGAAGCTTTTGGTATTGCTCAACGTCAGTTTACACAGCCGTATAAATTTTGCGGGGATACCAAATTCAGACATAGCAGCACAAAGGCAGCTACTTTTCGTGCTGTCAAATGCAGCTTTGAAATTTCCTCGATAGTATAACGGTCAGTATCCCCGCCTGTGGGAAAGTGGGGTTCCCGTAGGGGAGATGTATGATCCTAAATAGTTCAGTAAGCCAAAATTAAAGCTCGAAGTTTTTTACTTTACTGAAATATGACAATACGAAAACACGTCATTTTAAATCAATTCTTATTTTTGTGTCCTGATGTAACTTTTTGTTATTTTAATAAAATTAGTTTGCGCTTTTCATTTACTGTTACTCGTATTATGTCAATTTGCAAAGCATTTAATCCGCAAAAGTTAAGCTACGGTGAAAGGGCACAAAATACAGACAAAAGAATTTCGATAAAACAAAGCAGTCAAAAAACAATACAGCGGACCAATAATATGTCAAGATCAACAGTTCGTGCAATCAATCAATTGTTGAAGGAAACTGACAAGTTTTTGCCAACAAACAATTGCAAGGGCAGCGGGGTAGTTACTAGCACATAGAGGACAAAGTCTTATATGCTTATTTGGTGGTTTAAACCGGTGGCTTATGACATATTTTCGTATTCAGAAACGTTTACCGTAATCCAAAATTCGAATACGAGCCATGAAATGTTGTATTCGCATATTGTCCTACTGGCACTCACTTGGGCTTGACTAGATATTAGCCAGGTCTATCCAAGATTTGTAGATTTACGACTGTTGATCAGTACTTAAGAGTTCTGGGCATCACAACGGACAAGAGTCTCCAGCAGTCTAAGTGGGATATCAACCTATTTACCTAACCTAAGAGCATGACCCCCTTGAATCCAACGATTAATTGATAACTTTGCAAGACAATTTTTGTGAGTCAATATTCTACTATGCTCTACCTAGATCCAAATGCGAAGAATCACTTAAAGAAAAGATAGTGCCGTTGGCATATATTTATTTAAGAGTAAATTTATCTTCACGTTTATAGCCACAGGACACATGGCACATATGTATACCTCTGCTAATGTTCCCAAATGGTGTTATTCATTCTCTCCATTGTATTCTCTTTGTGTCAAACTTTATTTGAATTTGTGTGTATTTCGTTTGCGTTTTTGCCAACCTGCGGAACAGCTGGTCATTTGGCTGTCCATTTGTCCAACTCCTAACTGTTGTTTACTTTAGTTATTTGTCATTCGCTTCGCTACTGTTTAAATACGGACAGAATTCTGCTTTGAGCGTAGAGCGCACGGAAAAAGGTGGTGTCTACATAGAGTCTATGTCATCGCCTGTAGTCTGTAGCGCCGTGAGGCTCTAACGACAGCTTCAGTGTGAATCGCATGCCGTTATTTAGTTTCATTTCAATGTGTATTCACTGTGCGGTGTCTCTTTGCCACTATTGCGTTTATTTGCAATTGCTCGTAAGCATGTAACGGGTGATCGAAGTAGAGGTACTTTTTTCAACAGCCATTTTTTGACAAAGAATGTGTTTCACGCGCTTCGCTCAACTTATAGTCAACATGATTGGCCTACTGAGGATACTATTGGAAACACCATCACCAATCTTGAGACCCACCATTCATTATTGAAAAATATTCGACCGAATAGAGCACGGTCAGTACGCAGAGATGAAAATAAAAGAAGAGAAACTGAGAGTGTACACAGAGACCCTGCAGAGTCGATTAGGCGCCATTCGCAGCAACTCGGACTGATAAATGGAACGACATTTTACGTCGAAGTCTTAAATCGAAAGCGTGCGAAATACAACTTGTGCAAGATCTTTCCAAGCGACATCGTCATGCTCTATGGGCACTTAAAAAGTTCCAAGGAGATCCCACGTTTTCGAGCCAATTTTTTTTCGGCGATGAGACCCATTCTGGATCACAATCATATGTAAAGAAGCAAAATTACCGCAATTGGGACGAAGAGCAACTTGAAGAGATTCAAGAGCTGTCATTTCATCTAGTAAAAGAACGGTTTGGTGTTGTTTGAGGGCCGATTGAATCATCGGTCCATATTTCTACAAATATATATTTCTAAGCATCAATGGCGACCGTTATACCGCCATGATAACCGACTATTTGATACCTGAAATTGAAACTCCTGATCACGGCGATATTTGGTTTCAACAAGATGGCGCCACTTCCCACACATCGGATCAGTCAATGGATTTATTGAGAGAACACTTCGGTGAGCAGATAATTTCACGTTTTGAGCCGGTCGATTGGCCACACAGATCGTGTGATATCACATCGTTTAACCCTTTCTTGTGGGGATATGTAAAGTCTAAAGTATATGCGGACAATATCGCTTCTATTCAGGCCGTGGAGCAAGTAACCAGTCGAAATGCTCGAACGAGTCATCGAAAATTGGACTCAACAGATTGACCATCTGAGCCGTAGCTACGACTAAGATTTGAAAGAGATTATTTTCGAAAAATAAATGCCAAATAATGTTCTTTCGGAAGTTAATAAACATTCCACATTCACTTTTAGTTTCTGTGTTTTTTGTCTTTAAACAAGTAGGCAACCTGGAAATGGATCACCCTTTAGTTTATATGGTGGCAGTTGACTAAGTGTCATATATGTCTGTATGTTAGCTATTGGTATGCGGGCGATAAGCAAATGTGCGCAGCTGGTGAATGCCGCTTCACGCTTCTGCTAATTGATAAGAAAGCATGCAGTTTGCTCGCTTTGATTTTCGACAGAGCCGTCTTAAGCTGCTTTTGCTTTTGCGTCTCAAGATAATCTACTTAGTACATACATACATATATGTATATTGAATCTCACAGTTTATATGCGAACTCTTGAACTGCTTTGGAATAAATTAGAAACAAATTGATTTGTATTAATTATGTAAAATAGTTTTAATGAGTGAATAGATTTAGCCGGCACTAATTTAATTATTTTATGCCGCAAAAGATAATTTTATAAAGCTATAGTGTTTTATAAAGAAAAGATGTATGAGAATAGGGAAGCCAGATTACGAGAATCTCGAAAAGTATGGTTCTTACGATTTGTTCTGCACCAAGTACCGTTATTCGTCTTGCCTATGGTACTCTCCTAGCTATGAAGATTAGCAATCTTGAATACAGCTAGTTTTCTTTTTTGGACTGAACAAGTCATTCCTGAAAAAAGTCTGAAAAGGCCACCAGCCATGGTTGTTCCGAAGTCGACCCAACTGCTGAGTGACAAGCGAGCTCGTCAACAAATCTATTCCGAGTACCTGCTTAGCGATGGAGCTGAGAGCAACGCTTCCACCACGATTTTTATGTACCTCTATAGTTCGGAAACAAGCACTTCCGCTGCTAAAACAAAGAAGTTGTAATTTGTGTGGCAGTGTGCCAATAAAACGTCGAGCAGTTTGTTGAACTGTGCCGGCTACCGCAACAACCTGCCAGCAACTCGAGAAACTACAAAATGTTTGACATGCAAATTGCTGGAGGCCAGCAAAGCAATGTGAAGAGAAAAGTGTGTGCCGGTAAACACAAACAAGCCACGGACGGCGTATACATATGTATACATATGAAAGTATATATGAATATGCATTTACGTAATTAATGAGTAAGAATCGATGTGACGCCACTTTTGGCAATTTCGTAAGACGGAAGCGAACAGAATACGCAAACGGAAGTTGTGCGAGTCGAGTAAACGACGCTGCTATGCAAGTCATTAGTAAATAAGTTCGCATAAATATGCTAATCGAACGCCCGATTTAATAAGGAAATTATTGGGAACAACAACAAATCTTAAGTAGTTGTGTAAGTGGCGCGGTGGGGCGAGTGGCAATGTTGAACAATTTGATTTAATATCCGCTACGAGCACTTTCTTCCGCCAACAACACTCGGCGCACGAATTAAAAGTTCCGTTGCAGCACAGCTGTGGAAAGCGGAAGCGATAAATGCTTCGTCGCCAAACGGAATGGACGAGCTACGAAGAAAATTTAGTGGAGAGGGCCTGTGGCGTTGACAGCAGACACTGAAGAAAATCGGCAAAGCACGGAAGAAATAAAAACGGACTTTGGTATACTTATAGAGCACAGTTGACGACAATATTGATTAAAGGGCGGACTAAGAATGGGAGCATATTTTATGACCAGCACCTGAGCATGCAATAAGCAGACTTTTGAAAATTTTATTGACGTTGAATTTCTGATTTGCGTGGACACTTTCGCCACACCTGCCGCGTGATATTCTAAGGCAACAAATATTTCTGTGTTGACACTAAAAATTCTATTTGTTCGTCAACAGCTAATCGAGAGCTCGGCAAATGATAGTAAGCATGCCAGTATCACATGTCATTTCGTATGAAAGTGTCTCGGTGTTCACAAACACCCGATGTTGACACTTCGATTTTGAGGATATGGCAAAGCTGTAAATATTTACTCGATAGTAAGCGTTCAAATAATGTAGACAGACAGGTGGATAATTGTGCTGAGTAATGAATAAATAATTATAACAACTTTTTCTGCGCAATGTTCTAACGCATTGACGTGAGTCGCTATAACTGTTTATGGGAAGTGGCTGGTTCGCATTTTTTGTTTTTTTTTTTTGCAATCAGTTATATGCAAATTGAAACGAATTCATAGAGATAAAGTTTGTGAATTATTTTATAATGTAAAGGACGTGATTTCTAGGAGAGGTAGGGCACACTGTTATTGAGCTGTGTAAACAGTAGTGTGGAAAAGTAAGGAAAGGGTATGTTGGGGTGCAACCGAACATTTTATACTCTTGCAACTCGGAGAAATCAGTCCCAGGGAAATACCGTTAACGTCAACCAAAGAATCGGAACTCAAACTTTGGCCATATATCAAGTCACCTGGAAGTTCGAAAAACTTTATATTAGGTATATGGGGGCTCAGTGGAGCATTGACCCGATTCAACCCATTTTTGATACACGGACATACTATTGTCAGGAAACGATTCTCCCTGAATTTCAATTGTATATTTCATACATTAACCGACAATTTCGGTCAGCAGGTAACTATAGCTAGTGGTGTCCACATACATATTTGGTACCTAGGGACTTGAACAGTTTTGGTGGTCTTTGGACATGTTTTGTTATATTAATTCAATTTAATATTGTGCTATGTTAGAAGTAGGTGTGGTTGTTGTCCAATTTCCTCCATTTTCGCAGTGTGACATAGGAATATGAGAAAAATGTTTCGTACTAAATTTCGTCCAAATCGGTCGGACGGGTCCCGAGATATACATATAATTTCACCAAACAGTGGGCGGAACCACGCTCATCGTCCAATTTTCACACCGGTTCTAATAAAGCTCTCTGATACCATCTCGGTGATAAACTTTAATGTGTCTGACGTGTTTAGTTATTGATTTATCGCGCTTTTAGTAGTTTTTAACAGTACCGCTATATGGGGAGTGTGCGAGGTTATCTTCCGATTTTATCTATTTTTACACTTTATATCTTAATTTAGTGCTTAGTTATGGCATTTCACAGGTTTTCGGTTAATAGGGTTTTGTGGGCGTGGCAGTGGTCCGATTACGCCCATATACGAGCTCGTAATTTTTTTACTAAGGAAAGCGCATAACAAATTTCTTTAAGACTCTCAATTTTACTCCAGTTACAGCTTGGACGGACGACAGACAGTCACCGGGATTTCAACTTCGTCATCCTGATCACTCATATATATAAAACCGTATATCTATCTCGACTAGTTTTAGGTGATACGTACAATTGTTAAGTGAACAAAACTATTATACTCTCTGGCAACATGTTGCAAGAGTATAAAAATAATATTTGGGGTAAAATGTGAGGATTCTTATGCTCGTAAATATAGTGCTTGTTCTTAGATAACCGAAGTGATCATGAGCGCCATTCCATTCCATTTACTCGTTTACCCTCGGCTACAGGCCGGAAATCTACCGAGAGATGACGCGCAAACCATTAAGTAGGGTTAATAAATTACTTTCAGTGAAAATTATTTTGATACGAAGACCCCACAATGCCTCATCGAAAATCAAGCACCATAAAATTTTTCAAAGTTTTTTTTTTTAACGCAAAATACGAATTTCCTTTAGTTACAAAAGAAACATTAAAAACTTACTTGAAGTTGAAGTATATAAGTTCTTAAAACGAATATTCTTACCTAAAAAGAAAAATACCATTAAAATATTGACTTTCATTATTTATAAGTAAGATTTTAGAAACAATATAAAACTACAATCAAAAATATGTTAAACACCGCGTGGCTTTGTTTCAACTCTTCCAAAGCCCAGCGCACAAATAAGCGAGTTTAGTACTTCCATAAAAACGCGCAGCAAAACTGTAAACTTCACAAGTACTCCTCGTAAAACAAAGCATTAAACAGTAATTAACGCAACAGGTGACACGCCACGTGACATAAAACCGAGCAAAACCCACAGAGGCGCAAATGGACGCCGCAACTTTTACTAGCAACAATTAAACTAGCAGCAACAACAACACAAGTAATTAAACTCAGGCGGCCACATGTGTCTATTTTTACAACAAATTAAGTGGAAGCGAAAAAATACGCAACCAACAACAAAAAAAACAACAACTTCACAAAGAGAAAACTATGAACGTTTTTATGTGAATTTTATGCGAGCATTTGGAGAAAAAAGAAATCCATTCATTTGACATAATTATGCGAAAGTAAACTAAATAGGCAACGAGAATAGAAACAAACAACAAGTGAATAGAGAACGCAAATGCGACAAAAGTGCTCGCTCAAAGCCAACAAAACGCTGTGGAAATCAAGCAAATTGATTATGAATAAAAAACGTGATGATAAAAGCGCTCGTAAAGAGCTTAAACTGCGGCAGAAATAATAAGTAGAAGTCAAAGAAAATAACAACAAAAGAGAAATGGAAAAAGTCAAAACAAACACGAGTAAACACGACAGCATTCTCATATTTTTCGCATTATTCACTCGCGTTAGCAAAATTTTCTATTTTTGTTGCGCTTTTGTTGGCAGACTTGTTTGGCATGAAAATATTTGTGTTTTGCGTTTTGCGTTTGCAGCCACCACTAACCCAGTGTAGTGTGAACAAGCGTAGCTCATTTTGGCGTCGAAAGCGCAGATTTCGTGAGGCACGGCGCCACAGCTGCTGTGCGCATGCGCATGTGTGGCGGCACGGCACTCCATTAATTGCATATGAAACTATCGGTAAGGCACTGAGACAACGGTGAAACGGCCTAATAGCAGTGATTTAAGACCGCAAGCGTCGGAAACATGCAACAACAAAATGGCTTTGAAGTGTCGCTGCTTGCTGTGCGGCTGAATGTGAAAGGCAGCCATGAAATAAGAAAAATATTCAAAAATTAAATACCAATTAGGCAGCGTTAATTACTAGAAAAGAATGATTTCAGCTTTTTCGTGAGAAAACTAGAGGAAGAAGGGAACGCGGGCGAGGAATAACAAATCGGTTAATTACACAAATAGATCGGATGCAATGACACGCCAATAGAAAGCGGAGCGAGTCAGCAGACGCGGTTCCACTAATTCTAATTCTATTTACAGTTATAGAAATGTGAACCGAAAGTAGATTGGTGTATTTAAACCTATCAGCGTGTACCACAGAATGACTAGTTCAACTAGTGAAAACGTTATTTTAATTGCTGGGAAGAGAGAGGGAGCAAATGAGTGTACGGTCAATAGCATCACCCGAACCTCCAATAATTACAGAAAGTTTTATATAAATCTGTCACATTAAACTCAACAAAGCTGCACGCAATGTCTTTACTCGGTTATCTTCTTATTTTTTTCTTTTCTTGACGTAGACACCGCTTATGCACTTGGAGATTCAAAGTGTAGCCAGGTTCTTCAATCTTATCACTTTGCTAAGGATAATTAAGTCGTTGTGACTCCGGAGAGGGCACAATAGACCCTAGGTCGCGGCGCAATCCTAACCTGATCTCTCCAATGGAGTGGAAGTCTGCCTCTACCACTGCTTCCCTCGGCGAGTACTGTGTCGAATTCATCCATTCGGACGACAGGACCTAGCCAGCATAGCCGTTGTCTCTTAATTCGATGAACTATGTCAATGTCGTCGTATATCTCGTACAGCTCATAATTCTATCGACTACGGTCTTCGTCGTTGCCAAAGCGCAAAGAACCATAAATCTTCCGCAAAACCTTTCTCTCGAAAACTCATAACGCCGACTGATCAGCTGTTGTCATCGTCCTTACCTCTGCACCATATAGCATTGGAATTTCCCAATCCACATAAAGGGAGACATTACAATCTGCACCAATTACCGTGGGATAACTCTCTTCAACATCGCATATAAGATTCTATATGCTGTACTGTACTGTATGAAAGATTAAAGCCCACCGTCAATATACTGATTGGACCTTATCAGTGTGGCTTCAGGCCTGGAAAACCAACAACTGACCATATATTCACCTTGCGCTAAATCTTGGAAAATACCCGTGAAAAGAGGATCGACACACACCACCTCTTCGCCGATTTTAAAGCTGCTTTTGACAGCACCAAAAGGAGCTTTCTTTATTCCGCGTTGTCTGAACTTGGTATCCTCGCAAAACCAATACGGCTGTGCAAACCGACGTTGGACAATACCGAAAGCTCTGTCAGGATCGGAAAAGACCTCTCCGAGCCGTTTGATACCAAACGAGGTTTCATACAAGGCGACTCCCAATAATTCGAGCTGCAGAGCTATTATACATACTTATGTAAATATAGAAGGTACCATCTTCTATAAGGGTGTACGCTGAAAATATTGATATCATTGTTCTTTCTCAACAACCGCACCGTTAGTTCTGCTTTCTCCAAACTGGATAAAGAAGCAAAGCAAAATGGACTAATTCAAGACGAAATATCTCTAATTCGGTTATCACTATGCCAAAAATTATTGCTGACGTCATTTTAGCAACCTCCAAACAATATAAAAATCATAGTTATTAATTAAACATGACGAAATATAATATAGAAATGAAATATAATTTTGGCAACCAAAAACCCTGCCTTCTTTGATTAATGATTTTTCAAAGAATATAAAACTTCTAAGAATATCAGAATAAAAAATATAAAGAAAGATTACTAGTACATAATTGTACAAAAACGATGATAGATTACAATGTAAAGAAAGAAATAAGAATAAATAAATAATAATAATTAATTCAAGTGAAATGATAAAAATTGGAAAAATATGATTTTAAACACAATTTTTAATTTGAAAAGTCAAATGCCAAATCTGCCAACACACGATAACAACATCAATTACTCGTAAATAGCAGTGCGGTGGTATATCGTCGAAAACCGCAAAGAAAAAAATGAAATCGTGAATCATCGGCACTTAGCACCGAAACTACGCGTCAGAGGCACAGAGCTGCTGGGATTGCGGTCAATAATTGAGTTACAGCTGGAAGAGCTGCGAAACGAAGGGGGCAGAGGAGAAAAAAACAAATGATGTACACAGCTGAGACTGGCGACTGACATCAGTGACGTTCGGTTTGTACCATCTTCGTATAAAAATTAAAATTATAAATTAAAAGATTTTTTTGCAAAAGTTAGCAGGGAAAAAATAACCGACGGAGAAGTTAACTTCAATGACCTCAAAGCACAGACAAAGGCCAAGCAAGTGGCGGCAAATGAAGTACAATGTTGTACGATTTTAATTTTTTTTATTTTTAATCTTCTTTTGTTTTTTATTTATTAATATTTTTTTGTTGTTTTTGAAATTTTTTGTTGCTGTTTTCTAAGCTTTTTGTTGTTTTTGAAAATTTTATTGTTGTTTTTTTAATTTTTTTGTTTTTTTAATTTTTTTGTTGTTTTTGAAATTTTTTGTTGTTGTTTTTGAAATCTTTGTTGTTGTTTTTGAAATATTTTTTTGTTATTTTTGTATTTTTGTTTCATACATTTTTCACAATTTTTCTCAATGGAAACTTCCGCCTGCCGCCTCACATAAATCTTTTTAATTTGTGCGCCGTGAAGCCACTTTTTTGGAGACTGCCATATTTTTAGCTCGGATACACGCGCTGTGATCGCTCGCCTCGCGCTGGACCGTGAGCGATGAGCACGAGTGTTCATGAACTTGAAAACACACACAATTACATCTACATACATACATATGTATGTGTGTATGAATTCGTGTGTTTACTCAGAAAAATATTGTGCGCAACAACAACAACTACATAAAACATGAACATAGTGAAAGTAAAACTGCGATATCAAAGCTCATTCGTGAAAATGCTCGCTGAATTATTAGTATTACGAAATTTTTTCTAACTTTAAAGAATTTTCCAACCGATTTTAGACTTTTGCATCAGCGAACTGGAATTCCCGCTGAGCGTGCCAATAATTTTTGCATTTATTTGTTGAAGCACGCGGGCATGGCAGCGGCCCCAGTGAGCGCAGCAGCAGCTAACACCTGCTGAGCAGCTGAACTAAAGATCATGGAAAAATATTCTACACAAAAACAATAACAATAACTTTGGACTGCTTTACCTTACGAGTGTTGCCAAATGAATGAAAATTTAATAATTTTATTTCATCAAAAGTTATTTGGCATTTCGTGAAACAAAATTTTGGCTTTCTGTTTCTGCTTGCAGTCAGAAGAAATTTTAGCTGATTTTCCTTTGAAATTATTTAATACAAATTTTTACTTGTTTTTTTCGTGATTTTATGTCGCAACGAACGGCAAAATATAATTTATGTTCGTGGTTTTGCAAAAACGCAAATGCACTTTACACACACACACACGCACACACAACATGAATAACTTTTGCTGGTTCGCTTTTGTGTTGGAATTTCGTTGGCAAAAAGAGACTAAAGAGAATGCGAAAGGCGAAAAACGAAAAACGAGGCTAAAACTATTTCAAATATTTGCACACTGCTGTACTTACAGCCGCGATAAGATGAAATTGCGCTCCAAGTGAAACGCCGCTTATGGAAAGGCCAGCGGCGCTTTGTAGTGCGGCAAACTTTTGGCGCGCCGAGCAGCAAAAGGAAATTATGGCAGCGTTGCACAACCGCCGAAACAAAGGAAGATACTCACATGTGAGAGAGTCTAAGGAGTCCGGGCGCGATTACAAATTTTAGCAGTAATCAGTGTAAAACCTGTCCGTGTCACCTCGCCAGCACACACACACACGCGCACACTTGCCCGGACTGCGCACAAACTTCAATTGCTGTCAATTATTGGCGCGACGGGTCCATTAGAGCACGAAGTGACCGAAACAGTAGGCTCTACACGGCTGATGAGCACCTACTCACCTTTGCATGAGTACCTGTGTGCGTGTGTGTGTGTGAAAATGGTTAGACAACATACATATGTATGTATGTATGCTTAAAGGAAAAATTGGATAAAGTGGCAAACCGGTTTCGGTTGCATTGCGGAAAATTGTAATGGATATCTAAATCAAACACACACACATACACGCATACATACTATATATATATTTATGCACAACCATAATGTATTTGGCAAAATAGTCGCACCGACTAAACTGGTAAGCTTATAAAACAAGGTAAAACATGGGCATTTGCTCCAAAGACAATTCAACTCAAGCAACAACAAACAAAGCCAAAACATTAGTCACACTTCGTCATGATTTTGTGCGAGTGTAGTCGGGTGAAGCGCGCGGAGCAGACGCGACTAGCAGATACATAGACATGACTTGTCTAGGTGCCGTTTGATGTGAGACGACGACGACAGTTAATCGTAACTTGTGTGGCGATCATCGATGACTCAATGTTTTACGAATTTTTTGCGACGTTGTCATTACGAAGGCGATTTTGTGGAATTTATGTAGAAATCAGAGGTATTTGTGGTGTTATTTTTTTGATTTTGACTTTAGTGAATGTGAATAAGTAGTTGCATAAACGAATAGTTGTAATTCCGTTTGCATTGAACACAAGTGAGTTTAGGATTCATCTGTTAGTAAGGCAAATATATTCGATTCAAACACTTATCAGATGTGAGCTCAATATTCGACCAAGTAGACCCCGTCCAGCACGTAGTGAAGAAAATATGGCAACCGTACCTGATAAGACCGTGGGGAGTCGATTCGGTGCCGATCGAATCAACACGGACTGACGTATGGAATGACTTCACGCATTTTAGGTCGAGACCTTAAATTAAGAGCGTACAAAATACATCTTATGCAAAAACTGAAGCCGCTCGACCTTTTCAAACGACATAGCTCGCTCTATGGGCTCTTAAAAAGTTCCGACGAAGAAGATCCGACGTTTTCGAGCCAAGTTTTGTTCAGCGATGAGGCTATTTCTGGCTCAATCGGTATGTAAACAAGCAAACTTGCTGCATTCGGGACGAAGAGCAACCTGAAGAGATTCAAGAGCTGCTACTTCAATCAGAAAGAAACAATGGTTTGGTGTGGTTTGTGGACGGGGGGAATCATTGAAACATAATTCTTCAAAAATTAAACCGGTAGATTGGCGCGCCATGATAACTGACTATTTGATGCCTGAAATTGAAGCTCGTGATCTCAGCGACATTTGGTTACAACAAGACGGCGCCACTTCCCACACTTCCCACCCACATCGCATCAATCAGTGGATTTACTGAGAGCACACTTCGGTGAGAAGATAATTTCACATTTTGAATCGGTCGATTGACCACGAAGATTGTGTGATGTCACACCGTTAGACTTTTTCCTGTGGGGATATGGAAAGTCTGGGGCCCTATTCAGTAAATCGATTCGAAAAATTTACTCGAATTCGGATTATTTATATTCTGTAACTCGATTTTCGCATTTTCAAGCTAATTTTCGAATAAATTATTCATTAGCTTTTGAGTTGTAGAAAGCAAAAACGAAAGTTGTACGTATTTATTCTGGAACAGGGTGGTACAACTTTCGCATAATTATAAAGTGGATCCGAATTTCGAATAGAATACATTTCCGAATCGAGATACAGAATAGGGCCCCTGAAGTCTATGCAGACAATCCTGCTTCGATTCAGATTCTGAAGCAAAACATCATGCGTGTCATTCGCCAGTTACCAGTCGAAATGCTCGAACGAGTATAGAACATTGGACTCAACGAATGGACCATCTGAGACGTAGCCGCGACCAACACTCAAAAAATAAATGCCAAAGAATGTTCTTTCGAATGATAATAAACATTTCTCTTTCCTTTTTTGAAATTTTCTAGTTTTCTTTAACAAGGCAAGGAACCTCAAAATGGATCACCCTTTACTATTGGTAAATAGTCTATCTGAGAAAGCTGATACCACCAAAAAACGTATTGGCTTCTTCTATATTGGAATTGGACATCAAATTCAATCAACAATTGAATAAAATATGAGTTTGTTAAGACTAAAAAGAGGCGTCAATCAAGAAAAGCAGTAATAAATTTAAATTTCAAAAACTAACTTGATGATTTTTTTACTTTTGGTAAGCTTCGTGCTTACACATTCATTCATGTACGCGTACACCTACGCAAGAGTTGTGGGGTGCTCCGGTTCATACACATAATCGGCAGGAGCTTTAATTCGCATATCAAAGTCCACGATTTGCGAATATTATTTCTTTTTTTTTCAATTTTAGCTAAATTTTGTAGACAAAAGTGAAAACAAGCACTCAAACCCCGGTGCAATTTGTAAATCATTCAAAGGTAACAGTGTTGTGTGAAATTTCAATGGAGCCACGAAAATACTGGAGGAAGTGCGCGGTGAGTGCCGAGGCGGGCACCGAAACCAGCAGAGCGTTCGCGACTAGTGAGCATTTGAATATTTTGCTGTGAATAGGTAAATGGAAGGTGTCGTCGTCTCGCCAGCAACCAGCAGTTGTGTTAGACTAGAATAGCAACAACAATGACGGCACACCTGTTGGCTGCGAGGTGCGGCAATCGGCGGATGTCAGTCGGTGGCGCATTTAGTGTAGCGCGCTTACACACTCCCAAACAATTACGCCGCGACAAAACACGAGCTGCTGCCGCTGCCGGCATACACGGCGCTGTCGGCAACAGCATCAAAGCACTCGCGAGCACACCGACGTGCTCATATTCATATACAGATGCAGTGAGGCGGAATGGATGATTTTCAGAAAAGTATACAGTGCTGCTTATCGAACGAGGTTTTTACAGGGCATGTATGGCAAAATATTTACAAAAGGTCAATTTAAAAGTCCCCGGCCTGACTCATAGATGGTGCTGCTACAATTAAATCCTTTTAATTTTTAGTTATAAAAGAAAATCAACCATCAAGGATTCGTATTCTAAATTTGTATATGGTGAAATGAGCACCAAAGACAGTGAACATAGGGGACGCCGACGAAACGACGTAGAAAAATCCACAAAATAATTTTGGATCACCGTAAAGTGAAGATGTTCGAGATAGCTCTACTCTAAACATATCAACTGGACGTAATGTAAATGTAAATCATATCACCCACCAATATTTGGGGTATAAAAAAGCTCAGAGCAAAGTGAATGCCGCAAGAGCTCACTTTTGATAAAAAGCAACGACGAGTCTGGAGTTGTTCAAGCGTAATTAACCCGAGTTTTTGCGTCATTATGTGGCAATGGATGCAACAAGGCTCCATCATTTCATTCCGCAGTCCGATCGACAGTCATCCGATTGGACTGCACGCGATGAACCCGCTCCAAAGCGTGGAAAACACAACAATCGGCTGACAAGGTTATGTAGTCGGTATTTTGTTTTTATTGACTACCTTAAAAAAGGAAGAACCATCAGCAGTGACTCTTACATAGCGTTAGTGGATCGTTTTGGGGACGAAATCGAAAAAAACGCCAGCATTTCAAGAAAAACAAAGTGCTGTTTAACCAAGACAATGCAACGTTTCACAACTCGGTGAAAAAGCTGGCAAAAATCCATTAATTGGGCTTGCTTCCACTTTCACCGTATTCTCCAGCGACCTGTTCTCAGTTCTCAAAAAAATGCTCGCTGGTATGAAATTTTCGTCGAATGAAGAGATGATCACCGAAACTAAGGCCTATTTTGAGATAAAGGTCAAATCGTACTACAAAAATAGTATCGGAAAGTTGTAAGGTCGCTATAATCAGTTTATCACCCTTGAAGGGAACTATGTATGTATGTCGAAAATGAATTTTGCAAAAAAAAAAAACTAATTTTATAATGGTAGGCCGGAGACTTTTCAATTGACCTATTAAATATACATACTTTTTTATATGTGTGCTTAAGTATTTAGTCTAATTATGGTTTTATGACGAAAAAAATTAACAAAAAGTATATTTTTATTTTTGGGCAATATTATGGACACGTGTCCAAAAACAAAATCGATTTTTGGGAATTTAAAATATTAAAAATTAACAAAATTAATTTTTACTCAGTTTTCGTGCGTTTTTTGCCTACCAAAATTCGATAGATTCTGATTGGACTGGCGATTACGTTTTGAAAGACTATAACCCAAAAGCTATTTCGAGTTACCGTTTTAAAATTTTAGTGTAATATTTTCAACGGTATAACCTATCGGAATAAGATAAAATAATAAAGAAAAAATTTGATTTTTTTTTTAATTTCAGACTAAGCTTAAAAACGCCTAGAAAAAGTTGTTATAACAAAATTTGCTTTGCAAAACGAAGACCCAAGCAATATTTCCCATTAAAAACTGAGTTGGATATAAGGCAATAACAACTCTTATTTTAGATTTATTATTTCATTTATTTTTTTAAGTGAGAGAAATCATGATTTCCTGGACATTGTACTAAATATACATAAGTATATGTTCTGTATAAAAGTATTTATATCAAAATGAGAAGAAAGAAAAATTAGGAAGACAGAATCCTCTAAACTTCCCAATTATGTATTATCTTGCTGAAATTTACAATTTTGTCAGGAAGTCTAAAGGACAACATAAACAAACGCAAATAACGAAATAGAATGTTTTAGCAAAATTTTATTTGCCTTTGTTAGAAAAGCAAGAGTATGTAGTCCTTTAGCCTGTGCCATATTTCGCCTGCTGAACACGCTTCAAATAAACATTAAACTCAACTTTGAAACAAAAGCCCAATCAAATAAGAGAGATGTCAGCTTCTACAACATAATACCGAGTTTTAATGTATTCGAAAAGTATTTTGGCAACAGCGTTGCAGAAACCGGGAAACCCGAATATGAATATGTGGCACACACACACACACATGTGCACTCCTAACCCATTCAGAGTGGAATGCTAAACGAAAAAATGCTGCTAAGCCTTAAATTGAATTGATATGAGAGCACAAAAAAAAGTTGCCAAACAGTTGAAAGTCATGTGATGACAACAACAATGCAACGCAACGTTACAAAGCGCGTCCTTAATTCTTAACTTTGGCTTTGGCTACTTGTACACGAGCAAGCACGAGCACATACGGCACGGCACTGCACGGCATTGACATGAGCCGACACTGTGGCACTCAAGTGTGGGGTAACATGCACAAGATGGGCGAGGCAGGATGGAGCGGCACACAGTGAAGAAATATTGTTCATGTCCATACAAAGGCTGACAGTCAGCAGTGAGGACACTATTAGCAGCCAGCCGAAGCACAAACAAATGATAAAAATAGACAGACAGACGTATAGGCGAACGGACGGACTTATAGTTAAATCGGCTGCAAGGCATTTCATAAGCCACACACATACATACACATGTTAGTAGTTATATGGATATATGTATGTATGTGCATATATGAGTGTGTGTGTGTGTGCTTACACAAATATTAGTGGCGACGTTTGGCCGTTGGACGTGCTTTGTTTCAGAATGTGCACAGATGCCTGCATTGTTCGCCTGACTACAGTTGCACCACCAATAACAACCAACTCTATCATAAAGTTAGAAAAATTGTTGCACACACACACATATACATGCATACATACATATGAAAATTGTTTTATAGAAGTATAGAATTCGTTGTTTAAAGTACGCCTGTGTTTTGCCTTCAACAATGCAACACAATGCGAGTCTAAAGCCGACGACCAACGACACATAGTGAGTCCCACCATTTTCTACAGCCTGGTCGGCTGGCTCCGTTTTTACATCAATGGTATGCATTGTATATTTACTCCTACTCAGATCTATAAAGTTTTGTGGTAATGAGTCCACATGTGCAAGAAATCATGAAATAATAGTGGTAAGGCACAAAGCAGTGGCCGGTTCAGACCGAGCTCTTCTGCTAAATTAATCAAGAATCCATAATCAATGCTAAATTGAACGAAATATGACAGGGTCATGATATATCGCCTCAATTAGGTACGAATTACAGGGTTTGCCCGGAAAGTCACAGGGCTGATTTTCTTCCGCCGCAACTGCTAGCGCCGACTGGATTCGGTACAGGGCGTTCCTAGGTAACGGACGAGCGGCTGGTTAGTTGTCTCCGACCACCTGGCGGGTCAGGAGTAATATTTTCGCGCGACGTGTTTCTGCGAGGGGTGCAAGCCGAACACATAGCGTTCGTTAGAGCAAAGGTACCCGATTTAATTCTGTGTGAAAATCGGTAAATATGCAATAGAGACGTTTGACATGATCAAACAGGCTAACCCAGATGTTGCTATAGCTAGATGTGGTGTGTTTTGGCGGCGCCAGGTCTTTTTGGAGGACCGGGAAGAAGTCGCTGGTGACTTCGCCAACAAATGGAAGAATGAGCAAATCCCAAGTGAAAACGATGCTCAATGTCTTTTTTGACATCAAAGGCATCGTCCACCATGAATTTGTTCCTACTGGACAAACCATCAACACCAAGTTTTACATGGAAGTTCTCAAGAGACTCAAACGAAGGGTCAATAGGGTCGCAGCATTGGAAGTTGGGCAACAACAACGCCCCGGCTCACATAGCCGCTCTACAGCCCAGATGTGGCCCACCCGGACTTTTTTTGTTTCCTTGCCTGAAAGGCAAGCATTTTGAGACGACAGAGGGGATCCAAGGAGCATGCACCTCGGCTCTCAAGGCTATGCCTTTCGTGACGCCTTCAATGCTTGGAAATCGCGCTGGCAGCGCTGCATCGACGCATAAGGAGCCTATAACTTTATAAATTACTTTAAAGATCAGTTCTGATTAGTTCTATTCTTTCTTCGTACAATTGGAGTCTCGCTAGTACTAGCATCAGCACTGACAATCGCCGATGCCTTCTGCGTTGATCGAACTACAAAACCTGTGCCTGATACTACAAAGTCTGCCGTCAAATCCACATATTTCTGAATTACTATGCACATATGTAGTATTCCAGGATTATGCTCAGGCAAGCGTGTTATTACGCATATGTGTGTGGAGTTCGTGGGTGAAATCATAAACCGCGGCGAGCTGGATGCCAACACTTTTTATTGTGGCGATTACATTGTAATGCGAATTTTATTGAATTTCTGCTCACAGGAAAATGACAGCAATGTGACAAACCATTTGCCGTCGTCTCTTTCCGGAGACATTAGAAGCTCGGCACGTTAAACTGGGGGAACAGCGAGCGCGGGAAGTGCAAAGAAAACGGAAGACAAAAGGAGCCACGGGCATATATACATACATATATATATATGTATATGCGCCCCCGTTTATCGCGAGCGAAGTCTGGTGGACGAGCTGCTGCTTCCGCTGTGTCGCGTTGGCAGACGAGCAAGATTTTTCAATTGTCGAAAGTGTCAGAAATTCCTTGTTCAAATTTTCCCGGCGGAGAGCAGCGCATTTTGCGCAATTTAATTTAACCAACGCCATTTCAGCGACTTATGCTATGGAAATATGCTGCCATTTTTGCCGTTACATTCTGTTCAAGCCATTTACATGGACTTTACTTCGAATTTCTCTAAGTTTTATGTAATTTTAAGAAATTGTGTGGATTTTCTTTTCGCCGCTTCTTTACATTACGTCAGTCTAAATTAATTTGGAAAACCAATCACGTCGCTACAATGAATTTGGAATTGTATATACCGGGCGCTTAGGGCCACGAAGAGAAGCGCAAGGAATAAAATGTCTTGCACAAAGTTCTCTTTTACTTTGCTGCATACTTTTTTGTCTGTTCTTCAACTTTCTTTTATTTTCGAGCACATTCTTTTTCTCCGATATTTATTTTCTAGTTCAATTAGTTGACTTTGTTTTGTTGTTGTTACGCAAGCGGGTGCAATTAAAGCGTAATCAACCGTCCGAACGCAATCAATGGACGCATACCAAAGCCTGGCTATACACATGTATATTTGTATGTGTATACGACTGTAATCACTGGTCGTATTAAGATCGTAGATTACGGTTAGCTGTGCTAAACTGCTGTAATCTGGCACAAAACTACTCGATCGTAAGTTCACACACGAACGAAGCTACATACTCGGAAATTCACGAGTCTTACATAATTACTCGTAAGTCACGTCTTCACGTTTCGTGTGCGGGCTATAAAAAGTAAAATCATGAGTATCGAGTAGAAACATTTCGCGACGTTAGGTATTGAAATACAATCAATTTACCAAACTTTAGTAAATTAAACATTTTGTATGTCCATTGATTGATTAGTTGTTTATTACACGAGGAATGCACCGTTACCTTAGGTATATTGTGCTCCCTCCTAAATCACAAAGACTCACATAGCCCCAGCATATTGATATGTGATCCCAATTTGGAAACATGGATCCAAGGGCTTTAAACTTACGTCTACAGATTGCTTTGCAGTCGATTAGAAGGTGTTCTGGTGTTTAAGTTTATGCAAAATGGTAGGCCCATGTGGTGTAAATGCTTCTTCAACTTGCAGTGGCCAGTGTAAATTGCGACCATAAGTCTGAGTTTATCCCTAGGGAGGTTGATTGCATATTTAAACCTGCTGAGATTGTAACCCCGATTAGCAACTTGTCATGCCGCACGCCATGTAGCGGTTGCCAATGCCTCTTGCCTACTCCTTCTTCCTTGCGGACCAACTCTTTTATGTTATGGCGACCCACTCCAGTGAAGGGTTCAGGTCCTACCATGTTAGTGGAAGCTGCAAAGCCGACGAGCTCATCAGCCAGTTCGTTACCGGCTATACCTTTGTGACCAGGCACCAGATGAGGTGCACATAGTTACTTTCCGCTCGGCTATTCAGCTGTTCTCTACACTACCGCACCAGTAGCGATTTGATCTCATAGGGGCTTTTAGTTACGTTGGAGGCTTATCTCTATGCACCAATTGATGGCAAAGATGTAAAGATAGTATGGAGAGCTTAGTAGTGGAATCGTGCCATTCAACCTTGCTTCCAAGGGTAACCTTGAACTCCTTTGTGAAGTTAACACTTTTGGTAATGCTGTCCCTTGGAAGAAGGGCCAATGCTATAATACCACTTAACTCTTTCATCCGCTGGGACAAGATTACCTTACCTTTGTCACACCTTTCTGCCGTCATTTGTAGAAGTGTGTGCTTGGTTACCTAACCAATCATTAGATGATGGTGTGAGCTCAAGCATGACTTCAAGTGCTGCCGTCGGACAAGTGCGCATTGCACCCGACATGCAAATACAAGCTAATCGGTGCAGCTTCGATAGTTGGAGCGAAGCAGACCACCGCCCGATCATGATGTACAACCACCTAACAATCCTTGGCTTCCAACCCCTGGGTTCTCGAGCCAGCCGATTGCACACCATTAGTGCTTTTGTTGCCTTAACCAAGGTCAGATCAACATGCTTCTTCCACCGCAAAGTGGAATCCGGCGTGAGACCAAGATATTTAACCATGTTCGTCTATCTGTCTGCCACCAAGTGGATATATCTGCCTAGAGATCTGAGTACACTAGTTCGAAAACCCTAATAATTCTGTATTAAGTATAATAAAGTCAATGAAATAAAGATTTCTTGGACATACTATGAAGGTAGATTATTCGTTCATTAAGATATTATTAGGTAGGTTGGTAGAGTGCTATCTAACGATGGCTGTAGAAGACCCATTATGCCGATATTGTTTAAGAAAATAAATTAAGATATCCAAAGGCAGTTTACAACATAGAAACGAAGACCACAAGAAGACCTTGCAACTAACACAATTATTTTTTTCAATATCCTAATTCTTTGCCCGCCTTTCTTCAGATATTTTTCTTGAATTAATTAAGATTTAATCAAATGCAAATAATTGGCTATTGAGTTGCCTAATTGTCGAGTAATTGTAATTAATGACTTGAGCTGACCCTATTTTGCACATACATATTTACATCTGTATAAAAAATTTAACTGATTTTCGGGCATTATTTGGTTATTTCATAGGAATTTGTGCAATTGAACTCACCATTAGCATTGGCAGCCGCCTCCTTGCCAGCCGCAGCTGGATTACAATGCAAGATATCCGAAAGGGATAGTGACGAAGCGATCAATTGACGTTTCTCCTCAAAATTCAAATAGTCCATGGAGTTGCTGCGCTGCGGCGTAACGGTAATCGTTACAGACTTCTGCATTTTGGCAACCACACACAACTGCTGCTGCGGATCCAACTCATCGACATCCTCCTCAGCAACCACACCACCGCCGCCATCGACCACCAACTGTGAGTTCGGCAAGTTGGCCAGCTCCTGTGCCTGGTAGTGATTTAGAAACTGGAATGGTGAAGCATTCGTTTTATGGCCCTCCAATATGGGCGCACTCATGCTGCCGCCGCCACCACCGCCACCGCCTGCGCCGTTGCCAGCCGCGATGGCTGCGGAATACGAGGGTGGCGACGTCACATTTATGGCTGGCGAGTTGCCCGTGGCCGCCGACAGCTGATAGCCGTTCTCATTGTTGATGGCCGCGACCAGTGTGGCCAAGTTGTTGCGACTGTTGGTGGCGTTGGGCGGCTGGTGCTGGTGCTGATGCTGCTGTGAGACGCTTGGCGGCGATTGTGACAGCTGCTGTTGCTGCTGCTGGAATTTGTGTTGCTGTTGCAATTGCTGCAGCAGCTGTTGCTGTTGATGCTGATGGTGCGGCAGGTATTGCAGCTGCGGCGATTGCGGCGGCGGCGGATACGCCGACTGTGACGAGTTCAACTTATTGCTGCGCATCGACATAGCGACGGTTCTGTTGTTTTGTGTCGTCTTACCACTGCTGTGTGGATTCTTAGCACTTTTAATTTGTTATTATTATTTTTTTAAGTTTCAAACTAATTATTGTTGTTCAGGTCATTTATGGGGCGTTTGCGCGGCGTAGCAATGCCCATAAGTACGCGACTTTCAATTTATATTGCACTTTGTGTTTCCTTATTGAATTATTCATGTGATTTCTTTACTTTTCTTTTGATTGCTCATCGAACGCTTTCGTGACACGCGATGACCGTATTCCTTCCACGCGCACTCACACAAGAGCTCAATGAAATTTTCTTCCTGTTCTGCAGGGTGTTATTTATTTACGAAACACTGGAGGGTGACGGAAGCATTTAGAGCAGCGCATCAATATTTATCGGCTCCTTCATCGCCTTGAGTGCTGTGACACTTTTTAATTGATAGTAAACACATGTAAACACTTTTATGGCCACTTTGCACGATATCTCGATTTATCACTCACTTTATTGATGGCTTCCTCACAGTTACACAGTTACACACACACACTGGCTTGCTCCTTATGTCATGACGCTAACTGAGAGGGGATGAGGAAATTATATTACTTTCGTTTTCACTCGTGAAATTATCATAATTTGTGGTTGATTATTGTAAATTTCGGCTAACTTCGCAAATTTCACTTGAATATTAATTCCTAATTATACTTTATATAATATTAACCAAATATGGAATTGAGGTTAGGTGCACTGAGGAATTGTGAAACCACATGAAGAAAATCTGCATGCTCTCAACAAGTATTTTTAGGAGTTTGGCAATTATCAATTATATTCAATATATAAAAAGTAAATTAAATAGCAACAACCAAAGCCAACCAAAGCATGTAATTATTTAAAGGATTGAGCAATGAAATTTGCCCGTTTTTCTTTTCACTCACGACAGGACTAAATTGCCGTTTTCTAATAGGAGCTTCAATCCTTTCATTTGACATTTGCTAATTCCCGAGTCTTTCAAGTGTCATCATACAAAACGCTTTCAATTATAGAAAAATTAACAGAAATCTCTTGATGCGTCCTTAAATGCGCGCTCGCCAGGAATTTGCACAAGGAAAACAAAACAACCCCTAAAGACTGAGGCTCATAGCATAAAAAAGCCTTTCTATGCATCCATAAATCCACCTCTTAATCAACGTTCTTAGCGGGCAAAGTATGTACGTATGTATATACTATATGCATGAGCACTCAAGACATGTCTTCACTTTGTTCGCTGTTTCGTTTTGCGGTTGCATTTAAAAAATTCAATTTTGGGAATGAGTAATTTTCATGTAAAGAAATTAAAAATGTGACGTACGAGTGCCGCCCTTGAGGGCAAAAGCACACTCGGCGGCTCTGGTGGCGATATGCCTAATCATCTTGAACAATAGAACTCTCACTTCTGCTCTCAAGTTGAAGAAGACATAGAAAAGCTTATTATTTTGAAATCTGCAAACACTCTGTATTATTTTAGCTATGTACATACATATATAAAAGTAATGCAGAGTTTAAAATTTTATGAGCAAACACGAAGGCATCAACATCTTTCGATTTGTATGCCGCAACATTTTTCGCCACTGTAGAAACACAAGAAGATAGTTAAGGATATAACTTGTTTTTATGGAGCTGATTTTCTATGCACATGAGCATATTATTTCGCAGAGAATCCGCAAGCAAACTAAGATGAATCGTCCAGGATTCAGATCACGTTGCAGCATGATTTGAAGGAACCACGTAAACTAGAGGCCAGAACATGTGCAGGTCAAAGGTTGCAAACTCACAAAATGGCTGCAGACCCAATTTACACACATACATACATTACACAATTTCGCCAGTTAACGGGCGCCTGCCATAAAGCTTTCGGTAATTTTAAGAACAATTTGAGCGTCTAATGAGCTTTTTTGCTTGAAGCCTGCAGAGGAAGCGCAGTCAACTGCCCAGCTGCCAATGGCGTCGGATGTGATAATTCTATGAATAATTGTTTATGGTCATGAAATGCGTTTGATGACGCGCCTACACTCTGCGATCTTGATAATGACGGGGTTCTGCAGATACGCAACTATGGAGGAGACCCTAAAAGAAAAATATGTCTACAAGCTGTGGAATCAATGCAAAAAGGATTTCAGAAAAGCTTCTTGGCCAAAAATACAATCACAAAGTTGGCGCAAATTCTTATAATGTAACATTTTTAACTTAAATCAGACTGACATATGGAACGACTTGACGCATTTTACTTCGAGATCTTAAATTGGAAGCGTACAAAATACAGGTTGTGAAAGAACTGAAGCCGCTCGACCTTCGCAAAGAAAATCCGACGCTCTCGAGCCAAAATTTTGTTCAGCGATGAGGCCCAATTCTGACTAAATAGGTATGTAAGCTAGCAAAATTGCCCCATTTGGGACGAAGAGCAACCTGAACAGATTCAATAGCTGCGATGCCATCCAGAAAAAACAGCAGTTTGGTATGGATTGCGGCCCGGTGGAATCATCGGTCCATATTTCTTCAAAAATGATGCCGGTGAGAATGTAACTGTCAATGGCGACCGTTATCGCGTCATGATAAGCGACTTTTAGATGACGGCGTCACTTCCCACACTTCGCATCAATCAATGGATTTATTGAGAAAACACTTCGGTGAGCCGATAATAACGTTTTGAGTCGGTCGAACGTGTGATATCACACTGTTAGACTTTTTCACGTGGGGATATGTAAAAGCCTTTGCGGACAATTCCACTTCGATTCAGGTCTTAGAGCAAAATCTCAAGTGTGTCATTCGCCAGTTACCAGTCGAACGAGTCAACGAAAATTGGACTCATCGGATGGACCATCTGAACGTATACGAGGCCAGCATTTGAAATAAATAATCTTAAAAAAATAAATGTCAAAGAATGTTCTTTCGAATGATAATAAACATTCCCCAATAAATTTAAAGTTTCATAGTTTTTGCTTTAAAAAAGTAGGCAACCTCGAAATGAATCACCCTTCATATTTCCTTCAAATTCTATACCATAACCGAGATTCATTTCATCGGCAATTAAAAAACGCTTCGACAACAAACACTAATGCATGTCGTGTATTTAACGGAACATACATACGTTGCAACGAATAGATTAAAAATCAAAGTACCGTATTTAGGTAGAAAAAGTAGAGAAGCAGAGTTGATACCCGTAAAAAGGGAGAACGAGGTTAATAGTTGGGAGAAGTCGGGCTTAAGGGCTATGGCTCACTTAAATCAGTCACGGCACAAATCAGTCAGACAACAACAGCACATACATACATACAGACATATGCATGCAGTAGTAGTGGCAGTAATTAAGTAAAAGCGCAAAAGTAACAACGAAACAAATAGAGCAAACGCAGTAAAAACATCAAAGAAAGTCAAGCGGAATACAAAAGAGCACAGCGGCAGCTTTTTTACAGTAATGCGACACCTTTGCTGGGAGCGCACAGTGGGAAAGCCCTTAAGCGCACAGAATTATCGATAAATCAGACATTTTTTGTTGCAATTGGCTCTCACGTCACAAAAGTTCGAAATTTCTTCGATCATAATTTTTTTCAAAAACTTTGGAATCTGCCGATATTAGCTTTAGAGTTAAGGATATATACAAGATATGTTCTTGTTTTGGATGATCTTAAAAATGCAGAGGTAAGAATATGTATGTCATATAATCCCGACATTTGAAACATTTCGAGAATAATCACAACCATAACAATTCAAAAAAATAAGTTTCAGATCGCCCGCAACGCGCTTGAGCTCATACAAAGCTTATGGCTTGGCGGCACACGTCAACAGCCAGCCAGTCAAGCAGCAAAGAACCAACTGCTGTCAACTACTGACACACTAAAATCATTAAACATTGCAAAAACAACAGCGCAGACAACAGCTGACTGGCAAGCAGGCAGACACGGCACGTAATTATATCGCGCACCTAAGTACAGAACAAAAATAAACTGTATCTGCAGCAAAACAAAGTGCGAATGCGAAGAATGGGAAAATAAAATTGGAAAAAATTTCGCACGAGCAAAACAGTGGCACGAAATAAGCGCAGAAAGAAAATAAAACCACAAAACCGCAGAGCTAAAAGCAAGCAGCCAGCCAAGAGGTGCTCGATGCGCGAAAAGAGCAGCAAAAGCCACCAAGCAATGTAGTTTAGTAGCCATGGAAGTAGAAGTGCGGTAGAGCTGACGATGGCGAATGCCCAGCGGTACTTGCAAGAAAATTGCAGTTCAACGAACTCATAGTTCCATAGTTTACCGACTTTTAAACACCCCAACTGTTAGTGCTCCACTTATTATTATTGTTATTATGCTCTGCTGTTGTTGTTGGTGCTGTTTATGCTTTTACTTTGCTTTCGACGAGTTTCCATTAACCGCTGGAATACCTTTCGCTTGGCTGTGTCGTGTTTTACAGCAAAACGTCATTCAGAAATTGAAACACAGATTTGCACTAATTTTGAGCACTTCTGCTATGTTTTCTCTATTACATTATGGAACTGTTCCAGGTTCGGCTCGCATAACTGCAGTGTTGTAGTTCATGTAGAGGTGACACATCACTTTGCTCTTATAACGACGCCACGACCGTCAAGCAACCAAAAATAGGTTTAAAATCACATTTTATTTAATTTGTGAAAAAATAGTCAAAAAGAAGTAAAAAAAAAATCACACGGTGACATTTGATTAGTATCATATGTCATAAGCCGACGCGTGTTGTGTGTGGGAGCGTCTACACTTCGGGCAAGTTGGTAGGCGTAATGACCGCTAATGCGATTTGGCGAAACTCAAGAATTTCGCCTTGCAAATTCGCGCTTAACAACACATACACTTATAGGTCTATACTTATGTGCATATGTATGTATATATACTATATGAACAGGTGCACGTATATTCAGTTTCAAAATCAGCAATGGGGCCATAAGTAGAAATTATTGCAAATAATATGTCATTTCTTTGTGCATTTGGATGTATATTATCCATATGTTTAATTCTTATGAAATCGTAAGTCATTAGTTATTAATAAAGCCTTTATTAGAAGTCGTTGCTGCGTTTAATAAGAATTTCGATATTTATTCCAGTATTTTTAGATTCCAGATTCGAGACATGACGCAACCACGAGTTTCATGCAAAAAATTGTGCCATATGAACTGTTTATAACTGATTATTAGTGGTTTTAGGCTTTACTCACTACTGATGTGCACGCATTTGTGATGACTGATTTAATGTTCACGAAACAAAAACCAGAAAAAACTCACTTCAAAATATTAGGAAAAATATTTTGTTGTTAACAACTCTCTGTTGATTCATATTCGCATGTTGTTGTTGTTCTTGTGGCGGCAGAATTCTGCCGAGTTGACAGTCCTTGACCAAATGAGAAATCCGGGGGCGTTCCGGTTACGTAGACCCGACTGACGTTGGAACGTATTTATATTCGCATGGTCATCTTCATTTAACTAAGGAGTTAAAAGTGGTTGAATGGAGATCATATCGGTTCGCATCGGATCAACTCCAGCTCCAGACTTTCTGACTATTGCAGTGTTTTCCAAGCCGAGGTTGCGGCCATTAAGGTAGCAGTTGATTAACAGAGCGGCAATACTAGCCTTGAACTCATTAACTGTGCGTTCAGAGCTGATCAAGGTGTGCCTAAAATAGCTATCAATAGCATCGAGTGTCTTTGTAATAAGACTGGTATGCGTGCAGGCCACAGCGGAATCGCAGAAAATTGTAAAGCTGATGAGCTAGCAAAAAAGGCAGAACCGCTATAGGTAGAATGGGAGGAGTCGGTACTCCCGTATCCTCTTGTGTTCTACTACTAGATAGCTTGACTTCGCGGAAGCGTAGTCAGCACTGGGCCACCATCGGTACATGCGCTGTCGCAAAAGCCTTTTGACCCAATATCGGTCGCAAGAGATCTATGTAGTGATCTCTTTGCCCTCAGCCATCTGAAAAAGCTCTAGGTAAGAAGATGAGGTGGAAACAACTGAACACGTCCTTCTAAACTGACCCGCGTTTGGAAGGTCAAGACTTAAATACTTCTCTATGGCTTCACAAGAGACTATTTATAGCAATCCACGCGCTATCTTTGATCAGCCATCTAACCTACCCTAACTTCCGATTTTTATTTGAATTTGGGTGTCGCAATTTAAATCGTGTAAATTCATAAAAGAAAATAAAGAAAAAAGACATCAAACAAGCTAATAAAAATTATCTTTTCCATATGGAAGTTATTGCGAATCGTTTGAAACACCACAATCACTGCTCACATGAGCTGTCTGTAAAGAATTCGCAGCATTGCAACGCACACCGGAACATGTCTATGAGGCCAGGGTACAAAGTACAAAGTGCAAACGCAAAATCACAATAAACTTAAATAAGTCAGAGGAATTTTCAAAATTGATATTTCAACATTCGTTTGTGTGGCATGCCACATGTCGTAAATATGCGAGCTGGTGCAACAAAAACACACAGCGAAGGCAACAAAGGCAACGACAACGACCTAACGTATCAATGAGAAAATACTGGAATGGCGAACGCATAAAATATGCAACGACCAAGGCAAAAGGCAGAAGGACGCGCACGGAATAGCAATGTCCACAGAAAAGGCGAATGAACAGCCGCGCCACGAAGAGCGACAGCAGACGATGTGCAGATGGAGCTGGCGCTGATGGGGGACGTGGACAACGCGATGACATGCCCAAACACAACACGGGCTGCAAACACTAGCATTACGGGCATTGGTTGGAGGGCAAAATTTTGATAAAAGAAAAAAGATTGCGAAATTCGCTTTGCGCTCAAGCTGCTATAGACACACATCGAACTTATGTTGTGGAGTGGGAGTGGCATTGAAGCAATGCTCCAAAGTACAATGACACAGACACAACAAAACAACAACAATACTAATAAAAAATTAAATACAATTGCAACGCATTCCCACTGCGAATACACACACATTGGTATTTTATGTATGTAAGTATGTATGTGTGTGTGCAGTAAGTAAAGCAAGTAAATTGTAGCTGCGTGTAGCGAAAGCCAGCATGTGGACCCACGCTTCTGCGTACATCTGTGCGCCGAGCAGCGGTTCGATATTCCACGCCAAGTTTGCATCCCCCAGCATCAGCAGAGCTAAGCTGTGAAGAAATGCTGATATTTATGTACAATAGTTGGGGATATTTTAATAATAAATTTTTCAATTGCACGTCGCCCGTGCCAAGGGTTGCCGTTGGACTGGATTGGAGTTTACTTTAAAGGAGACGGCCGAAGTGATACGGTTGTAAGTGCGCGATATACAGTTGTTTATGTATGGATATGTGTGGCTTTTTTGTCTAGACTTGAGAAGTGAAATGTGGAATAGTAAATATAAAGGGCAAAAAGTCAATAGTAGTGAAATATAAATTAAATGTTCAACGAATTTAAATAGAGTTGCCAGATAAGAAAAATCGTTATTTCAAGCTATTGACATTAGAGCTGCTGAAACTACTGCTACTACTATATGATATAATTGTAGAACAACTAATATCAAATAATGAGAATATTATGTATACAATTTTGAAAATCACATATACATAAAAACAATGTGACAAAAAAGCACCTGGAATTTTTAATTTAATTTTAAGTGAATTTGTTTCAAATTTTATATCTGTATATAACAAAATTTCGTGTGCGGAACCGTTGCAAATGTTGGAAAAGTCTTACTGTTATTCAGTTTTATCAAAAACGAGAGCCTACGAGCAGAACAAAACCTTCAAAGACAGTCGAGTTATCGTTGAAGACATGCTTCTGACGATGAGGACGTCTTCAGCTGAAGAAAATATAAAAAAAGTTTTAAAAAAAGTGAAGAGTATGGTGTTTAAAAATCGCCAGGCAAGTGTTAGAGAGATGGTAGGAGAGCTCGACACCTCTGAAAAGCGTTCCTTCTCGGCTCGTTTCGATAAAGCTGAATTCTTTTCGTATCGAACCACGATTGTGACCGAATTTATTTAATAGAATTGGCTCCGTGTGTCATTTTTTTGTTGTTCCCCAAAATTAAATTGCCGCCCCGTGAAACCCGTTTTCAGTTAATCGAGGAGATAAAGCAAAATTCGCTGAAGGAATTGAAGACCATCCTAAAAAGTGCTTAGGAAAAGTGTTTCGTTCGGAAGTTGAGCCAATTTTAATTTTTTACTCGATTGTATTCCATTTAGCGCGATATTTGTGTGCACTCATATTTAACTTTTGCAAAATATGTTCATATCATAAATTTATAGGAATGGTCAGAGTAAATGTAAATAGCACAAAATTAGGGAAATTATCTAGGAATTTTTTGAGCGGGTTTTCCTGGAATCAATCTACCATGTTAAAAAAAGAATTAGATGTACTTATTTTCATATATGTACATACATAGTTAATGTTATATACATACATATTGCTATAAAGTTTTTTAATATGTGTTATCATATCAGCGGAGGAGATAAGAAAAGCAGGTATAAAGATAGGTACATAAACAAGATAAGATTGTTCACAGAAAAAACTATACATTTCGCACTTTAGTTAACTGTTAACAATTCTTAGTATTCAATTTTAAAATTTCTAACAATTTTAAGAACTTTAAGGAAAAATTGGTGTAGTAGTGACTTAATTTAGAAACGAAAAATAAACACCAAGTTGCTGAAACTCGTTGAGAAGATAATATACAAAAAAAATTCTCACAAATTAACAGCAATTTTTTTATATTTGGACAAAATTTTATCAAATAACCGACTATATGAATTTTGCTTGATTTGGCGTATGGAAAACTCGTTTATAAAAAATTTGTACAAAAATTTCCGCTTTTTTGGGTTTTAATTTGAAGATGTAGAGCATTGTTTTTGTTTTAAAAAATATTTTTCATCTCACGAATTTCAATTTAATTTCACATTTCATTATATCAGCAGACACCTGTCTCAATTAGCAGGCATGTAGATATACACACAACCTGCTAATAGAAAATTGAGTATACAAAATGTAGGGTTCTTAAATTTCACGGTTTTTATTTTCATATGATATTAGTATTTAGAACTGTATACAAAAATTTACGCGTATTGCTATGTGTTCGTCGGCTTGTTGAATGCACTTTTTGGCCAGACGGAAAAGCAAAACTATTCAAAATGCAGACATAAGCGCCATTGAATGCACAACACGGCGGCGCGAAGCAATAAAAAAACGCAATGGCGGCGAATGAAATTACTACACAACACTGCAACAACTGAACAAACACACTTTACTTATGATTTCTGGTTACAACAATATTTGTTTCTCCACTTGCACTTCTGCTTATCGGAGTTTTGCCTTCCCACTGTTTACTGGGTGTATGTATTTATTATTTATTTTCTGCTTTTCCATTCACTTTTCGGTTTAGGGCCTGAAAGGCAATAACGACAAGTCCAGCATGCAGGCAGGCAGACAGGCAGTTTGGTTGAACTGTCTGTCCAGCTGTGTGACCACCCGTTTGTTAATAGCATTTCGTTTGCTGGGGCTGGCTTGTTGGCTGAAGTGGTCGAACCGGTTTTTATGCTTTTCGCACTTCACACTTGCATTCGTATAGAATTGTAGTGGTATTAAAGATAAAGTGGTGGAAACAGCGAAAACGAAATTAATGAAAAGCTGTATACACAAACGAATTCCAGACTTATTGGCAATATAACTATTTTTAAAATGAGAGCACTTAAAAACCGTTTTAACTTTTATTGTTCACTTTTAACAAAATAATAATTAAGGTAGAGACAAATGTAATTAACTTGTTTCACAATTCGATTTGTTGGCTGGGTAATTCCAGCAGACGCATATGCATTTCGACACTTGTGTGTGCGAATGTGTGCTTTGTTTCATGTTCGCCAACTTGTCACTCACACTTCAAAACAAAATTAGCAACAATACTTTTTATTCTCACAATTGCGCTTTTTTCTTTCTCCATTTCCTCTTTCGTTTGCAAATTTCAAAAAGAAATAATCTATTTTAAACCTTTTGCTGAGCAATTGTTTTGCTTTTGCAAAATCAAAAAACTAAAAAACTTTAACTTTCGGAAGCATACACATTTTTGTACACTTTCAATATGTCGGATTTAATAATTTTCGGATATATTTCACCAACACTCACATACCAGCAGCCATTGATGTATAGCGCCACGGGCACGCACCTTCTTATTTAACTTATTGTTTATCGCAACTAAAAGTCCTCACACACAAACTATTAAAATAGCTGAATAGATAAAATAACAACCGGCAAATCGGCTACTCCATTGTATTTTCCGCCCGAATGTCACAATGTATTAAAAAAAAAATCGCGCAAAATATCCACACACAATATTCTTGTACGACGATTCAAAATCAACTAAACATTTTTGTTGTTTTCGTCAGTGCAAGCGGAATGCCTAGTGCAACCGTGCGTTGTGGATTGTAAGCAGCATTGCCAGCCAACAAAGATTAAGTGCGAGTCTTTTGTCGCATGCGAGAAATCACATGGCTTGTCAAAGTGTGATTAATGTTTAGTTTGGAGGAACTGTTGGACACAGGGTGTTAAGTTTAGTTTTAATTTAAATGTAAATTTGTAACAAACCTTAAATTTTAAATTCCAAGTACTATTAGTATTTTAATTTTGTCTCAGAACAATCAGTAAAAAATACAAAATAATTTCGTAAAATAATAAATAAATGTGAAAGAAAATCAATACCCTGTGAACAATTCTAGTACTTCTAAAGAGCACTCGATTCATTTAAGGGGTTAGGGGTAGTCAAAATTTTCAAAAAAAATAGTTTTTTTTTTGCATTTCCGTTATGTGTAATATCTTAAAAATATTCACTGAAAATTTCACGTTGATCCAATAATTAGTTTTTGAGTTATTCGACAAATAACAAAGGGAGCTCGGGCACTCCAAGGCGCTAGTGTGAAACTTTAAACGCGTTTTTCTCAAAACTATGTTTTTTGAGCTGGTGACAACTGTAACTCGAAAACCGCTCAGAAGAATTTAATGAAATTTATACAGCTTTTAGAATACATAATAAACTCGGGCCTGATCGCAGGATTTTTGTGTTTTCAAAAATTTGGATTTTTTAAGACCAATTAACTGTTGATTTTTTCCAAAAATTGAGACAAAAATTTCCTTAGGCCGCCATTTTGTTAATTTTTGAAAAGAAAAATCCTTCGATCAGGCTCAGGATTATCTATTTACAAAACTAATTTTTTTTAACCAATTTATTTTAGATGAATCTCCAACGACTTATGGTTGTCACCTCAAGTACCTTTTTTTGGAACTGGGTCAAGACAAACAACTATGACTTTGGAAATTAAATTTTTTTTTTGAAATTTTCGTGACTTCAAGTCAACACATTCTATAATAAGGCCATATTACTACTTTTGTAAAATAACACGATTTAATAGCAAAAAAAATATTGAAAATTCTAATTTTTTCGTGCCTCTGACTACCCCTAACCCCTTAAGCTCTTTGATTTTAGTGGCTCTTTGGAAAAGATGATGCGAAACTATTCTCTTTTGCTTGTTGAGATCATTAGCTGATATTAATCACTGATATTAAATGATATTTAAAAAACGATTACTTACAGCAAAACATTGTGTATCTTCAAGAATGAAGTGTTCTGGTGATTCCACCTCATCTTCTTCCATAAAGCTTCTGCAGATGGCGTTTAGTACGATTCGCAACTTCTGTTCCATAAACACCATTCCAAACCCGACTTATTTCAAATTAAAATATACTCTAAGAGTTATAATATATACATACATATGTATTTGCATAGTATGTATGTATACTAGGCGCTGGAAACTAAAAATGTTGACATACATAAGTTAAAGACTCTTTGCCAGAATATGTGAAAAAGCGAATATTTTCAAATTTCAGGTTTAATCTTTCACTAGATGTCCGATTTATTGCCGATACTTTCGCTACAAAGTCATCTTTAGGTCCTAAAGCTCACATATTTCAGTATTGTGAGCCAAAATCGGCATCTTTAGCGAAGGTAACAACCCTATCCGGTGTAAACGACTTTCGTTGAGGTCAATAACCCTTCGTATACCAACGATTTCTTAGTTAACCTTTAGCGAGGTCAACAACCTATTCTGCTGCTAAGGACTATTGGTGAGTTCAACGACATACATATTTGTTTACCTTCGGCGGTCAATGAACCTTTCTTAGTTTTAGCGAAGTCAACAACATTTAGTGAAGTCATTAATCGTTAGCGAGGTAAGAATTGATCGCGGTAAGGGCTTTTCGTTTTTATAAAAATTGAAAGTTTTTCTTATATTATCTCAAGCACCTTTACTACCAGTTATCTGGTGAAGTAAAGACAATTCAAACTCTCATTGATCGTTCTTGCAGGTCCCCTATACACATGCAGACACTAACGGGAGATGTATGAAACCAAATTCTAACAGTAAACTATATGTATATGCAACACTTACATGTGAGAATGCATTGAATATGAATATGGACTCACCATCCATCAGTTCATTCACTTGTGCATCTAAAATTCACCTTCAGTCACAACACTGGCATCCTTGACCTGCCCGTACTCACGCCGTCAAAAGCGCGTACCCCTAATGCGCCAAAACCATCAGTTTAAATGTCATATTTAGCTGTCACAATTACATGTCACTTCTGACACGCTGATTAGATTAGGATCAACAACAACAAACTCAAGGCAATCAAGGCAAGGGGAATAACTGAATGCAAAGGGTGCAAGGCTGGCTGTTGCATGCTGTGTGACCGTTATGCAGAAGCGTGCAAATAAATAGAAAAAGTTGTCTGGGACATATATGTATATTAAGAAAAGTGGTATTTTTACTAAATTTTTCAGGAATCATGACAATAGAGAGCTTCCCGGAATGCAAACCTTAAAGAGGGCGTATGGTAATCAGTAAACGAAGACAAAGTGGTTTGCTTAACTTAACCCAAAAATAGGCCATTTTAAACCTAAAAATAACCAGGAAGTTTTGCTCTCTTTTATTCCGAAATCTTCCGATGTAACGGAAAATATTTTAAATATTTTTTTTCGTTAAAAACTCCTGCTGCGATGTCGCTTAGTCCAAATTTAGAATAATTACTTTCACTTGCAAAACGCTTGTAAACTTGTGACTAGCAAATGACTGTAAATAATAATAATATTTCACGAAAGCGCCTGTGTGTGTGTGCGCAAAAAGTGGAAATGGTTTTTGTGGTACTTGACGCCTCATAATCGTTTTTAAAGCAAATAATAATAGTAACATAACCACAGACCAGAGAGCCCCAACCACTTGGCGTTGAACTTGTGAAACACCTGTCTGGCCTTCGCCCTCAATGGCCACTCAGACTTAACTCTGCGCCGCCAATTATTTATGTAGGATAAAGTGTATGCAGCAAAGCCATGAATGTGCGTGTATGTGTACGCACTGTGTGTGTCGGCCAGTGTGTAGTCAACAACAGAATATTGCAAATAATTCCTTACAACTGAAATCCTTTCACGCCTTTCGCCACTTTAATTGCCACTTACACAAATTGTCGGTTAATTTGGAATCATAAAAGCCGCATGTGGTGGACACAAGCGCATTTATAACAAGTAAGGAAGAGCTAAGTTCGGGTGTAACCGTAGATTTTATACTCTTGCAACTTGCAGGAATCAAAGTCCGAGAAATTCTTTCAGGAAAATATGGCAGTTGGGAGTAGTGTTGACCCGATTCTATCTATTTTTGTCAATAATACAATCTATTAATATGCCACATACTAATAAAATATTCCCTGAGGTTCATTAAGGTACCATTACTAATCATATGGAGTAAAGTCACCCGTATTATTATATGGGGGGTCAAGTTTCGACAAATTTTATCCATTTTAGGCACAGAGAAACACTGTTTTCTGTAAAACACGCTCTCTCATTTTCATAGAGATAACTCACATGTTGGCCGACGTATGCCCTGGAAGTTCGAAAATCGTTGTGTTAGGTATATGGGGGCTAAGGTAAGTACTGACACGATTTAACCCATTTTTGACACACAGAAAAACCATTGACAGGAAACCCATTTATAGGAATTGTACTAAGCGAATTTCGCTATTGTAGCTGTAGTTGTCTAGGAGATATGAACATTAAACCTATTAGAGGGCGGGGCTATGCCCACTTTTTATAATTTTCAGGCCACAAGTGCCCCGTGCTTCGGCAATCCTCTGTTCCAAATTACAGTTCTATATCTTATTTTAGGGGGTATTCTGGTTTAGAAATTCGAAAAAATCGTTTTTTTTTTTATCGTGTCAAAAAAAAATACCTAAAATTCGGGCTTCTAAACCAGAATACCCCCTTTAGTGCTTAGTTATCAGCATCTACGTAGACAGCCAGGCAGCAATCAAGCCATTAACCTCATCTGGCATGTCTCCCAAATGTGTCTTGGGAAGCAGGGCAGCAGTGGAAAGTGTTAACAGAAGCAAGCAACTTCACTTTTACTGGGTGTCAGGCCACAAAGGCATCGAGGGCAATGAAATAGTGGATGAGATTTGCAAGAAGAAGAAGTGTACAGCAAACATCCGTGATCAACATTGGGAAACCCAAGCATTGTCTATACGACGCTCTTGACAGAAGCATGGTAAAAAAGATCAAAACCCGATGGAACGAGCTACCTGGGTGCAAAACTGCAGAAGCCATCTGCATAACGTTAGATCGGAAGTAGACAAAATTCCTATTGCCACTCGATAGAAGAGACTGAAGGCACATGATGGGAATACTAACTGGTCACTGCCTGGCGGCGACACACACCCGCAAGATGGGACTGGAGGACATATTGATAGTGAGGCCGCAGAGTCTGTTAAAATTCGTTTCAAGCGCAGGCACCCTAAACGATGACCACTCCTCCTGGACTTAGCAAGCGAACTCCATCTGATATCGCAAAGGACCAAACTGGTCTATGCGTGGCTTATTGGCCTACCAAATTAACCTAACCGAACCCAACCTTAGTGCTTAGTTATGGCCTTTATAAGTTTTCAATTAATGGCGTTTTGTGGACGTGGCAGTGATCCGATTACGTCCATCTACGAACTCGTCCTTTTTTTGTCAAGGAACGCTCATATCAAGTTGTTTCATCGAGATATCTCAATTGTGAACAAAACTTTTCCACTCTGTGGCAACATGCTGCAGGATTATAAAAACACATCGAGCGACATGCAAGCACGAACATGCCCAATAGGAAATTTCAAGCGTGAGTTCAAAAAGTGCGGTTAGAACATCAACAGTGATTTTCCGTTATAAAGCCATTGCAAGTAATACACCAACAAGATGCACGGAAATTTGCAAACGAAAGAAAACGGTACTGAAAATTTCACAGCGGGACACGTGGTGCTGCACGTTGATAGCAATAAAACAAACTAACTCCAGCAATTCTCTGTGGTCTCGCAACTCATAGAGCCAAAACGAAAAAAATAAAATAGAAAGTACAGTTGTGGTTGACATTGTACACTGGTTGTTGTTAAAGTTGCAAACGCTTAGTACGCTTTTAAATGGCTGGATTTCGGAGCTTTTTATCGTTCACAATTATTCCAATGCGTTAGGCAACATTTCGTGGGGCATGGCGGCTGCTGCTGGTAACTGTGTTGGTGAGAATGTGTTTTGGGAAAATGACGGAAGCACACACACACACACACATATGCTTGAGCACACTCACATCTACAAACATAACTGCATGTACATGTTTGGTGAGGAAGAACGGCGACATTAGCAGCAGGAACCACTTGTCGTGAGGCTACATGCATATGCCAACAACAATAACAATAACAACAACGACAACAACGCTAGCAACGACAATTATGAAAACTTTGAAGTGAAAATGCCAGCGCCAAAACAAAAGTGTCGGGCAATTTTCGTAATAAATTTATGTCGCTACGTTGTCGGCGACATTCGCCGTTGAAGCATTTCGTGAACGCTTGTAACGAAACTGTGGCGGGACACGCAAGTGCTGCAGCACTATTTATTCACTCGCAAAGTGTTTATACACAAATGTACATAATATGTACAAACGAGATATGGCCCAATACGCATTTGGACTCACGATGAAGAGTCTCCAGCCAAATGGGGAGCAATTCACTTTTATATGGAGTCTGAGTGCCTTCGAGTATAAAAAATAGTTTTTATGAAATTTTGCACCAATTCTTAATAGAATTTTTATTTTATTTTTTAAAGTGTGTATATTTTTCCATTCTTTTCTCCACGGCAAAACTTAGGCTTTCTTTTTGGACACTTTAGTACTTTAACTACAAGGTGCGTTCCAAAGTAAACAGGACTTTTTGAATGTAGCGCCCCCTGGTGGTGCCATCCATATGTCGACTGATACGTTCTTTTATCGATTGTCCAGTGAGAATGTCATGACATTTTATAGATCGGAAGTGAAGTTACTGCGTTTTAAGTGAGTTAAGTTTGTGTTATCGGTGCGAAATTGAGCTTCGAGCAAAGGCCAAGAACAAGAACAAAATTTTGTTTGAAAATTAGTAAAACTTTTACCGATCCGATGATATCCAGTAGCAGAGTGCACGAGTGGTTTTAACGTTTTCAAAGTGGTCATGAAGACATAAATGACGATCAACATGTGGGCCAATCAAAATCCGTGATCACCGGAAATTCCATCGAAACTGTGCGTGAATTCATCAAAAATCAGCCGAAATCATCATTCAAATTCATGGAAATGGAATTGAACATCTCCAAAACATCGATTTATCGTATTTTGAGCGAACATTTGCGCTTACGAAATGTGTGCACACGGTTTGTTTTGCACAAATTGACTGACGACCAAAAATTGCTCAGAATCCAATATGCGCCGTCCCATCGATTGACGCTTGTGACCGATTAATTGACCAAAAATCACATTTCAACCATTAACCACTCCCCGTGTTCACGTGATATGGCGCCGTGCGACTTCTTCCTTCTCGGAAAAATGCATTTGCCCATGAAAAGAAAGCGTTATGCAGACGTAGAGGCCATTCAAATGGCCGGCATATTGGCGGCCATACCGGCCAACGAGCTAAAACACTCGTTCCTCATGCTTTTGGACCGTGGAAAAAGCTGTATTGAAGAAGAAGCAAACTATTTTGAATAAAATAAATTGTTTTTGCCGAAAAAACTATTTGTTCTGTTTTTTTTAATATTCCTGTTTACTTTGGAACGCACCTTGTAATGAATATATTTTTTAAAGGGATATTCTAGTTGAGAGGCATGAATTTTAAGTAATTTGGAATGAAGTAAATATTTTATATAAGATCAAAAGGTCGGCAAAAGGCTTAGCTATATCCTCGGCGCGGGTGTTGCCTGGGCAATGGGTGCCGCTGCTTACAATGTCATGACCTCAAGCTGGCTCCTGTCAGAGTCATTACGTTATAGGCAGGCGACCCCTAGTGAAGGCTGACATATCTTCCCAGTCATTCCCTAATGTTGGACTGCTTCACATATATTCTTGGAAGTAGGTGAATGAAAAAAACAACGGTCACTTCACTTGACCCGCATTAGCAAGACTGCCATAAGCATCGGTTGTCTCCATGGTAAGAAACACTGGAGTAGGTATCGATAGTGAGGCCGCGGAATCTTTAAAATTCGTGTCCAGTGCAGGCATCCTAAAGGATAACACTCCGCTTTGACCTAGCAACTGAACTCCATTTGGTATCGCAAAGGAACAAAAGTGATCTATGCGTGGCTTATTGGCCTAACCTTATACAACATCAAATGAATATATC
Source organism: Bactrocera tryoni (assembly GCF_016617805.1). NCBI lineage: Eukaryota > Metazoa > Arthropoda > Insecta > Diptera > Tephritidae > Bactrocera > Bactrocera tryoni. The sequence continues at coordinate 7,582,062 of NC_052503.1, read as the reverse complement.
TTTTGAAATTATTAATATTCAAACAAATGCAAACAGTTATAAGTGTGAGTTCAAAATAAAAACTTTTCTAAAAATGTTCAACGCAAATATCGGCTTTATTACTTCACGCTTCCGTCTCTTTTTGAAAAGCCTATTTTTGCACAGACAAAGTATTACTTAAGACCTATGTATAAATTTTTCGAACACCCAATTATTTTTATGAAAACAAACAAAATTTAAGAATGTTTCCTTTTCAAATTTACGCTGCTTGAATTTTGCGTGAATATTTAGTATGCGTAACGGCAAACGGCCGAAGCTAAGCTGAGACAATTTGAATTGAAATTAAATCAGTCAACTGCCAATGAGGTTTTTTAATGACCTCACAACTGTCACACACACACACGCACACACAAGTGCTTAGGAGTATGATGGCACTGAGGATCTACGACGTGTTTAGGCCAAGTGAGTCCAACTTTTTATTTTAGCATAATTGTTCATCAAAATAGTACTATGCCCACATACACACATACACTTCTACATTCACGCTCGAATATATGCACGAATATTGGACAAAGCGCACCAGCCGATAGCCAATTTATATTTAAGCCCCAACGTCCGATAGCTTGTCATCAGTTAAATTTTGCTCCGCAACAGTAAAACAACTAGCAAACAATCAAAATGTTCAAATACGTAAGTACAAACTAACTGTAATTTGTTTATTATGAATATGTTTTGTAATAAAATGAATTCTTCCTTGCAGTTCGCTCTCGTTTTCGTCGCGCTCTTCGCCTTCGCCGCTGCCGAGCCTAAACCCGCTGTGGTAGCAGCACCATTGGCCTACTCAGCTCCTTTGGTCGCCTCCCCCTACTCCGCTGCCTATGCTGCCCCATATGCCGCTTACGCCTCTCCCTATGCCGCCTACGCTTCACCCTACGCCGCCTACTCCGCTTACCCATACAGCGCCGCCTATGTGCTCCGCAAGTAAACGGAATGTAGCGGTTGACCTGTGATAACATCGAATTGGATTTGATTGGCAATGAAAAGGACTAGTTTTTCATTATGAAACTTATGTGGAATAAAAAAAAAAACTTTAAACGAAAACTAGATACAAGTGTTCTCTATATTTTACTGAGTAGGAATAGTAAATACACGCCAAAACTTGCAGAGTGACGAAAGGAACTTAAAACTCCATAAATTTTATCGAGTTTGAATAAAAAGATCTTACCAATTTAGTTAGGTATTAAAACGTTTTCCTTAGCAATTTTTAAATGTTACTTTTATATACGAATTACTTGCCATAAGAGCTCGAGCTCAACCATAGGGAGGGAAGTTGATTATAGTAGTTGGGTCATGGTCGTTCTTCCTTTTCGCTGTTTGGCTACAATTAAAGATTCCAAGTGTAGCCAGGTTTTTCAAACGGAATGGAGGTCTTCCTCTTCCTCTACTTACCCCGGCGGATACTGTTTCGAATACTCTCAGAGCCGGAGGGTTTTCATCCATTCTTACGGCATGACCAGCGTAGCCGCTGTCTCTTATTTCGCTGAATTAGGTCAATTTCGTATATCATAGCCTATTCCTCTGCACCATATACGAGGATGGGGATGATGACTGACTTGTAGAATTTGGTCTAAGTCCGTTGAGAGACGACTTTACCTCTCAATTGCCTAATCAGTCCGAAGTAGCACTTGTTAGCAAGACTTATTCTGCGTTAGATTTCGAGGCTGACGTTGTTGTTGGTGTTATTGCTGGTTCCAAGATAAACGAAATTATCTAAAACTTCGAAGTTAAGACTGTTAACCGTGACTTGCGAGCCAAGCCGAGTGTGACGACTGTTTCTTTGATGACAGGAGATATTTTGTCTTGCCCTTATTCAATCCCCTTTTGCTTCCTTATCCAGTGTGGAAAAAGCAGAACTAAAGGCCAGTGATATCAATATCATCAGCTGTACACTTCTATCGAAGCTTCTCCACTTAGTTCTGCAGCTCGACTTCGAATTATTTTCTCCAGCAACAGATTGAAGAAGTCGCACGATGTCTGAAACCTCGTTTGGTAACAAACGGCTCGGAAATGTTCTTCCCGATCCTGCCGGAGCTTTTGGTATTGCTACTTTTGCTGTGGTCGTCATCAAAAGCGGGGTTTTCTCTTCGCCTTCTCACTTCTCACTAGCTCGCCTTCAAACGTATGTTTTTTTGCTACCCAAAGGATACTTGGTCTAAGACCGGAAGTCGTGAGCTACTTGAGACATATAGGCATATGTAAACGAATCGTTTCCGGCACCTCCCAAATGAATAGCAAGCAGAGAACTTTCTTCACTTGCGTGAACTTCTACACATGACTCCATCCTCCCCTCATTACAAGAATCAAAACCCACACGTTAAAACTATCGTTAGATGCTCAACTTAACTGAAGCAGAACTTTGAAACGTGTCCCAATATATTAAATAAAAAAATAAGAATAACGGTTTATGTAAATATAATTATCAATATTAAAAACATAAGTGTTCACGGCAACTGTTTATCACACTGAAATTGTGCATGTAGCAAGTGTCAACAGCAGGCGCCGGCAGCAAGTAAAAACGCGGTAAACACGCTGTCGCTTACAAGTAACGGTTAACCCAACCAAATATTCGCTGGCAACAACTGCTGACAGCTACAAATCAACTCGCACACTGAAGTGACCATGAAAATGTTGTTGACAGCCGAGTTGCAGCAGTGAACGCTGAAGGACTGCCAGCGACTCTGCTGAACTCGACGCGAAATCCCTGGCGCGAGCGGTTCGCTGAGTTGGCCACACATACACAAATATATATAGTACACACAAATACAACATAAGTGCACGCATGAGTTTTGTTTCGCGAATGCCCTGCAGGAATCTCGAGGACTTCTAAAGTACTGATCTTTCTTGAAATTGAAATTAGAATGAGGACCAGGCTTTGCAAATGATATATTCAGATGAATAAATTGCTTAAGACTTTTGAAGCAATGCGTTTCGTCTCAAGCGGACCATAAATTGTGTAGGGACCATGTTGTTGTTGTTGTACCAGCAGAAAGCAGCCCTCGAAGCCATCGAAACAAACACTTTTGTTTCATCTTTTGAGACTTCTGCGAACTTCTCAAGCATTTTAAATCCCTAACGTCACTACTTCCTATTATCGCAATCCATCCGAAACTTTCAAATCAGCCAAGGAATGTACGAATTAAAAAGCACAAAATAAATTCGATTCAAACCTTTGTTTTTATTTTTTTGCTATTGTGGGTTCAGTAAAATTTTATCCTTTTCATTGCCAATCAAATCCAATTCGATGCTATCACAGGTCAGTCGCTTCAATCCGTTTACTTGCGGAGCACATAGGCGGCGCTGTATGGGTAAGCGGAGTAGGCGGCGTAGGGTGAAGCGTAGGCGGCATAGGGAGCGGCGGCGTAAGCGGCATATGGGGCAGCATAGGCAGCGGAGTAGGGGGAGGCGACCAATGGGGCTGAGTAAGCTGAGTAGGCCAATGGTGCTGCTACCACAGCAGGTTTAGGCTCGGCAGCGGCGAAGGCGAAGAGCGCGACGAAAACGAGAGCGAACTGCAAGGAAGAATGCATTTTATTACAAAACAAATTTATAATAAATAAATTATGGTTAGTTTGTACTTACGTATTTGAACATTTTGTTTGTTTGGTAGTTGTTTTACTGTTGCGGAGCAAAATTTAACTGATGACAAATGCGTTGATTGTCCGTCTTTATATACGAACACAATTAGTTTGTTACTGCGATTTTATTTAGTTTTTCGTTTTGTGTTTTTTTTAGGTTTTTATTTCGACAATTTTTAGCTAGGCACGTAGAAGGTCGCAAATTGGCCGTTTATATTAAAATAATCGCTTACATATGTATGTAGTATGTATTTACCTACATACATGCATACAAACATATATTTAGGTATTCATGTATCTGTATCTATCATATGAATTAGTGCGTGCTCTTTAAGGCAGAAATAGTGGGTAGTCTTAGAATAGTCTTAAATCACAATTTTTTCTTTAAAGAAGTCTTGCGTCTTACATATCTGAGCCCATTCATGTTGTATCCTCCCAGAAATATCTTGATTTGGCGAAAGTCTGAAGTGGGAAAGGAACACGGTCCCCTTTGCTGTTGTTCTTCTTTCCAGAACTCTTCTTAATTATTGTAGGGATCAACTGCAAAACTTGACCAGAGGTCTATAGATGTGAACGCGATTATATGCTACAGCAAAGCCTTCACGACTTCAGGACTATTCATTGGGATGAATTTGTCTAATGATCCTTAAATTCCGAAACGTTATTACCATCCTTTCGCCACACAATTCTGGCGTTTCAGTGCTATAGAGTGGGGTTGAGTATAGGTTCGGATATGTAAATAGGTTAATTTAATGTAAAGCCAAGAATAATCAGACATGGACTGCTAGAGTCGCCTATCCATTGTGATGGCCAGAAGTTCTAGGTTTAAATCAAAGGATCTACGCATATCGACAAAAGGCTGGAGCCTTTCACAAATTTATTGAGACGGCTAATATGCGAGTCGCCGTTACGAGTTTTCGAAATAAAGGTTCTGCGATTTGGTAACGGCGAATATCGCATTCGTTGGAACGATGAGCTGTACGAGTTGTACGACGACATTGACATAGTTCAACGCATTAAGAGACAGCGGCTACGCTATCTAGGTCATGTCGTTCGTATGGATAAACATTCCAGCTCTGAAAGTATTCGAGAAGAAGACCTCCATTCCGTTGGAAAGATCAGGTGGAGAAGAACCTGGGCTCACTTGGTAACTCGAAACTCGCCAAATTGCTAAACAAAAATAAACAATTTACGCGCTGTTGTTAACTCAGATACAACCGCGTAAGCGATGTCTACGCCATTCGACGGGTCCGTAAAAAGTATGGCAACCCTAAACTGACAAAAGCCGAACATTGGCGAAGAAAGAGTCTAAATGTTTCCACCTCAGCTTTCTCATTGAAACTTTGACAAGTTGCATCTTCCACAATCCTTACCCTCACCTTGTATGTGTGCCAAAGGGATAGTGTCCAGTTAGGACGCCTATCATTGTGGCGATAAGAGCCTTGCTAAAAGCTTGTAGTTCAATGGACCTTTTACGTTCCACTCTGGGCCAGGAGGATTTCGCAACCCCACAAGTGCTGGTTGCTGACCAATCGGTTTAACAATTTTCAATGATTCCGCAATGATCAGGCATCCAGAGAAGTTTAATATGGAAGTAGCTTGACGTTGCTGCTGGTCAGGTCATGGACTTCTTGACTAGCGAGCTCCTCTCAATCGCAACTCTTGATCTCAAGCGCTAAATTGGTAGTTATATTAACTTCTGCCTGACTGTTGTTAGGGAGACTCTTGACGCCCAAGCCTGAGGCTCTTGACTGTACCTATCCTAGGTTTCCGCGGACATAAATTACCTCATCATTAACGCTTTAGTGCCTTTAAGCATTGAATCGTCCATATGTGTCCCCAACGTAGTCTTATGGCTTGCACACATATTTATTTTTTAAGTCCAAAATTAAGCAAAAGTGGTCAGTGTTTTCTGGTCGACTGAAAGCGCATCACAAAAGCTTACCTCTAGTACACATCAGTAGGCCTTTATTATAAAATATATTTCTAAGTATTGTATAGTGTAGCTTGTAATAAGCTCGTTACACATATTCCTCTCATATGGATATGAGGGCATTTTGACATATTTTATGGTGAGCGAAAGAAATACATACAATGAAAGGGCTTGCTGACACGGTGGTGGTCGCTGCCAACTTTTGGCAGTCGTGTCATCGACAGAGATTCATTAAGAATGCAGGAAGCGTTGCAGTGCTTAAAGGCATTGACCAACATTGACAAGGCGCAACAACAACTGTTTCTGTGTTGTTGCTACTCATTTAGGGAGTTTCGGTTTTGTTTGCTCTTCCTGCCGTCGGCAAAGCCACATGTCCGAATTTTTTAGGTAATGCTCGAGTATATCTATAAGTATTTATTTCTAAACTCGCAAGCAGTAATGCTATAATTTAGCGTTCGAAAGTTAGAAATTAGTAGAAGTAAACTATATTGGTACCTATGGATTACTAAGAGTTTCTAAAATCTTTAGAATATATACATATGTATGTACATATGTGATTTTTCAAGCTATAAGATATGTGTGGTTGTATATATGGTACATTAGAGAGTGTCGACTTACAGGGAGCCAAAAAAGCGGAAAAATCGCATATGCGGTAAATGTCCTACGGATCATTCCGAACAACTTTCCCTAAAAGACTTTGGGTATAAAAACGGTTTCGGGTCTGTGATTTTAAGGGCGAAATTTTTTAGGGATTGTAAAAATTATTTCGCCAGTTCTTGTGATATCTGAATGATATTTAATACGTAGGTGCATTTTGACATTCTATAGATCATTTGCCGGATCGCTGGCTTGAAACCGGGTTTTGACCCATAGTACCTTAGGCAATTTGTTCAGAACGATAAAACATTTTACGCAGAAAATTTCCCGCTACACGATTTATAGAAAAAAATGTACCCGTTATAATATATGTACTTAGATATATACAAATATACGAATATGGATGGATGGAACATGATAATAGATCTACATATATAGCTGATTGGAATTCGTTTTTTACCGAAATTAACTTTATCTTTCATGGACTGAAGCAAGTAAAATTACACCAGAAATATAACTGCATATAATATTCTTAAGAAATTATTTTCATATTTCACCCTAATTCAAGATGTTTCCATGAGTTTGCGTTTTAAGAGTTAAGAAATTGCCTACTAAATGCCAATAACATAAAGAAACAAAAGATTTCGTTTTAATTGTGTTTTATTGTTGCTTGTTTGGAAAACTTTTCATTATTTTCTGTCCTTTCAACTCATTGCCAATAAAGTCCAATTCGATGTTATCACAGGTCAGTCGCTACAATCCGTTTACTTGCGGAGCACATAGGCGGCGCTGTATGGGTAAGCGGAGTAGGCGGCGTAGGGTGAAGCGTAGGCGGCATAGGGAGCGGCGGCGTAAGCGGCATAGGGGGCAGCATAGGCAGCAGAGTATGGGGAGGCGACCAATGGGGCTGAGTAAGCTGAGTAGGCCAATGGTGCTGCTACCACAGCGGGCTTAGGCTCGGCAGCGGCGAAAGCGAAGAGGGCGACAAAAACGAGAGCGAACTGCAAGGAAGAATTCATTTTATTACAAAATTAATTCATAATAAATAAATTACAGTTAGTTTGTACTTACGTATTTGAACATTTTGATTGTTTGGTAGTTGTTTTACTGTTGCGGAGCAAAATTTAACTGATGACATATTCGCTTAACGCTCGCCTTTAAATACAATTCTTCGGGGAAGTCAATTTGTTGGCGACTATGCGAGTTTTGATTTTTTCTTTATTTTCTGTGCAGCGAATATTTAATCGCTTTGTACTAAACACTTGAAGGCCTGAAGGACGCAAATTGACACCTTGTATTAAAATACACAAGTGCGACTGTGTGTTTGTAAGAGGGTGTATGTAGCAAACAAACTCCGCGGAAAGGAGTACTTCGAATTAACGGATGCTTTTATCGGTAGAAAAGACAAGCTCAGAATACAGAAGCGTATGCAAAAATTTGCTGAGAAAAACAACACTTTTTGTTCTCTTGTAACATGTTGCCAGAGAATATAATACTTTTGTTCATCTAACGGTTGTACGTTACACCTAAAACTAAGCGAGATAGACATAGAGTATGTATATATATAAATGATCAAGAAGACGAGAAAATTTTAAATCCGGGTGATTGTCTATCTGTCCGTCCGTCCGCCCGTGTAAGCTATAACTTGAGTAAAAATTGCGATATCTTGACGAAGCTTGGTATGCGCGTTGTTCCTTGTCAAAAAATAATTATGAGTTCGTAGATGGGCGTACCGGAATACCGCCACGCCCACGAAACGACATTAGCTAAAAACCCATAAAGTGTCTTAACTAAGCATTAAACAAAGATATTGAACTTTAATTTAACACAAGGGAACGCAGTAAAAAAGGGTAACTGTGGGCAAATCGGATTACAGACATGCTGACTTCCCATATAACACGATTTTAAATTCTTCCTTTAGAGTATGCGACCTTATAGCCAAATTTGTTCAAACCCAACAAAAACTATTCAAGCCTCTAGGGTCTGAATATTTGGAACCCAGTACCCATAGTTGACCTTTTATCGAAATTTTATTGATCAATATCTGAGATTTATTACTTAAATTCAGAGAGAATCTTTTTATGATAGTAGTATGTCTATGTGCTACAAATAGGTTGAATGTGGTCAATACTTCCCCTAGCCCCCATGTACCATAATACTGGATATATCTCCCAATATGTGAGTTAAGTTCATAAAATTGAGAGAGCGTGTCTTTCTTATATCGGTGTACAGTTGTGCTTGGAAAGAAAAAAATCACGAAAAACTTGTTCTAGATCCCATAAAACAAACAGGCTTTATGTACCTGAATCTACTTCCCTGGCTTATATCCTTGAAACCCCCAGGAGTATATCGGTTATACGCGAACTTAGTTTTTTCTTACTTGCCGCTTTGATATTGTGCATTTAAGCTTTAATATATCTTAGGCATATTTACTACAATTATTCTAAATTCATCTCATGAAAAAAAATCTGTCCAATGACCTCTCGTGTTTTGCTCCAACTTAAAGAGAATTTACAACTCACTTTTTTAAGTAAGCTACAAGATGTGTTCCAAAGTAAACAGGAATATTTTTGAATCTAGTTAGAATCTGCTATTTTTCCAATTGTCCAGTGAAAATTTCATGACATTTCATCGATCGGAAGTAAAGTTATTGCGTTTGAAGTGTCAGTATGTTTGTGTTATCGGTGTGAAAATGAGCTTCGAACAAAGAGCCAACATTAAATTTTGTTTTAAAATTGGTAAAACTTTTTACAAAACGTTTCAATTGATGAAACAAGTTTATGGCGATCCATGATATCCCGTAGCGGAGTGAACGAGAGGTTTTAACGTTTTCAAAGTGGTCGTGAGGACATAAATCACGATCAACATGTGGGCCAATCAAAATCCGTGATCACCGGAAATTCCATCGAAACTGTGGGTTAATTCATCAAAAATCGGCCGAAATCATCATTGAAATGCATGGAAATGGAATTGAACATCTCCAAAACATCGATTTATCGTATTTTGAGCGAACATTTGGGCTTACGAAAGGTGTGTGCACGGTTTGTTTCCCACAAATTGACTGACGACCAAAAATTGCTCAGAATCCAACATTCGATCGTCGCTTGTGACCGATTATTTGACCAAAAATCAAATTTTAACCAATAATCACTCCCCGTATTCACCTGATATGGCATCGTGCGACTTCTTCCTTTTCGGAAAAATGCATTTGCCCATGAAAGGAAAGCGTTATGCAGACGTAGAGGCCATTCAAAAGGCTTGTACCGGCATACTGGCGGCCGTACCGGCTAACGAGTTAAAACACTCGTTCGACATGCTTTTGGAAAGTGGAAAAAGCTGTATTGAAGAAGAAGGAGACTATTTTGAATAAAATAAATTGATTTTACTATTTTGAATAAAATAAATTGATTTTATCGAAAAAAACATTTTTTCTGTTTTTCTTTTTTTTTTAAGTCTTGTTTACTTTGGAACGCACCTTGTATGAATGAAAATATGTAAATAAAAACAAACGTTAACATCAGTTACATTGGAGCAACACAACACCCTTCACCGGAGCATTTCTTATAGTATAAATCGGTCAGTTTGAATATGATATAGTTTTTGGAAGTTTGTGGCATTGTCTTGCATAATAATTTATCTCCGATTTCGTGCAGATATTTTGTCAAATAAATAGTCTTACGGTTTTTCATATCAGATTCTTCTTTTCTTCTAGGGCTTTTAATTCAGTTATCATGAAAGGTATAATTATATGAGTAATTCTACACTCCCCGCATCATATTTGGTTAACATAATCAGTAACAGAATTTCATTGCTGTTTCATTCCGCTCCATTTGCACTCAGAGAGGAGAGAGAGAGAGAGTGTCATCGCCTTGGCGTGAAAGTGCGCGTGTAAGAATTTGCAGATATTTAAAAATGTTTATTTACAAAAGAGCAGCTGTTCCGTGCGGAACTCAGCAAAGTCGCAGAATCTTTTGATTTGGCTTAGAATTAAGTCTAAGGAAAAAGTGCATCAAAATGAATTTGACACTTTTAATCACTTTGAGTTTACTAAAGGTGTGTGCAAGTGATGGACAAAATAAATTCGATAAGGATCGTATATATTTCCCTGATAATTTGCCAAAAGTGCTCACAGGTAGGAAAATAATGGTATGAATTCTATTTTGGAAATAATGTGATTAATTTGGTTACAAATAGCTGTCGACGCCGCAAATGGTACTGACATTTCATATCGAAGTGGAATATGGAACACTTATCCCGTGGATCCACTCCCAAGAAGAAAACCGCGACGAGGAAATAAGACATTTTGATGTGTTAGAATAGAAAATAATGTATCTCCAAATTGTTGTGTTTTGATTGCAGTGAAAATAATGCAGGCTTTGTGTGCTTAAAAACATTTCAGTTGACTTTATTTTGTTGAAAAAAGAATCATATTATTTTGTGGTAATATATAGGGTAGTCGAAAAAGTCTTTTCGTATTTTGTCTAAAGATGTTGTTGCAATCGTCAGTCTCATTGTGTCATACCATATAGTGTTGGAAAGGTGAGATTGCAAGCTTCATTTAACCAAAAAACAAATTAAATTCGGGGATGTTGAAAAAAAAGTTACAGCTGTTCAAAAATGAGTGAAAGTAATGAAGAAATTCGCTATACTTTGAATTTTCTTTAATGGGAAGAATGCCACGCAAGCCACCAATGAAATTTGTGAAGTTTACAGATAGGATGCTTTATCAGTTCGTGTAGCACAACAATGGTTCGCTCGCTTCCGTGCTGGAAATTTCGAAATTTGCATTTACACTGATGAAAGTTTTACAGTGATGAAATAATGTCTCTAGCGGAAAAACGTCAAAAGTGGTCGAGCAAAATGTTACTTTTTTTCATTATTGTTCATTTTAAATATAAAAAAAAAATAAGTTGAAGTTTGATTAGAAATACGAAAAGACTTTTTCGACTACCCAATATTAGGGTATGGCTGGTCAAACTTAGTTATTGGAGACTCTGCGAACATAAACGTTGTTTGTATGTACTATGTATATTATTATATGTAGTGCACATAAATATATGGCATGTAATCAAGAACGCCAATAAAATACACATCTTAAATATACTACTTATATACACATATAATGTATGTGTGCGTGCGTGTGAGTAAGCAAAAATTGCATTAGCTGTGTACTAAATAACTGCGGACATGACGGCTCAATGACGATGGGCACGCAGGCCATCGATAACCGTATCACCGCGAGCGCTTCATTTGGTATGCAGGAAGCGTCGCTGCGCTTGGAGGCAGCAGGTCACTTGAAACGCCCCCGCACGCTCCCCGCTGAATGACGGTTGTTGTGGCAGCTGTTATTGAGCTTTACTTGGCATTTGGGCAGTTTTGCTTTATTTCAGACCGAGGCGACTTTGTGCCCACCGGCCCCTTCCACTGCGTTTGTGGCAAGAATGGCCTTTAATTATCAGTGCTAATGCAAGTACTTGACGGCAAAAACAACAAATGCTTAGCGTTAAGTCCAATTACCACATAATTGACACGGGCCAAAATGTGTGCTAAAAATGTCAACAAGAACTTCATTACCAATACATACATACATATACGCAATAATTATAACACAAACAAAAAGCTCTAAGCTCGCAATTGCTTTATTTGCCTTATTTACATATTTAATTTAGTTAGTGGTTTTATTAGTTTAATTCATTGTCGTGCACTTATATTTCGGGTTGTCTATCAGCACCCAAGTCGGTACTCGTAAATGTGGGCATTAAAATGCGCGGCTCAACGCCTCCAAAATCGGACTCATAAACAAACATACAAACGCGCACACGTACATCACTGGACACACAGCTGATTGTTCATAACCCTGCACGTTTTACCCAAAACTTTGGCAATGTCAGCTCTTTGAACGCATAATTATGTCGAGTTATGAACCATCAGGCAAATGACAAGCGTATATAAACTCAAGCGATTGTCATATTTTTATCAGTTCAGTTTTGTTTTCGCAACAATACAGCACAAACCAAACACAAGATGTTCAAATACGTAAGTAACTTTAATCACACTTACATAAGCATACAAATCACACATTGAAACCACAAAGCACCTCTAACTTAAAAATTTCCTCCTTTGCAGTTCGCTCTCGTTTTCGTCGCGCTCTTCGCCTTCGCCGCCGCCGAGCCTAAACCGGCTGTGGTAGCAGCACCATTGGCCTACTCAGCTTACTCAGCTCCTCTGGTCGCCTCCCCCTACGCCGCTGCTTATGCTGCCCCATATGCCGCTTACGCCGCCGCTCCCTATGCCGCCTACGCTTCACCCTACGCCGCCTACTCCGCTTACCCATACAGCGCCGCTTATGTGCTCCGCAAGTAAACGGAACCTAGCAGTAGAACTGTGGAACTGTGATTGTACAATAAATGAGATTGATTGGCATTGAATAGGAGAAAATTCGACTCAAACTTATTAAAAAAAAATGAAATAAAATTGAAATTTTAGAAACGAAGTCACAAACTTTTATTATTTTAATGTTCTTTTCCACGTGACCAATTTAAGTTGGTCATTTGCAGAGCATAGAAAATCCACTCAACAACTTTAAATTTCCTTTAGATGAAAAAGAACAAAATATTTAAAATTTTCAGTCTAACATAACAGTCTATTTTTGCACTTCCTATAGCTACAGGAAATCAGATATGTGGGAAAACAAAAAATTAGAGTTAATGAAAACTAACTTCCGCTAATATAAACCAATTGAATTATGTGGTCCAAAGAAAACAAAATATGTTCTAGAAGCAACGAAGTCAAATACTGATAGAACATAGAAATATTATGGGCATTAGGAGCCTTAAAACGGTTTATTTGGTTACCGAGTAATTTCTTCTTTGATCGAAACTAGACCACAGCAACCAACACATTTAAGTGAAACCCTCTTTTCGAATCAAATCCTTAACGCGCTACTACTTTTTTAGAGTATATTTTATTTTATTAGATTCTACCATATTTTATAAGAAGTTTAAAAGAACTCCAATTTATATCTACATAGCATCTCCTCACTCTAAATTAGGCATTTAATGAATATAGTAAAATATTTACTCTGCCATATCGCAGTGTTATCCGTTTCGCCTGAGCTTGATCGGTTCGACACTTGTTTGATAATTTTCATGATACTTACAGAACGTTGCTAACCTTGCTAGTTTACTTCGTGTTCTGCTTTATGGGGTTACACGGGTTAGGCGTTTCGAAAAATCGATTTTTTATGACCTTATTATGTTTTAAAACACCTCAAGAATATTGTCTTAAATTTCAAGTTGATCCGTGTAATAGTTTCGGCGATACGGCCTTGAGAACTTGTGCGCTTGAGGCTACCTAGGCTAAGTGCGCCGTCTTAAATCTGTTTTTCTCGTAACTGTGTTTTGTTGGCAAGATTTTTCGAGAACTAAGTACTTAACCGATTTTCATCAAATTTTACATTGGTCTTTGAGATACAATCCTTAAAGACTTGGATGAAGGATTTTTTTCGATTACAAGAATTTGAAAGAAAATTGTGCTAAATTTCCACCGAAATTTTATTTAAATGTCTACTAGGTCACCAGAAATCCCATCGGAATGGCCGACTTTAAAACATTTTCTCCCAAAACTTTCAGAATTTCTTTGTTAATAGTGTGTATTTATAATTTTTACAAAATTCTAACAAAATCTTTCATTTTTTTATGAGAAAAAATTGTTTAATTAGGGCTGTTTTTCACCCGACGAAACCCATGAAACCTCTTAAGAAGGACAAATATTCATATAGAACATTCATGTCAATAATTAATTAAAGCTATATAGTATATAACAATGAAAATAAAAATGAAGAAGAAGACTTCCAATACTTTATATAATGGCAGAGTACGATAAGAGATTGCTTTTGCTAACGGATCCGCTTAGAACTTGTTTCAACGACTAACAAGATTCGTTCCATCCTGTGTAGCATCAAGGAAAGCGACGCAAATAAATGAAAGAACGAGTTCCAATATATTACAAGTAGCTTATTTTGCCATAATTTTAATTTTTTAATGACTTGAGAACCCACTAACTATTAAATTTCGAACTAAAGGAAGAGCAGGAAAGCAGTTGCATGAAGTTGAGTTACACCGAGTGACTCGGAGCCGTTTCCTCATGATTACTTTTTCCTATTTTCGCAAATAAATTTCAAAAAATTTATTTATCGTTTATGGCTTTGTTTTATTTTTTCATTTTTTATCCTTAAATTCCGATTTCTTTTGCTACATTCCGTTTACTTGCGGAGCACATAGGCGGCGCTGTATGGGTAAGCGGAGTAGGCGGCGTAGGGTGAAGCGTAGGCGGCATAGGGAGCGGCGGCGTAAGCGGCATATGGGGCAGCATAGGCAGCGGCGTAGGGGGAGGCGACCAGAGGAGCTGAGTAAGCTGAGTAGGCCAATGGTGCTGCTACCACAGCTGGCTTAGGCTCGGCAGCGGCGAAGGCGAAGAGTGCGACGAAGACGAGAGCGAACTGCAAGGAAGAATTGATTTTATTACAAACCAAATTTATCAAAAAGTAATAACGGTTAATACTTACGTATTTGAACATTTTGAGTGTTGGTTTTGTTTGGTGTTTTACTGTAGTGAAGCAAAATTAAACTGATAATGAAATCACTTATCGCTCGCCTTTAAATACTTGTGGATTCATGCATTATGCACGCTTATGTAAGTATGTATTCGGTCAGGCTTGTAGTGCCCATTGATGTATGCAAGACACTCGTGAGTAAAGGGGAGCATAAGTAGGAGGAAAGAAGTGTTTTTTTTTGTCTTCAACCCGTGCTATGGAAGTCAGTAAAGCGCTCATATCGATACGCTGCCAAAAATAATAATAAGTGTATCTCAAAGGTTAATAAACATTTAATTAATAATTACCAAAATAAACAAATAACTTGCGCTGAAAATTTTCAAACAGGCTTTTGAATGAAAATTATATTAAATTTGATATTCACTATATTGGTTGTTTTGGCAGATATGGAGCGATATTACTCAATTTTTCTGCGGAATCACTATAGGTTAGGTTAGATTAGATGGCTGATCGAAGATCGCACGTGAAGTACCATATGTCCTTTGTGAAGCCACATAAAAGAAGAACTCCTGTGTTCTCCATGGTAGCCCAGCTCTGAAGAAACCTCCGCGAAGCTCAGCTTTCTAGTAGTAAAGCAAAAGAGGATACGGGAGCTCCGACCCGCTCCGATTCTAATAATAGAGGTTCTAGGGTGCCTTTTCTTGCTAGCTCATCAGCTTTACAATTTCCTGCGTTTCCGCTGTGGCCTGGCTCCTATTGATAGCGAGCTTAGGCACACCTTGACCAGCCCTGAACGCACTCACCATGAGTTGAAGGCTAGTATTACCGCTCTGATATCTAAGTGGATGATCATTTCTCTGAAGGAGATTGCACTCCGGAGCAGTAAATTTACTTCCATCTTAATGGCTGCTACCTCAATTTAGAAAATACTGCAATAGTCAAGAAGTCTGAAACTGAAGTTGATAGGGAGCTCCTGACAGTAAACATCCCCACCAACCTTTGACCTATCCGAAAAGAAGCTCACTACCCTTCTCCTCAAACGGCTTCTTCCCACCCATAGCACCCTCGTCGATATATGGGCAGAGAGGAAGCCGACAGAGTTCGTTTTGGCCACTCCATGATCTAAGTTGTTCAATATGAAGTCAAAGTGTGCGAGCATATCCGAGTGTTCAAATACGTTTCCTTTTAAAACCCCAGATTCCCTGAGTCTAATAGCCACTTAAGTATGTAGTAATAAGTCCATAGAACATAAAGGGCTTGGTGAGCCAGAGAACCACTTTCGGTGAGGAAACCCACCTTTTGCCAATGCCTTCTTTACAGCAGTATGAGGCAATCGATGACTTTTTTGGTCTCTCTTCTTCGGCTTCCATAAAGCTTCCTATCCCAGAAGAGTCCATCATTATATCCAAAGGTTGTAAACGGACGTCTCCCATTTGCGGCAGCGAAGCCACCAGGATTTTATGTCACTAAAGGATGTTCCATAAAATTTAAAGAATCCATAAAAGACAAATCAGCTGATAACATTAAGAACTATATTACACAAAAAGTGGGCGTGATTGTATTCCGATTTCGCAAGAGTATCCAGAGAATATTATAAACCACAAGAAACAGAGATCAAGTAATTTGTCAGCTATGACAATTCAGCCAGCACTGAGAAGTACCAAAGTTTGATACAACTGCTTAATTTTTCTTAAATTTTAGTGAAGAGATGACTAAATAGAATGTTATTCTCAAATAACGAGTCTTAAGTACGACAAGCTTCAGCAAAAATCCGACTAAATAATACCGAAATGTTTTTACTAAAAATTTATTTTGCGTTCGCATGTCCGCACGTCCACGACGACCATGAAATGACAGTGAAGCGCTTAGTAAAATAATCGTTTAATATGCGCGACGGCCACCAAGTGACGACCGAAAATTGGCTCGTCTACACCAAATTTAAATAATAAAAGAATTTTCGACAAAATTGCGTACAATTTCAATCAAAGTCAGACTGACTTATTCGCAAAGCAAGCCATCGCACATATAAGTATACACACACATATGCATATTCTTTTTTAGTTTTGTGGAAATGGCAGAGTATTTAAACTCGAGCAAAGCTCCACACTATTATCAGTTAAAATTTGCTCTACCACAAAGCAACTTCCAAACCAAGAATAAACAAGATGTTCAAATACGTAAGTAATGCATTTTATATGCCAAGTAACTAACTTTTAACATACTTTCAATTTACTTTATAGTTCGCTCTCGTTTTCGTCGCGCTCTTCGCCTTCGCCGCTGCCGAACCTAAGCCCGCTGTGGTAGCAGCACCATTAGCCTACTCAGCTTACTCAGCTCCTCTGGTCGCCTCCCCCTACTCCGCTGCCTATGCTGCTCCATATGCCGCTTACGCCGCCGCTCCCTATGCCGCCTACGCTTCACCCTACGCCGCCTACTCCGCTTACCCATACAGCGCCGCCTATGTGCTCCGCAAGTAAACGGAATGTAGCGGTTGATCTGTAATCTCCAAATTGGAGCTGATTGGCAATGAAAGAGAAAACTCTGTGTGATATTGGAAAATAAAAACCAAACCGAAAAACCTAACCTGCTTTAATGTATTCTTTTAAAGACATTCTAATAGTTTCACTTTCTTTTGTTTGGACAAGTTTTGATCAACGATTTAAGGCGAAGAATCGTGAATATCAGGTAATCTTTAATTGTAATTTTGGAAAGAAGTGGGAGGAAGTCAAATTTTGAATCACTCTTGCGAAGATTTTTCACCTTAAGGGACTTTGATATCTGATCTGATGCTTTTCGAAATCAAACGATTTTCAGTGAATAGAAAAAACTCTGATAGATGATTGAATAAAGACAAGTTGTAGAAATCGGATGCTTTGCAATACCAATCGACATTGCTGTGATGTTTGGTATGGAAGCGGCAAGCTTTCGTTACTCAAATTTCTTCACCAACGTAGTCCTGCTCATATCTCGAAATATTAAAAGCAATGATAATAATAAAAAACTAGTCATGTCCGACAGCAAAATGTTATTTATATAAGCCATAAGTATAACGGAGGCAGTTCACAACAAGGAAGCGAAGACGATCGCGCAGCACATAGAGCAGAATGAGACCGAGCGGCGAACCGCAATTGCTTATTTATTTAAAGCCACGCAAGTATCTATTCGTAAATACATATGTTTATATGTATCTATGTATGTGTGTGCGTGTGAGCGCGGAGACCGCGCGAAATGTAACCGCACGACCACGTAACGAAAACAAACGAGTTTGAGTGCTCCAGAACACCCTTGCGTATGAGTGTGGGAGAATGTGAGAGTGTATGTGTATGCTTGAATGCGTGTTTGGAATAGAGTTCATTTCTATGCCTGTGCCGGTATCCTTATGGCCCACCACTGAAAGCAATTCATGAAGTATTCCCTATTACGGAATGGCTTAAATCCGAAATCAAAACGCCTCAAAGCATAACGTGGCGAATACGAAATGAACGAACGCGCGACTACAACTCCAACATCGAAATTAAATTTCCGGTCTACGAGCGCTTTCCCAACACAAACGAGCATCGCACAAGCGCCCACCCAGGTACATTGGGAATCTGCATTGCCACCAATCACAATGGACTACTGACGTATAAACACACATACTCGGAACCGAGCGAGCGTTCGGTGCTTCAATCGGTCAACGTGCGTGAACGTTGCAAGCAAGATGGCTGAATGCACGCCTCAAACAATACTAAGTGCTTTGCTTATTTCAGCAGTGGTTCGGAGCAATGTGCGCTGTTGACCAGCAACAACAACAACAGCTTAAGTAGCACATTCAGTGGACAAAAGGATTTGCGAAAGTATTCAACGTGATGTGCACCGCGGGAGTGGAGATTCGTTCGAGGCAAATGATAATTAACATACAATCTCATATGTGTGCATGTGTGTAAGAATGTGTGTGTGTGTGTGTAAGATTGCAGTTATGCAAGCCGCAGCTCGTTTTAATTCAGTGCGCCCAAGTGGTCCCGATTGTATCAAATCGCCTGTGCGCAGAGTAATCACAATCAGCTGTGCGCGTATGTGTGTGTGTGCGGGAAAGGTCAGTAGTGCTCAAGGGCATGACAACTAATCAATGGGCAAACAAAAACATCATTAGAGATTCCACGCAGAGTCGCTGCTTTGCGGTGAGCATCGCTGGACTTTGCTTCCAAAGAAGCAATGCGTCACAGCTTTCAAATTCAATGGACATAAGCCGCCGATTCTTGAGAGTTCATCTGGCTGCACTTACAGTTCCGTTTCATTAGGCACAATGCCGCAGTTAAAATCAGATTGAATTAGAAACAATGGAAAATTTCTTCTGCTTTTTCTCTCATTTTCGTCTCTTCTGCCAGCCGTTGGCAGACTGCAGTGCGCAACTTTTGCCAAATGCAAGTTTGAATTTTCTTTCTTCAGCTTTCAAGTAGCCATTGTAAGTAGTCATGTTTTTAATTGATTTGTGAAACTCACAGAAAGAACATTCAAAAGAGAGTCGTAAAGGAAGGAAGGCAAATTCTATTCTTTATATAAGAGACATTCTAGGCATGCGGCTGTCATGGAACTCGCTAGAATTTTTTGCCTCTTTCAGGGATGTAAACACTCACTCCGATAGCAGAGCGGCAATGCCAGCGCTGAACTCGCTATCACTGCGCTTAAAGCTTGTCAAGTAGTGTCTCTCCACACTAGAAGTAGCATCCAGCTACTTCATCATCAGGAAGCCTGGTCCTAACGGAGTCCCTAGCAACTGCAAAGCAGATGAACTAGTCAGAGATGCACCCGTGCCCCGCTCACATCGTAATAAAACGAAGTTAAATCCCCATTGGCGTCTTGCTTTCTAGCACTGGACTAATTGACCTCGCGTACGCTTAGCAGGCGCTGGTCGATGACTACATGCTTCTTTGGACCTAGTTGTTGTTGTCAAAGTTATATGGAGGAGGGCGAGATGGAAATATTCTTGTTCATCCTTTGAATGACTGAGGTTGAAACATCTCGCCAGTCTTACCTGCGGCGAACCAGAAGACATAATCGAAACTGACATTACAGTGATTGTCCGGGAAGTAATAGGAATGATTTTCTTCAGCCACTACTGCGCTTCGGGAGGGTGGGTTCGGCAGACGGCGTTCCTAGCTAACGACCGAGCGGCTGGTTAGTTGTCTCCGACCACCTGGCGTGTCAGGACAAACATTTTTGTGCGACGTTTTTCTGTGAGTAGTGCAAGACGAAAATGCAGAGTTCGTTAGAGCAGAGGTACGCAATTAAGATCTGTGTGAAACTCGGTAAATCTGCTACAGAGACGTTTAATATGATCAAGCAGGCTTACCCAGAAGTGGCTTTAGCAAGAAATGGTGTCTTTCGGTAGCACCAGGCCGTTTTGCAGGGCCGGGAAGAGGTCGCTGATGAAGACCGGAAGAATGAGTAAATCCAAAGTGAAAGCGATACTCATTGTCTTTTTTGATATCAAAGGCATTGTTCACCATGGATTGGTTCCTCTTGGACAAACCGTCAACACCAAGTTTTACGTGGAAGTCCTCAGAGACTCAAACGAAGAGTCAATCGGGTCCGACAAGACATCGCAGCCGATTCGAAGTTGCACCACGACAACGCCCCGGTTCATGCCGCCTTTCTTGTGAACAGCTACCTAACCCAGACCGGCATCCCAACGCTTCTGCAGCCGCCCTACTGCCCAGATGTGGACCGTCCGGACTTTTTTGTTACCTTGCCTGAAAAGGCCAATGAAGGGCTAGCATTTTGAGATGACAGAGGAGATCCAAGCAGCATGCACCTCGGCTCTCAAGGCTCTTCTGGAGAATGCCTTCCGTGACGCCTTCAATGCTTGGAAATCGGGCTACATCGACGCAGAAGGAGCCTATTTTGAAAGTTTTTAAAAAATTGTAACGATTGATTCAATAAATTTTTTGACTCAGTCCTATTACTTTATTGTTGTTTTTTTTTTTTTTGAAATCGACTCAGTCCTATTACTTTCCGGACAAACCTTCTAGCTGCTTTAATTGTCGGCTTTTGCGCTTGTCGATATTAGGTACCACAACGGACTGGCGTTCTAAGCTGTCCAATTGAGATTTCTGTTGGGACCGACCTCTTAGCATAACCTAACTTTTTTATTGTTATTATTGTTTTGAAAGCAAGCGCAGCTTAAACTCTGGTTTAATTTGTATGCATGTACTGCATCATTCAGTCTTTTAAAAGATCTTGAGATGAAAAGCATCAGAGCTAAATAAAGTTAAATTAAGTTAAAGCTAAAGTTCCTTAGCTTTTCCAACATTGTTCGAATATTAAAAAGGTAAAATTGATTAATATTACATACCAACTCATAAACATACATATTTTCCTTGAAGACTGGTTAGTTGCTCCAAAATTATTTAATGCCTAAGAATGAAGGGTTTAATTAAGCAAAATAGGCTCAAAGCTTCTTACAGCTGTTGAAATTTCTCATAATTATAATTTACTAGAAACTGTATACAACACTTTCGAATTCCCTAAACCCCTATTGCGTAATTGGTAGAACAAAAATCCTTCCCGATTCCAATTTGAGCAACAATCCTAATTAAAATAGATTAAAAAACATTTGTCTATCGTGTATGGTTTTGTTTTATTTTCTCATTTTCATAATCCCTCAATCCCGTTCCTTTCCGCTACTTTTCGTTTACTTGCGGAGCACATAGGCGGCGCTGTATGGGTAAGCGGAGTAGGCGGCGTAGGGAGCGGCGGCGTAAGCGGCATATGGAGCAGCATAGGCAGCGGCGTAGGCGGGGGAGGCGACCAATGGGGCTGAGTAAGCTGGGTAGGCCAATGGTGCTGCTACCACAGCGGGTTTAGGCTCGGCAGCGGCGAAGGCGAAGAGCGCGACGAAAACGAGAACGAACTGTAAGTCAAAATTAATTATTGTTGTGCATACTTCTAAATATATTTATAAATATCTGAACTTTTAGTTAGCATATTAAACAATTAGAGGATAATAACAACAACACTTACATATTTGAACATTTTGCTTGTTTGTGGCTTGTTAGTTGCTTTATTGCAGAAGCGCAGAATAAAACTGATAAATGTGCTGTGCGTTAGTCCGGTTTAAATACTTTAAAAGTTGCAGAAATTTTTCTGCGCAGCACAAAAACAAGAAGAGCCAATTAACTTATTTGCTTCTTATGCTCCACTTCAATATTTGACCGCGAATTGTGACAATTTTGGCTGAAGCACGTACGTTTTCGTCGCAAATTCCTTTGCTGTTGTTGCAAATTCTCGTTGGTTTAAGCCAAATTTATTCGGCAGTTACTTAAGTCGTTGTCGTGCGCATATTAAGTCAAAATTTTAACTTCGTTTTCACTGTCGTTTCAGGTCAACAAAGTTATTTTTGTGTGTAAAATTTTTCAAATAAATATAAAATAAATCATTTCCTCAAATAACATTTATAAAAACCAATATTTTGAAATTTAGAAATGTTGATATGATTTGAAGTTATGAGTGACTATCACGACTGACTTCCCAATTGGGTGTCCCTTGACCTTACAATATCTGAGCCGTGGCTTGTTTAAGTTTAGCTCAATACACACATACTTATATGAGTACAAATGTCAATGTAAACACGACCAATAAGCACTAACTAATTCAACAAGCCAAACACATACGTGTATAGGTCAGTAATGTCAGCTTTTCGTTCGTTCACCCACCCAATTCAGCCCGAGTACATGCAAATGATTTGTGCGCACCAACTCATATACTTGTACATATTTACCTTCAATATGCAGCCATTGTATTCGCAAATTGTATTTAAGCCCGAGCCTTCACTAAAAATTTTATCAGTTCCATTTTGCTCCACCACAGTAAAACAACCACCAAACAACAAAGCCATCAAAATGTTCAAATACGTAAGTGAATTTGATTTGCCATAGTTCTGGAATCCTTCCAATTTCATAAATACATATGTATATATCGATTCGACAATCCTTTTTTAATTACTTCATCTATGTACTTGCAGTTCGCTCTCGTTTTCGTCGCGCTCTTCGCCTTCGCCGCTGCCGAGCCTAAACCCGCTGTGGTAGCAGCACCATTGGCCTACTCAGCTTACTCAGCTCCTCTGGTCGCCTCCCCCTACACCGCTGCCTATGCTGCCCCATACGCCGCTTATGCCGCCTACGCTTCACCCTACGCCGCCTACTCCGCTTACCCATACAGCGCCGCCTATGTGCTCCGCAAGTAAATTATGGAGCAAAGTGTGAACGAATTTTAAAAAAGCCTGAAAGTGACTGGATATTCCATAGGCGAATGGTCGAAAATATTAAGAGCAAAGCATAAATAAATGGAAAAGTAAAAACGAAAATGATTTGGATTTTTTATTTCATTAAGCTTGACTTAATCAACGAGAATATTCCATTATTTCCATTTGCATATTTATAGAAAGGATGGATCCATAAGTATTTCAGGAAAATAGTTTGAACTTTTTTATTTATTCCATAGCAGTTATAATATAGGTTACCTGACTACAATAGTGTTGAGGCTTTAATCTCGATTTTTGGTTTTTAGAGTTAAAAAAAAGCAAGTGTGGGAAAATGGCTCCAATGAGCACCTAGACTTGTGGCTATATGTTTCCACTATCGAATTTATAGTTACCATATAATGCTGTTTCATAGGTCGAATCGTATTTCGTCATATAACATACATATATAGCGTCTACCAATAGGGATGACGAGATTTTGACAGTTCCCACGACAGTCGGGTCTATGTAACTAGAATGTACCCGGATTTTTATCCGGCCAAGAACTGTCAACTCGGCATAATTCTGCCGCTACAAAAACAACAATAAACATTAAAACGTCAAACATTTTGACATTCCATGGTGACCCTGTTTGTTTACGGATTTGTGTCAAATTTTGTCGGTGTGTTCGGTAAAGTTTGATATCTCATCATGTCACGTTTCACTTTGGTACAATGCTTGGAAATTTTCCAAGATTGTTACGCAAATTCACGTCCCTCGAAAAATTCACAAATTCACGTTCATCGAAAATCATCTTCTCAGATGAGGTTCAGCGTAGTGAGTCAAATCTTTTGTGGTTCAGGAAACGCAATTACATTCCAAAAAATTTACTGTTTGTTGCGGATTGTGGTATGGCGACATCATGGGTCCTTATTTCTTTCGAAATAACTCCGAAAATGCCGTTAACAACAATAGCGAGCGTTTTAATACGATGCAACTTCAACAAGACGATGCTGCAATGTCTTGGACACATTGCGTGCAAAGTTTGGCGACTCGTTAAATTCGGTCCAGTCATTTGGCTGCCAAAATCCTGCGATTTAACACCTGTGGATTATTTTCGCTGGAATTATGTTAAATCAAAGATGTACACAAATCAACCAACAACACTTGAGGAGCTCGAAAACAACATGGAGTGCCGGAATTCCAGCCGAAATGCTACTCCAGATCATCGAAAAGTGGCGTAAACGGGTGGAGATATGCAAAGGGAGTCATATAGGACATTTGGTCGACATTTTGTTCAAATCATAAATGGCATAAAATTATCTACATAACAAAGAAAAGAACTCATTTTGACCAAATTTGAGTGTTTTATTTCATTTTTAAATCACGTCGTTCTTGTTGGTAGACCTTTTAGAAGAGCTCTCCTTAGGTGCCTTTGAAAAGCTGATACGTTTTATTACAAGATCTTACATCCATATTTCACCTTGTTTTACTTTATTTGGTTTATAAAAACCTTTTTTCGACTCCGTCAAGCTTGAAATTCGAACTTACGATCATCCGCTGAAATGGCAACCCTCAACGAGTGACAGTTCTAAATACACTGTGCTAAGGGATAATATAATTTTATTGTCCCTTCCCACAATGTAGTCAATTTTAGCCCCATATCTAAGAAAATTTACGTGACAGTTCTGCGAAATTAACTGCAATTTAGTGAGAATACTATTTTGTTATCAAATATTGTCCTTAAGCAGAAAACATGTCTTTTGTGGTAGTAATAAGAGTAAAAAGTTCTTTGTTATTTAAATGGTCGTTTTATTTTTTCCTGAGAATTCATATTCGAAATCAATTGCCCATTCACTTCTTCAACTGTTATACATATGTATATTAGATTTACAGCTTCCATTCACTTGCGGAGCACGTAGGCGGCGCTGTATGGGTAAGCGGAGTAAGCGGCGTAGGGTGAAGCGTAGGCGGCATAGGGAGCGGCGGCGTAAGCGGCATATGGGGCAGCATAGGCAGCGGCGTAGGGGGAGGCGACCAATGGGGCTGAGTAAGCTGAGTAGGCCAATGGTGCTGCTACCACAGCGGGCTTAGGCTCGGCGGCGGCGAAGGCGAAGAGCGCAACGAAGACGAGAGCGAACTGCATATAGAAGAGTTTATAAAGGATTATTATAAATAATTATTTTCAAATGAGTCGCTAATTGTGGACAACGATTTTCACTTACGTATTTGAACATTTTGATTTGTTTTGTTGTTTGCAAGTTGTTTCGCTGTGGTGGTGCAAAATGGAACTGATGGCAAATTGGCTGATTGATCGAGTTTAAATACAATTTTCTTATACGACATCGAAATTGCCTAATTACTTAGTTAAGTATATTAATGCACGAGGCGTGTGTGGGTGACAAACGAATGTCAGCACAAAGCAGAAGCCAATGCGAACATTTAACGCTCGTGATATCCATACAAAATACTCGGCTTCTTATTTTCGGTACTTACTTGATTGTAGTTTAATGCTGGGATAGCTGTATCCTACTTTTGTGATAATATTTTGTAATGAAAATAATTTCCTCCGTTTTTTTGTAGAAGAGTGATCTTAACGCTTAGTAAAATGTTAAAAGTTCAAAAAATTTTAATACAAAGGTTTTCTACTCAAAGTTGTTCCATAAGTACCATGAATAAGGATGTTTACATATAAATATATTTATATTTATATATATGTATACTTCAAAAGTAGAAAAAATCTCACCATTTTCGGACTTTGCTTTGGAATTAATCGATTTGTGAAGTGTCAATCCAGTACCAAAAGGCAAATTAGTGGTAGAATTACACCCAAAAATTCCTTATTATCTGAGGCCCCAATAAGTAACGGATCTTAGAGAATTAGTTATCTTAATTTTTGATATTTTTATGACTTTTGTGAGTTCATTTTAAAAAAATATTAAAATATTTAACCTTTCATAAGCATGTGCTGAAGAATCTCAATACCCAGCCTTAGTGACCTTTATTTCATTCGAGCGTGATACCCATATTCTATTCTAACTTCCCATTGGGGTTTTTTGATTGCCGAAACCATTGTTGGAGCACACTTCCGTCCGTGCCAATTATTCTTTTTTTACATTTGAAGCATAATAATTTTTTTGAGAACCTGTCAAGGGATCAAGAGTTCGATCAACCTAAAAATTGTAAACAAATACAATGATCGATGACCCTCGGAGTCTTCAGCGAATGATTCACACATCAATTTCGTTTACCAAAATCATATTAATTTTCCCTCAAACACATACAGAAATTAGTATGCAAAGCGCGTTCACGATATCACGATTTATACGATAGATTCAAAGCAATGAGCCAAACGTCAAATATTTATGTTTGCTTATAAGTAAATGCATCCGATTCGGAAGTAGGTGTGACCACGTGCGACAACCCAACGTCAATACTAATACGAAACCTCGGACCCAAGTGCTGCTGCCTGACCTTCCCCAAATCTGTAACTTTACAAGCCCAAATGTACATATGTATGAAAAGGTGCACGTTTGAGAATTTAAAAAACACAAACTCAAACTCTAACATGCATTTGTATGTGTGGAATTCGTAAATCTGCCTGTCGTCGGGTGTCATAATTGAGTTATTGCATGATTTGAGAACAAAGCCCAAGAATGTTAGCAGCAATTTGAAATGGAAACGCAAGCGCGGCAAGTCGAAATCGTTATTATGTGTCTGCGAGCAAGAATGAGCAGCATTACCGACACCAGACAACAACACAGTGGCGAATAAAAGCAAAAGTACTAACTTAGCAGTTTGACGAAAATAACCCCAAAGCCATGTGTGGGAATTAGTATGCCGTCCACACCGCGCCACTGCGAGGCACAAACCAAAAATATCTACTGCCAAACACACACGCGCACACGCATCAAGCAGGCCTCACACCGCAGCCAACTAGCGCGCCATCAACTGCGGCAGCGTCTGCACGCAACGGCCCGGCACACGGACGTGCCATGGACAGCCAAGCAAGTGATGCAAAAAGTGGTCGGAAAAAATGCGAAAGCAAAAACTATTCACCTACGACGCACACACACACCCATGCGCACCTTTGTGTGTAGTTAATGTGTTTCGTTTTTGTTGTCAGTGACAGTAATGAGCACTTAACGTGGCCATTAGCGCACAGCTGGCTGCCGTGTAGCGACGCTTGAAGTACTAGCCGTTGGGCTTTAGAACCTATTTTGCTTGCCGCACATACTGGCTGTACATGGACTATTGGAGGCTGTAAATGGTGGCCAGAATTTGTATATAAAAGCTTATATCAACGGCTTTGATTAAACAGTCTCATTTGTAGCGCAATATTAAACTTAAGTCAACGCCGCACGCTCCGCTTAAACAATTTAAAAAAGATGTTCAAATTCGTAAGTGGATTTTGTTCTACGCTGCCTCCTTATTTTTTGGAGGAAAGGACCAACGCAGTAATTGAGTTTTAACTTTTTACTTCCAATTTCTTCTAGTTTGGTCTGTGTTGTTTCGCGCTTTTCGCTCTGGTGGCCGCCAAGCCCAGCATTATCGCTCCAGTGGTCAGCTACTCGACGTCTCTGGTTGGCACTCCGTTTGCTGCCACCTACACTTCGCCCTACGCCGCCTACGCTCCTTATGCCGCTGCTTATGCTCCCTACTCGGCCTATTCGCCTTACTACAGCGCATACTCCACCTACCCTTACGGTTCGATATGGCTCAGGAAGTGAGCTACTGCATGGTTACGATCAAGATGTATTGTATTCAGTATTATTTCAACTTATTTTAAAATTCACAAATAAAATCGAGTTTTGATAGCGTAATTAATAATATTATTCTAAATTATTATAGTCAAGCGGAATCGACTGGGGCTAATAAGTTGGTACTAATCAAAATATTATTATTACGCAGAATCGGCTGCAATGCTTTACCATCGTTTTCTGTTTATCAATATCCGGTGTACAATCTGTCAAAGGAGAGGTCTAATTTGAACAAGGTTCTAGATGACGGAACATCTTCTAAAACGTGGTATCCTACATAACCTTTATTTCTCTTAAAGTAAAGTCATCTCTCGACGAACAAAGACCAAACTCTACAAGCCACTCCCCATCCGCGCCCTGCTATATGGCGCAGAGACATGGACGATGACAACATCTGATGAGTCGGCGTTACGAGTTTTCGAGAGAAGGGTTCTGCGAAAGATTTAAGGTTCTTTGCGCGTTGGCTACGGCGAAAACCGCAGTCAATGGAACGATGAGCTGTACGAGATATACGACGACATTGACATAGTTCAGCAAATAAAGACTCAGCGCTGGCTGGGTTAGGTCTTTCGAATGGACAAAAACACTTCAGCTCTGAGAGCATTCGATGGAATTATCGTTAGAGGAAGCAGAGAAAGAGAAAGACCTCCACTTCCTTGGGAAGACCAGGTGGAGAAGGACATGGCTATACTTGGAATCTCCAATTGGCGCCAAACTGAGACTGGCGCGCTGTTGTAAACTCGGGCGCAGAAAGCCCCCAGAATTATAGTCATGTATTTATAAGAAGAAAACAATAAATCAAAACCAAAAAGAGCCAAACAACATTGTAATGTTTCGTTCTTCCACTGGCCGAGTGAAATGCTCGAGTGCCGGCATAAGAGTATGTCTCCAATCATTCAAGCGTCCAATAAACGAACTGTTTATTCATCTACATACACATTCGTATGTACTATATTTATGTTATCGAATGACGTTTGCCACAGCTCTAACAAATCTAATTACGCTAGCATTGATAGAATGAGCATGGATAAGCGAAATCCATCAGAGGCGTCTTCGCGTACAAAATCAATATAAACAGCAACAATTTTCGCACTATCTCGCTTCCACTTGCTATTGCCATGTTCTTTTCATTGTCGGGTATTCGCTGTCAACTGTTTGACAGATAATGATTAAATGTTAATGTTGTGCCACTTCAGTCGGAAAAATGCTGCAAAGTCGGTGAACATTGCGGGTGTGGAAGTCATAAAAAGTTACTGAAAGGAACAAACTAAAGTGCAGACAGTTGTTGCCGTGGAAAGTGTGGAAATTCACTGTCGACCGCAATGATGGTAAACAGCTCTATTAGGTATGCAGTAGTTTTTGAATAAGCTGCTCAATGAATGGATTCATTGGTGGTAAACAGAGTGAGCTTACAGTAGGTATTCCAAGCTAATAGTTTTGGATGATTAATGAAAACCTTTATATCATCTACCAACAAACTAAGTTCAAAACGGCATGACGAAGAATAATTGTCTATCCAATATGTGCCGTTCTCATGCTTACATATCTTTTAAAAGTCTTTGAACCCACCTTGAGAATTCTAATAAGTCAACTGCTTTTTAAAAACTTGTTCATAAGACAATTTGGTTCCTAGAAATCGACTAGAACGAGTCTAACGATATATGAGAACCTACTTTGATGCTCACAGATTCGACATTATAGATGATATTTGAAAGCCAAGTTGGAAAAACGCTTCCTATCAAGGATATATCTAGTGCAACAAAAATATGTGAGATCGATGATAATGTATAATGGAACCACGGTTGCTAGTGCTCCTATATTGTTGAGTGTCTTGCTTTTAGAAAGGAATGAACTGTACCCGGTCTCAGCTACGTTAAAAGACCAAGTATAGTAGTCAAAATCGCGTAGTCCTTCATAGAGACAATCAAAGCAGAATATATACAAAATATTTCTTTTTAAAAACGAAGACACACATTTCCAATGCTTGACTGTATGTCGTACCCAGAGGATGCTGCTGCGATACGTGCGCAACACTCGGAAAATTTCCACGACCATTTTTCATTATAATCATTTCATTTATCAGTAAATAACGCTAAATCTATAATATGCATGCATGCCACAAAGTAACGCTACATGCTACCACACACGCGCACACATGCTCATGAATGCGCTTAGAATCGCATAAAATATGCATTTGTACAATGCAGGCGACACACACACATTCGCACGCGAACACATATGCATAATAAATCTTTTGTGGTCGTCGACACGCGAGCAAATATATTCCGTTATGTCTGTGTGTATGATAAATGCGCTGGTCGCGCTTCGACGGCAGCGGTTAAACGGCCATTAGTCGATTAATTTACGTATTAGCAGCTAAATACCGCCAACACACACGCGCACACGCACACACATACGTCTGCATGCTAAGCTCTATAATTAATTTTGCGCTTTATCAATTAGATATAGCATAGCTGCTCAAAGGAGACATCCACACTTTACAATTCCGGGTTAACCAGTGAATATCGCGCCACTAAACAAAGCGCGGAGCAGAAGGCAACAAAGCGCTATTTTACGATATTTTATTTATAATAATTTTATGTATTTCATTAGTGCTATATGATTGTGAAAAAGGTTAGATTTGTTTGTTACAGCAATTCGTGCTTTTCTTTTTCTTTATTGAAACCCGGTTATTCTTTGTGATTTTGTTAAAAGCTTTAAAAAAATCAACTTTTTTTATTATCTGATTAAGTTCTACAATACCTCCGGAATATTGTCCTAAATTTTCAAGTTGGTCCGAGTACTAGTTTCGAAGATACAGCCTTGAGAACTTGTGCGCTCGCGGCTTGCTAGGCTAAGTGCGCCGTCTTTAACGCGTTTTTCTCGAAACTGTGTTTTTGAAGTCGATTGGCAAGACTTCTCGAGAACTACTGAACCGGTCTTCATGAAATTTTACACAGGTCTTTGAGATACAATTCATAAAGACTTGGAGGAAGTATTTCTTTTACTTCGTCCAAGTTCTAACTTAAGGTTCTAACCAAAACATGTATTTCTGCACTATAGATGATCCCGTAAGGAGTTATCCTGACACGGCGGTCGCATCTTTTCCCCAAGGGGTCACCGGAAATGGCGTCGCAATGGCCGATTTTAAAATATTTTTTTCCAAAAATTTCAGAATTTCTTTGTTAATAGTGTATGTTTGTAACAATAAAAAGTTCTAATAAATTATTTCATTTTTTATATAGGCAGTCGAAAAAGTCTTTTCGTATTTTGTCAAAAGATGTCGTTGCAGTCGTATATCTCCAGTGAAACCAATCACATTGTTGGCGGTCCATCAAAATGTACCATATTTATTCATTAAAGTTTATTATAAATATACAAAAAAAATTGGAGTATGATTAGAAATACGAAAAGACTTTTTCGACTACCCTATTATGAGAAAAAAATGGTTGAAAAAAGGCTGTTTTTTACCCGAGGAAAACCATGTAACTCCTTAAACGAGAAGTTTACGTATCTCCTAAACATATTTCTCACATTCATGGGTGATTACAGATTTTTTTGGAACCAAAAATAAATTTATATTTCACTATATTTAAATACAACTTTTTAATTCTTTTCAAAAAATTAATTGTTTAATTAATAATCAAATAGTTTTACAGCATTGAGCAGTGACCGTCTGGTACATTCGACATTTGTGCGGAATTTTCAAAATATGCGCATTTGAAATTTCCAACAAACGTTCGATTGCATTCAAAACTTCTAGGTATTCAGGAAAATTCTTATGAAAAAATGGCACGTCATGCAATAAATCAAAACGCTGACAACCGATTGCCGAGAGAACTTTGACAGCTGAAAGCAGAGATGTGGCAAAATGCAAAGCGAATGCATCTGTCAAAACTTGAGCAGCGTTCGAACGCCTTTGAGTGCCGTCAAAATGCCGTTCTTGCTATTGATGCACACATAAGTGAAATGCCAAATTCACGCTTAACCCTCAGGCAAGCACTTGATTTATTGCAGCGCATTGTAACGAATACCGAATTGAAATATTAAAGTATTTAAAATCATATTACTTTTACTAAGAGACTTTAATGTGAGGTTTGAAAAAATTCCTGAAAATTATTAACAGCAAAAGTTGTAAGGACCTCATTATACTAACAGCTAGCTTTATATGTAAATAATATTGATAAGAAGTTGTTTTGTATTGAAAGGAAAAACTGAAAAATTTTACTAATTTTTATTTTATAAACCTTTTATTAGTCGAAATTTTGCACTAAGGCTCCTCGAAGATCACACATCACATCCAAACCTTTCCGGATTGCTACTCACACATATACATATTTACAAAGCCGAGGATACACAAAGATATTATCAGCGGGAAACTTCGCAAAACATAGAGCTGAGGAAGTGCTGAGGCTCATCAAAAAGAGTAAAAGGTAATTTATACGCACACAAACACACACACATGTCTAAAGGGAAATGTATGTCAGCAAAATCGGCCACAATCTAGGCTCAAGGAATTACGAAAATCAACAGAAGCGTTTTCCTTGCACACACCCACGCGCTGCGAGGTGCATATTTATAACTGTGTGCGGCCCACACACACACTTTCCGCCATGCCTACTTACAGGCATGCTTTAAGTCGGCGTTGCCATACATACGTAAGTCATTAAGTAAATGTGTGTGTGTGTGTGTGTATGCACAAGAAGCGTGTATGTTTACTTAAGCGTGTAAACAAGTGTAGCGGTACCAGCAAACCTGCTGCATATTCACAGCTCTTGGCTGCTGCGGTGTAGCCGAAAGCCTAATGGCACGCTGCGGCGTATGAGCAACATTTCGTTGTTCCCGGTGATATTTGGCAGCATCGCCGTCGAGGCTATAACAAAACAACAATGTGTAGGCGAGAAAGTTTTTCGCCTACGCACACACACTTAAATGGCATACAAAAAACATGTAACTGTGTGTGTTTTTGTGTGCTTTTGACACAGACGTGTAACTTTTAAGTGCCGAACTTCGGCTATGCATGAGGGCGGCGGCATTTCGGTGTTATGTTTCATTGAGTTTATGAAAATACCAACCTACGCAGATCATCGAAAGCGCTCAGCTGCCAGTCACGCTGCATGCATGCCTACATATTTATGTGTGTAAACATCGTGTTGTCACATCCATCTGCGTCAGAACTTACCTGCAAATAGAAACAAAATGAGAATATTATTTCACTGCCATTTTTTTTTGGGAAGAGAAAATATAAATGTTTATATAAAATCAGGTGTGTATAAATACAATTAAGTTATGCAAATAAATATGGTTGAAAACAAGTCTACATATGTAACGTAGTCTGTATGTGAGTGTATCAGCTTTTGAAAAAACCACACACGTCGCCACGTCTCCCATAGTTTGTAGGAAGGTGGCGAGATGCTTGCCAACATAACTCATCAACATCGTGTATGAAAATGCATGTGCAACACAGAATCTCTTGTTTACAACCATATTTTGAACATTTATCCAATTAAAATGTACAAAAATTACAAATATTTATCTTTCAAATGTTGGTTGGTAATGCTGCAAAAACTAACAACAAATATAAATACCAACATATGTATATTTTTCGTAAGAATAATTAGATGAGTTATCATTACATAATATCACAAGAATTGTTTTTTAAAGAGTAGTTATACTTAATACACTTTCAAGACCAGAGTATGATTTAGTGACTGAGGCCCAGATCACAGTAAAATTATGAAGGGAACACTTTTCCAGCCTGCTGAAGGGCAGTGAAAGCTTAACATCAGGAGATGGCAAATCCGAGCGTACTGTGTGAAGGACTGAAACCCACCGTCAACAAACTGATTGGACCTTATCAGTGCGGCTTTAGGCCTAGAAAATCAACAACCGACCAGATATTCACCATCGGCAAATCTTGGAAAAGGCCCGTGAAAGAAGAATCGACACACACCACCTCTTCGTCGATTTCAAAGCTGCTTTCGACAGCACGAAAAGGGGCTGCCTTTATGCCGCGATATCTGAATTTGGTATCCCCGCAAAACTAATACGGCTGTGTAAACTGACGTTAAGTAACATCAAAAGCACACCAAAAAGAAAATAGTTCGAGCTGCAGAACTAAATAGAGAAGGTACCATCTTCTATAAGAGTGTACAGCTGCTGGCGTGCACCGCTGATATTGATTTCAATGGCCTCAACAACCGCGCCGTTAGTTCTGATTTCTCCAGGCTGAACAAGAAAGCACAGAAAATGGGTCTGGCAGTGAACGAGGGCAAAACGAAATATCTCCTGTCATAATCGCACTCGCGACTTGGCTCTCACGTCTCTGTTGACAGTCATAACTTTGAAGATAATTTCGTCTATTTAGGAACCAGCATTAACACCACCAACAATGTCAGCCTGGAAATCCAACGAAGGAGTGCTCTTGCCAACAGGTGCTACTTCGGACTGAGTAGGCAATTGAAAAGTAAAGTCCTCTCTCGACGAACAAAAGCTAAACTCTATACGTCGCTCATAATTCCCGTCCTGCTATATGGTGCAGAGGCTTGGGTGACGACAACCGATGAGTCGATGTTACGAGTTTTCGCATTGGCCACGGCGAATATCGTATTCGATGGAACGATGAGCTGTGCGAGATATACGACGACATTGACATAGTTCAGCGAATTCAAAGACAGCGGCTACGCTGGCTAGGTCATGTTGTCCGAATTCATGAAAACACTCCAGCCCTGAGAGTATTCGACGCAGTACTCGTTGGGGGAAGCAGAGGAAGACCTCCACTTTGTTAAAAAGACCAGGTGGGAAATGACCTGGCTTCGCTTGGAATCTCCAATCGGCGCCACAGTGAAGAAGAAGAAATCAGGTAATGCCCTAATATATATACATATATACTATATATATAAATATGTGGAACTCATGACTTTGAAAAACAATCTCGGAAAATTTTTTAAAACTTAAGAAATTCATGCCGATTGAAAGCCGATTTAGGCATGTCCGTCTGTCCCACTCCCCGTCTATCTGAATATCCACAAACTAGTCCCTACGGTTGTGAGCTATGGATCTGAAATTTGCTCACTTTCTCATCCTTATCAGGTGCTTGTATGGAAACTCTTTCATTTTACGAGATATTTGCTTAAATGCTTCATTTGCCTCAGTTTTGTAACTAAAAATTCTGGTTAACAACTAAAAATGCCTGCCTGCCTTTATATATATGCATATATAAGCATATGTTTGTATATATTCACTGAATTGCAAAAGCAAACGATATTTGGTTTGACTCTAAAAATGAATACATATGAACATATGTAGATATATGAGAAATTTCCTGTATTTGTTTAAGCTAAAAACATGATTAGCATACACAAGCGCTTGACGATGCGGTGAAAGAGTGAAAACAACAAAAACGATAGCTAGAAATCTTAGTTGTTGCGCCTAACAATATGCCTTTGAATGAAAACAGCAAGGAAGATGCAGAAGAACCAAATGAAAAATAAACCAAGCAGTGAAGAAGGAATACAATGTCAAACTAAGAAATCACATTCATTTCTTCTTTGCATATTTCCTAAAATGGTGCAAGCTCGTTTACTAATTTTACTGTTACTTTCTAATTAATTACAGTATCAATATTTTTTTTTACTTTCGATGCTCAAAAAAGTATCCACTAATGTCTGTTCTCAAATTGGCACTGGATACTAAAGCAGCTTACCATACAATAGCGCCTAAAAGTAGACCCCCCAGCCATACAGACATCAATGGAAAGGATTGTAAGCACATGCCAACCCAAAGCCAAGCATTATAGCATGCCGTTGTTACAGTTATTTTCACTACAGGGTTTTCAGACTTCACACAAAAGAACTGGTGGGGCGTACAAATCACAGCTCAAGGATTTCAACGAGCTTGCCAAGCGTGCGCACACCCACAAATGCACAGCCCAAAGCCGCCGAACCAACTCTTCGACGAGTGCATATATTTTTGCGAAAACATAAGGCCAAGCGTGCATCTAATGTGGGCATACAATATATGCATATGTATGTGTGTATGTTATGCCAAATGAGCGGCACATACACATGCACGCACACATGTGTATGTGTGCGTTGTAAAGAGACATTTTATGTTTTCATGCATTGCTTTTCATATTTCGCTTCGATAGTTGGCGCTTTGCATCTTGCGTTTGTCACATTTCGTTCCGCTGCTTGCGTCGAGGGATTAAAAACTCATAAACACACACATACAATGAAAACTAATATGCAATACGGTACACACATGCACATATTTATGTATATTTATATGCGTGTGCTTGTTGTACGGATGAGCATTAAGACGGCTAACATGTGATGAGGCATTGTTATTGTAACCTTGGCGGTTGAAACCTAATTGCAAAAGCACGCCAAGCTAAATATAACCGCAGCTGAGTGTCAAACGGTACATATGTATTGTACATGGCATGTAGCGAGCCGCAAGCGCTCATTTCGCTGATGCATCTCAATCACAATGCGTTGAAACAACAACACCAGCGCTTACTTGGTGTCACTTCAAAAAGTCAGTGAGTTTTGGTCAAAATTAAAATTTTTTTTTAGAAAATGGAGAAAATAATTAAATGCAGATTTATGCCCTTGTCCAAACATTCGATTTTTCTGAGGAGATTATGAGATTTAGTGGACGGTTGACAGATTTTCCGCGGCAAATCGCACAGAAATCTATAAATAATCGCAATTTGTGAAAAGTTCGAAGCAAAAAGTTTCCAAAATTTGCAAAATAAATTGAATAATGCGATATAAATGGCCCATTGTGCGGGCGATTGCTGGAGGGGAAACACACATTGCAAAAACAAACAAATTATAGCGGCATACAATTTGTTGTTACTTTAATTTTTTACACACACATGTGCGCTGGCAAACTGGCATAAAATTAGCAATCACTTTCAACCTGATTTCTCGTTGCGACATTTTTCCCTGATTGACCTCAAAGTACAGAAACACACGCCCCAATCAATTTCCCCAATTGACCCAGACATAAAATGCCGCAAACTTTCGGCTTGACACAGCAAAATTAAGCAATTCTACAACAACAGAACAACAATGCAATGAATGCCACATAGCGTATAAACATATGTACATCTACGCGCAGTAACGGAGGTTATAAAGGAAACGACATTTTCCGCTTGACAAAGAATGAATGAAGACATAGCCAGGCAGGAAGCTTTGTCGACAGTTGCGGGGGTCGCAGTCAGCATTTGTTTGTCACAAATTGGTTGCTTTGTCGGAGAAAAGGTCCGGCGGGTATGCATATACAATTACACGCTATACACACACACCCACACACACGCAATAGTGGCATGTAGTCTGCCACAAATAGTCTTATGCTCACCAACAATATTACTTATGTATATTGAGCGGATCCAGAAGTATTAAAAATTATTCTTGGAAAAGGCCGCAAGAACTTTTTAAGTAGCTTCTGAGTGAATGAAGTTTCCGCCTGGCAGTCAAACTTGTTTGCAGCGACTAATCATGCTTGCTGAAGGTAGGAAGAAAAATTGCTTCTGCACACTGCAGCTGATATAGCAGATTGCTGAGAGGATAGAGTTTTTGTAATATTTTTAAAAATAAGATAAAATAATGGAAAAGTGGAAGAGTGGAAAAGTCTTTCAGCATCTGATACAAGAAAAACATGATTAACCAAAAAAATTACAGTTTCTTGTTCATTTTTTTAATAGTATCGTATTATGACAACTCTTCAGATAAAAACGGGCTTTTCAATAGGGACGTCACAAAAGTAGACCGATCTTTCGACATTTCTTTTCAGTAAGGTTTACCATTTCATCATGGAAAGATATACGACTCAACAATGAGACGAAATTATTAAAATTCACTTCCGAAATTCGGAGTCAGTGGCCTCAACTTTAAAGCGCTACGTCCAATTTATAGTCGTCATAATCGCCCTTTCAGATCAACAATTGAGCGTCTAATGGAAAAATTTGAATTCACAGGTATTTTCGAAATTTTCGAAAAGATCTTGGCCTACATTCTTACAAGATCAAATTCACATAAGAACTGAAGCCGCTTGACCACCAGAATCGTCGTATGTTCGAGCTAATTGAGCTAAGCAACAACTTGAAAATGATCCGGATTTTCATCGAAAAATCATCTTCAGCGATTAGGTTAATTTCTGACTGAAATGCTTCCTCAATAAGCAAGAGATGCGTTATTTGACAGGCAGCAATCCACACGTACTCCATGAATCACCATTACATCCCGAAAAAAATGCGGTTTGGTGCGGTTCATGGACCAGCGGCGTCATTGGGCCGTGATGATCAAGATCGGCACGTTACTGTGATTGGGAATCGCTACCGCTCAATGATAACCGCATATTTTTGGCCGGAGTTGGATGATATGGACTTGAACAATATGTGGTTCTAACAGGACGGCGCCACAAGCCACACTGCGAATATCACAACCGCTTTATTGATGACCAAGTTTGGTGAACGTGTTATCTCACGAAATGGCCCAGTCAATTGGCCGCCACGTTCGTGTGATTTGACGCCGTTAGACTATCTCCTGTGGGGCCACGTCAAGTCTATGGTCTATATCAACAACGATTTCGACGATTGATGAACTTCGCACGAATATCGAACGTGAAATTGCAGCAGTATCGGCCGACTTATGCTTGAAAACCGTCGAAATCGGGTTCAGCATCTGGACTTCTGAAAGCGTGCCCGTGATGGCCATGCAAATATTATAACAATTTCATATGCATTCCAAACAATTGTAGTGTGAAGGCGAGCAACTCATCTTGTGTTCCGAAATTCCATTCCCAACATTGTTTAACAGCTGATGAATCGGAAGAATGATTACTGCAGCATTCAATGTTGTTGACAAAAAGCAATCCGCTGTTGTTGCCAACATCTAATTTCTGTTGTAGACATGTCACAAGCATTGCAAATGTTGTTTACACCATTCGTCATTTCGCACAGGCGCCCAGTTCTTTTTATTTGCCTGACAGCCTCGCTTTCCAGTGACTGTTACAATTTCTTAGAACCATTTTTCATATTTTGCGTTTTCTTTTTCCCTATTTGGTCTTTTATTATTGTCGCCTTTTGGCGCAGTGAATTGCATTGTTATTTGTGCTTGGAGAGTGGCAAATAAGAATAGCGGCAAAACAATCTTATAAATCCCCAATGTTTAGATACAGACTATGTACTTATGCAGCCCTTATATGCAGACACACACACATTATATGCTCGTTTGCGCCTGTGGGTGTGTGCCATTACACTTTCTCACGCGCACACATTCGTAGGCACCCGCATGCCGCTCGCTTGCGAGTATTTTCGGCTGTATCAAAGCTTTAAATCTACATTTTGCTCTGCGAAGAAGGTTCCCAGTAGTGTGGGTGTGAGCTCTGGGGCGAATTGTGGCTGCGCTTGTTTACAGCGAAATCTTTTTCCTTCCATTTCTGGTTCGTGTTCACTTTCACTTTTATTTTGTGTACGAATTTATTTTTTACTTTTTTCTTGTATTCAGTTACTTTACCCAAAAACTTGTTACAAGGACTAAAAGGATTACGTGGTCGTTGGCATCACCGCCACTTCGAGTGCAGTTTACTTACTACATATCGGGGATGTGTGTGTGTAAACAATGCTGCGTGTTGTATGTATATACATATAGTGCATAGAAATGTGTTTGTATGTGCTTTTCGAGCTTAGATAATATACTCATTGGCTTTAGGGACTTTTCGCAGGCAAAAGACAATTTTCATGGCTCGTGTATGGGTTTGTTGATTGTTTACTAGGAGCACACGTAATTATTAGTCGTCGAGAATAAAATTCAAATAATTCGTAAGCTAATAGCAATATCAAGTAGTTAATTAATATAAAAGGTATGTGGCACCTTATTGGTAACCTTATTAAGGGTTAATAGTTAACTATTTCTCAAATTCCCAAAACGAGGAAACAAAACGTAAACTTCGGCTGTCCCAAAGGCTATAATACCTTACAGAGACGTATTTTCTATAGCCTAAAAGGTTGTAAAAGAAATTGTACCTTGATTTTGATCGGATTATTTGGTAGCTATCCGCTATACTACTTTGATCTGAACAAATTATTCGAAGTTTGTAGCCTTCCCTTGAGCAATAATCTATACCAAATTTCGAAAAGATATCATACAACATATAAAAGCTCTCTATACAAGCTGTAAACATACAACTATCGCTTTTAAGAAGCCTTTAAGTTGTTCTTAATTCTCTTCAATAACTTTTACTCCTCGGGCATCGGTTAATATTTCTTAAAGTATATGAAAACACCTACTTATCATATTTATACACTTGCATTGGAAAAGAAAACTCACGAGACAGTAAGAAATTTCCATAATCGACGCCATCACAGTCAAAGTCGCATAAATTATGGCTGTCATTCATTGTGCCCAATCTTTTTGGCAGGACCAATGTTGCGAAATGCTCAAAGGCATGCTATATTTACACATAATGCTACTATATATATGTATATATGCTTGCACAAATATGCTTTTCACTTTATTCGAGCATAAAAAGGCTCTTTGCAAATTATCGCCAATCGTCTGAGCTCCTTAAATCATATGTTACGTCTACACAGAAAGACATTGTGTGGCAAAAGCTTTTATTTTCGGAAACTTGAGTAAGTAAACATACTTTTCTTATTGTGGAACGAATAGCATCAATATTATGGATCAACTTCAAAACAATTTCTTTATAATACTTCGAGGTATATGAAAATTCATAGACTTTAGTTTCATTATATCATTTATTTCCCTTTTAAGCTCAAAGTAAGTAACTACAAATTCCACTGTGGGCCACATAAAGCTTATTAAACTTCACTATCTACATTTCGGTTCAGTGTACGAGCCTGCTTTCGGCAATTTCAGCCATTTTATTGACTAAATCTTGCAAGCACGTCAAGTATTGGAAGCATTTAAATTGATGCATGGGATTTGACTTAACTGCTTTTCGAAGAAGACACATAAATCGTTACCGCTTGAAGAAATATATTCCGATTTTTATCTTAAGTTAATTGAAACTATCTTCTGGCTTACAATAATTGCAACTATACCAACACATATACACAAACACGCATTGTTCTTATTGCAAAGCCAGTGTCCAGGTTAAGAGTCATGAGTGTGGCCTGCGTGTTAGAACGATCTCTTATGAAATGGTCAGTACATATCTGGTCTTATGCCTCGGAATTAATGGCCTCAGAACTAAGTAGAGTTTATCAAAAATATAAAGCTATGCATAGGTGTCTGCTGACGAGCGAAAAAAGGAGAGACAGGCGAGCCTCGAGCAGTAGCAAAGACAATGAGATGCGGAGGAAAAAGGAGGATGGATGCTTAGGCTCATTAAGAACGAACCAGTCTGAATTGAAAGACGACACGGGGGGACAGTAAAGTCCATAGATTTGGCCATGATGATGACACAAAATGTTCATTCTGCAGCAGTGCCGATGAAAACACCAAGCTTATATTTTTCTCCTATATGTGATGGAAAGAACTGCCATCGAACGAATAATAAACTAAAAAATGACGTCCGATAACGTTATAAGCCACATGCTTCAATCAAAGCTGGTATGGTCGAAAATGAAAGAGTGGACCGCAATAGCGATCCAAGAACTCAGGATAAGAGAACGGCAGCGGGACCAGCTCAATAATCTCGCAGGGAGTTTGTGAAGAGGCATTCTTGCCCTGCTTAGTCCTGCGAAGTAATGCTTAAAGGCGGTCCCCCAGGTTCAAATACAAGCTAAAGCAGCCGCAAGTCCAGTAAAGTTAGGTAATACTAACTGGGCGTAATCCCGAAAGAGGTGTATCCTTAGCGGACAATATGAATCGTGCATGCTGCTTTCCTACAGCGGCAGTATCTCTTGGAAGATTTCTTCTCTGACACCAAAAAAAAAAAACATTTTTGTTGAAACATTTTGCTGTTGAAACTTTATGGTCAACATATAAGTGGTCATTAATATTTGGGTATATCAGAATTGATCTTTTCGTGGAAAATTCTGAGTTTGTGAACCATATCAAAATAATTTCATCTGACAGTTTTTAAAGTAAAAGAGTTTGCTGGAAGATTGTGTCCTCTATTTCCACGGACTTAAATCTTAAAAAATTTAAAACTCCTGGTTCGGTCTGTCACCTTGTGTCGAATTTGCTTGTAACAGAGATACTTGTCAATGAATCACTAATAGAAGCCATCCTTTAGTAACTTTATAAACTATATTTTGTTCTCTGTAAATTCGAGTAGCCGATACTTAAATATCAGTTCTTTGAAACGAGTCAACTGCCATCATAAAATCGTTTAATAATCTGGCTTAAAGTTGTATGCTCAAACGCTAAAGAATTCTTCTAATAATATAACTATTTAATAGGCTTATCATATTCCATTCACTCCATATTATTTTTCAGGAATTATTTTTTCTTTTTGGACAAATTTCCAAGCAAAATTGTTTGACGAAAACTCAATGCTTGATTTATTGGTCTTCCACTAAAGAATCTATAGAATTTCAACGCACTAAATTTAAGGAATTTTCATTGCTTTTTGCTGAAATGGCTTTCTAAATAGTTTTTACTTCCGCTGCGTTGCTATTTGTGTTTGGAAAACGGTGGTGTTGCGCGGCATAGAGATTTTACGATATCAAATGCATGTATGTGTGTGTGTGTAAATTTAAAGCACTTGTGTACTTATTTACATATGCACGAGTGCATATTCATTATGCGAGTGCTCGTGTGAGTCTGTGTGTGTGCGTTTAGACAGTCTTTCCGATAACATTTGCAAATTCAAAGTAAATCATCAGACAATCCATGAGCAGATGCAACTGTTGCAACATGCAATCGTGCAGCACA
The DNA here is from genome assembly GCF_016617805.1 of Bactrocera tryoni. Classification (NCBI taxonomy): domain Eukaryota; kingdom Metazoa; phylum Arthropoda; class Insecta; order Diptera; family Tephritidae; genus Bactrocera; species Bactrocera tryoni. The sequence continues at coordinate 7,539,531 of NC_052503.1, read as the reverse complement.
TATGTTAAAAGACATTTAGACAGACAGAGGCTTATGCAAACAGCTTTGCACAATGCGTACTCATGTATGTATGTATGTGTGCGTATACTACATGTGACAGGCGCAAGCGAGCAAATAGGAACGATGTGTATTCATGGAGACTGCAAATGAGTTGCATGGCCACTGCTGGCGCTTATGATGTAAAGCACATACATATAAGTCTAGAGATAGTGCGATGGTGTGGCATGCATTTGAGAACTCTGAACGCATCTAAACAGCCGACGGCAACATTTTGTTAACTAAGTAACTCTGCCGCACGACTTACATGCTGCACATGGATGTGTGTGTAGCTGTGTGCTGAAAAGCCAATTTGTGCTTAAATGAGGAGGTCTGCCAAATAAAAAGCAAAATCGCAAATGCATTCTCGGAAAGATTCCAGGCTGTTGCCGAATAGTGCTGCTGCGTTTGCAAAAAGATTTGTTTGCTTACACGAAGGTTGATATGATCTTTTGGGTTTGGTTTGTAATAAGTTGCTTTAGGTCGTTGACCTTTGACATGGATTTAAGGAAAAATTCACATAAATGTGAAAATTGCACAAGAAATCGCCACTATTATGGCTCTTATTTAATGGGGTTTAATGGGTTGGAAGGTTTTTTTTTAAACACAAATTCACATTCGAGTCCATGCCGGTTATGTAGACGCTGTTGTTAGGGGTATCATTCGTCTGCTGTTGTGGTTATTGCGCTACAATTAGCAGCATTTCTTTATTCTGAAATATTTGCGGAAGACACTCATTGGCGGCTTCTTACAAACCATCAATATCTCATACTTAGAATTCTATTATAATCAATCATTTTGTACTCAACTAGTTAACAACCACTTCAACTGCCTGTAAATGATTAAATTATCTGCGTAAATCCACATCTTACTACTGACAACATGTGTACTCGTATCGACAATAAATCTTTATCCAACTAGATCTGAATTTTTGAAGTACAAAGCATAACTGCTTCCGCTAGCACAACCGAAACGGAGAGTACCCAACAACAAATGCGTGCTCTTAAGGAGAAAAACAGACTTTTCTTTACTTTTCTGAAACGTATAATGAGTTCCCGCCCGACTGGCATGCAGATTTAAATTCAAGCCAGGTAAATACACATTACTCATGAAAGGAAGTATTACTCATACGCCCTGTACAACGAAAAGCATAATCATGGCGCGTTTAACGTAACTCATACGCCTCAGCGGGCTGGGATAATACAAATGCACACGCATCAGTGCCAAGCAAAGGTAGTTTGCCGTGTCTTTTATAGAACAATTTAAATGAATTACAACATTATCTTTATTTAAGGAGGACAACAAAGGCAACTTATAGACGAGTGCACACATATGTATTCCACGCCTCCTCTTGCCATGTATATGTGGCAAGGCGCGCACATAAATACATGTGTATTTAACACATATCTTATTCCTAGCAATTACGCAATGTTTTACAATCTGAAGACATGCGTAGGCATGTTTATTGTTGGAAAGCGGCCAGCACATGTTTGTAGTTGTATTATACGCACATACATATGCATTAGGGGTCTGATTTTTGCAGCTCTCTCAGGAAAATGTGAAGGATATGACTAAAAAAAATAGATTTCACAGCAAACTATAGCAAAGTAGACTTATATGGGTGCGGTAATTGGAACCTACATTGAGCCTTCACTCAGCTGCAGCTTGAACTTGGTTAAACAGTTCAAAGTTCGAAGTTCGAAACTCAAAGGCATGCTGATAACTGCATATTCTTATAGCTACCTTTATGAGTAGTCATTATAAACTATTTAATCAGCTTGGGAAGTGTTTGAAGCGTATACGCGTCAGTCAAAATGTAAATAAGTGTTGGAAGCGCAGAACAACGGCATACTTAAAAGTTACGGAATAACTTTTCCAACTCATGACTCACATCATTGACACTTTGTCATTCGCATTAGTAGTTGAAAAGAAAAGAATACACAGAGTGTGAGCGAAAAGCTTGCTACAATGTTATACCCAACGTACAGTTTATATGGAAAAATGTGCGAGTTGGAATAACTACGAATTTTGAGGAAAGCAAAAAACAAACAATGATTTCGATTTTGTAGAAACCTCGCCAGAAGTTGGAAGTTGCCTACAAATAGTCACAAAGCGTGTAGCATATGTAAGGTAAAACACGGAGAAGGCATAATTCGGTTATTACAACAACAGTATCAAATAATTTTGGCGGCATTTATTCAAAAAAAGTGATCTTATTCCATACTATTATACTCTTAAGGCATACATACTCTGATTCCGAATAAGACTTCAGCAAACCTTAAAAAAATGTATTATCAATAAACATTCTCTAGAAACACCAAGGGACTAAGTAAGGATTTCATATATGACTTACGAGCTCAGATATGGTAACAACTATGTAGAATAAACAAAGGTTGCTATTTTTTAGTTATTCCTTAATTCTTCTTTAATATGCATAACGAATTTTGAAATCTAGAGTTTCGAAAACGTCTCTTTCAAAGTTATAAAATATACATCACGTCCCTTAAAACAGTACATAACTTTACCTGTTTTAAAGAAATACAGTAGTTTCCGTTTCCGACAGTTACTCGTCGTCTTTCCGCCACTAGCGCTGCCAACACCATACTCCTGGTACGAATACTGCAGCCCATTGTGCTGATAATAGTATTGCCGCTGGCTGTGCGGCTGGCTCTGATGATGATGGTGGTGGTGGTGGTGATGGTGCCGTCTGTAACGGTGGTGCGGCTGCGACGGCGACGACGACTGCGGCTGCGAGCGATGCTGCTGTGAAAGGGGCTGTGCACGCGTGGGAGGCTTCGCCGTCACCCGCTTCGTGGCTGAAGTGCGTTCCAGCTGCTCGCTGTAGTGCTGCACAGCCGCCGCTGACGATGAGGACTTCGATGTTGATGGGCCTTTGCAGTGCGTGCCAGCAGGTAGCTGATCCCAGGCGCAACACATGCTACGCATATTTATAAGTACAAGTACTGCCGCTGAATTATGTGCAAACGAAGGCAAACGCACAAACACACGCGTTTAAAAAAGCAAGTAGAATGGATAAAAGTGAAAGAATAAACAGCACTAAAGCTCAGCCGTCGCAGCTGCAGCTCCCGGTCTATTTTTGGCTGCTTGCGACGTAGATTCATGCACGTGCGACTCGCATTTCATTATTTGCCAGCGCTCATATGTGCGAAAGTGCCAGGTTTTTCGCCGCTACGCGTATATGCGTGGAAGTGTGTGTGTGTGCCGAGCGTTTTTATGGGCTACGTGATGTTTACTCTAGTTAAAAAGTGGCGAACAGCGTGCGAAACAGTTTAGTAAATGCGCAGTGGAGACGCCGTGTAAAACAACTCACTTTAGTGAATAACAAAAATTTGACAAACACACGCACTCGCGGGGAATTGCTTTCAGGCAGTTATCACAATTTATTTCATTTCATTTTCACATCTCACTTTGTACACCTTTTCACACTTTAGCGCTTGATGGATGGACGTAGGCATGTCATGACCGCGCACAACAACAACACGAAGGTGGAACAGTAAATTAAAAATCAATCATTGCTGCTGAAGACTAGCGCGCCACCGAAGCGCTCGGCTTGAAAGCCTTCTTTATGGCTTCTGGCTTCTGGTCGCTGGTCGTTGCAATGCGCCAATGCCGCGCGAGTACACAATGGATACGAAACGCCAAAGTGAAGAACTACAATGGACACAGTGAGGAAAAACAAAAGCGCGACACAGTTAAACAAGTGCTTGGACAGCAGCGGAATAAAGCGGAAGACGCGCAAAAAGTATGTATTTTAGAAAAAACGCAAGCGTTCTCTCATTTGACACACATTCTTAATCAATATGTAGGTGAGCATATTGCGTCCTTCTAGACAAGCACTTTGCACCTCGCCACTTTGCGCTAATTTACATGCTAGTGCTCACTAATTCTAAGAATTTTCTGATTTTCAACTTCGGCCTTACACATATACACACATACATATATATAATTGTAGCACTTGTTCACTTGTTTAGTGGCACTTCAAACTTGTTTTCAACAATTCGACAAGTAACACAAAAAATTTGCATTATCCACCACACGCTCTGCACCCCGCTGCATACTCAAAATCCCAGCTTCTCACTGATCGCCACTCACAATAGTCTCATGCGTTTCCAATTACAAATTCTTTTCGATCTCCAGCAGCCACTGTTCGTTTTCCCGTTTGCCCAACAACTTAGCGTATTCGTATGCCATTCAACGCGTCGCCGTTTAGACTGAAATTGTAGCCGTTAGCTAAGTGAAATGAAATCAGCAAAGCTGTTTAATTAGCGGTGTCCGCGTATCTTGTGGTTCTCGCCGGCCAGAGCACAAAAGGTAAATTGCTGTGTCTCATATTAGTTAACGGCTATTAGTTGTGTCATTTAACGGAGCACATAGAACCGAAAAACACACTCTCACCTCGACAGCGTATAATTACCGTAGCTTATTCATATGCTTAGTATGCCAAAGCACTTGCAGGTATTTAGTCTACTCAATAAGTGAATTCACGATGCCAATTCATCTCACTTGAGAAACTTGCTGTTATTGCTAACTCAACTCCCCAGTGAACGAGCTTCGGAAAGGTGACTTCAGTTCTCTTATGTATGTAATTTCGATATATGGCACAGAAAACACTTGATCTGCCTCTTCCAAACTTAATCAATTCTTGACACTAGAGAAAATCGAACTACAACCATACTTTCTTAATTTAAGAAAAGTTTTTCAACTTTATGAGCATTTTTCATGCCGCCTCTTATCCACCATATCCCTCTATTAAATTTTATTCTGTATATATCAACTGTGGGAAGACATTTGAAGTTCCTTACGTACGGCTACAAAAGTAACCATTGCTGTTCAGAAAAGGCAAAAGAACAGCTGGTACGATGAGGAGTGCCGTGTTGTAGCGTAGAGAAAGCAAACTGCCTACCTCACAACGTGCAAGATAGGATAGATAAGGAGAGTTGAAGAGGGAAGCAAGACGTATTTGCAGACAATAAAAGAGACAAGCTGACCAACAGGCGTAATGCTCGAATATTCTACGAAAAGAGGCGGCAACTAACAGAAGGTTTCAAGACTGGAGCATACTTTTGTAGATGTGATCTAGTGACTGATGCCCAGAGCGTACAAAAATTATGGAGGGAACACTCCTCCAGCCTGATGAATAGCAGTGAAAGTAAAAGCATAACACCAGAAGATTGGGGACCGATTCCCCAATCCATGACGTTAGAGCAGATGTTCCATTGTTCGACCATGAAGAGGTTCGAATAGCAATTATCCATCTGAAAAACAGCAAAGCGATGGGTTTCGATGGATTGCCGGCCAAGCTATTCAAATGCGGCGGCGAAAAAATTATAAAGAGCATGCATGAGCTTCTTAGAATATGGTCGGATTGGAATTTAAGTGTGCTCTGCCCAATCCACAAACAGGGCGACCCCACAACCTGCGCCAACTACCGTGGGATAAGCCTTCTCAACCTAGAAAAAAGAACAACTGACCAGATAGTCACCAAATCTTGGAAAAGACCCGTGAAAAGAGGATCAACACACACCACCTCTTCGCCGATTTTAAAGCTTCTTTTGACAGCTCGAAAAAGAGCTGACTTTAGCCGCGATGTCTGAAAGAAAGAGGAAAAAACCTCTTCGAGCCGTTCTGTATTAAGTGAGGTTTCAGACAAGGTGACTCCCTATCGCGAGACTTCTTCATTCTACTGCGAGAGAAAATTACTCTTGCCTACAGGTGCTACTTCGGACTGAGTAGATAATTGAGAAGTAAAGTCCTCTCTCGACCAACAAAAACCAAGCTCTATAAGTCACTCATTATTGCCGTCCTGCTATATGGTGCAGAGCTATGGACGTTGCGAGTTGTCGAGGGAAAGGTTCGGCGGAAGATTTATGGTCCTTTACACATTGGCAACGGTGAATAAGCTGTATGAGCTATACGACGACAATAACGTAGTTCAGCGAAATAAGAGACAGCGGCTACGCTGGCAAGGTCATATCGTCCGAATGGACGAAAATACTCCAGCTCTGAAAGTATTCGACCCAGTACCCGCCGGGGGCACAAGAGGAAGAGGAAGACCTCCATCCGTTGGAGAGATCTGATGGAGAAGGTCCTGCCCTCGCTTGGAATCTCCAATTGGCGACACCTTGCGAAAAAAAGAAACGATTGGTGCGTTTTTTTAACTCGGCTATAACCGCGTTAGCGGTTCCTACGCCAGTAAAGCACCTGGGACCGCGCTCAACTAAAAAGCCACACCTACTTTAGGTATTCTTACCGTTATACTATTACGGGCACTCATAGCTCGCTGAAGCTGCTTGTGACAATGCACTTAGCCACGCTGTTGCTTCTGACAGCCACGATAGCACAGCCTTTCATTCCATTGATTACACAGTTCACATTACCTTGGCAATTACTCATGGGCTGAGTGAGAATTCAATTGGATTTATTACTCGAAACGAGCAATTTGAATTTATTTGCGGAAAATTATTCATTTCGAACAATGCTCGCACACCTCCGCCCAAACTAAAGTATTCCAAAACCATAAGTTTAAGGCGACACATTACTAAGCACCGTATGTGTGTGTGTGTGTGTAATGAGAATTTAATATTAATGACCTTGACTCGGCAACTCCATTAGTTCTGTGACTATAATTATTCGTTACATTTCATTAGTTTGGATTTATTGTGCTCTAGTCTACAGAACTAAATGATCAAATTGAAAGGGTTGGCAACGCTGACACTGCAATTGTCCAAACACCAACAGCACGACAATTAAACACTCTTCCTTAAATACTAACAATATTAACGGCTCTCGTGCTCTTGCATGGCTTTTGCCTTGTAAGTAGGTGTGTGTGGGTATGATTTCTCAAATACTGGACTTGAAATGCAGGGCTCAGCTTGTTGCAAACGATATTAATAGCAAATAATTTCTCTCCAATAATTTCCTCATTAAACACAAAGCGAGAAAAAACAGCTCAAAAGCCTTTGCCCACTGGACTTCATTCCGAGAGCATCCAACATTGTTGAGTTTGTGATTGATTTGTAAAGGGAATTCAATTTCCAGCTTTCAACGCGCTTGCTTGCCCTTAGCCAACGTTTTGCTTATTTGTAGTTACTGCGTACTATCTTTTGCGATTCATCTTATGGTTGTGTATTCCCTTATCGCACTTCTTCTGCCTTCGCACTTCCGTTTCGTGTTGAGTAAGTGCTGAACTAATTTAACTCGCCACATCATCAGAGTTGTCAAGACGTGCGGCTCGTTTGTTTTCTCCTTGCTCGGCGCTTTATTTCCGCTTGCAGCCGTCGAAATTAATAAAGTTTCCTGCTGCATGTATGTGGGCGTATGTTTGATCAGAAACGTGTTTTAATGGCCACCATAACCAGAGCGCATAGTATTCTCTATCTGCTATGCACTCTTACCGCACTTAAGGATTATTTAAGATTTCTCTTGGTAAAGTTTGAGTCTTCACTTAAAGTAGATATAAAGAACTGGTGTTTTCGTGTCTGATTAATGGCTTCTTCTGTCGCTTAAGTTTACGCTGCCTATGTACAGCTGATGGATTTTGTGGAAGTTTATTCCGTTCTGAAAATTCACGAGTAGTTTGTACAAACGCCTTCCATGTCCTTTATGTTTTAAGTTTAGAGCTCACCTCAGATAGTATTTGCTAGGCTGGACCGCATGCATATTGTGGCTAATTGTTGCTTTGTACTATGCAAACTTCTGTAGTTTAGATAAAGAATATCTCAAACTATTGCATTACTAATTGTCATTTCATTCTGAAATTGCTAATGGATGCAGTTTAAATGCTTGTGAATTAACGGGCTACCTCTTGCAACGTGTCGCTACGGAGTATAACAGTGTTCTTCGCCTAAATATAGAGTTATGACTAAACGTCCGTCCGTGCAAGCTGCAACTTGAGTAAAAATTGAGATATCTTGATGAAGCTTGGCGAGTTCCTTAGTAATAAAAACTATGAGTTCATAGATGGGCGTAATCGGACTACTGCCACGCTCATAAAATACCATTAACAAAAGAACTATAAAGTGCCTTAACTAAACTTAAAATATAAAACTCTAATTTAGCACAGGGCATTGCTGGAGCAAGTGACATCTATGAGTAAAATTTTAGAAAAATTCGGCGCCGCATCGCCCTCTAATAAGTTTAATGTACATCTCTCCTAAGCCTCTGAAGCTACAAGAACCAAATTTGCCTGGCGCAAATATAAATCCTTATAACGGTACTGTAAAAAACTACTAAAAGCGCGATAAATCAATAATTGAAAACGTCTGAGACACTAAATTTTATCCTCCGAAAGTGGAGTGAGGACGTTAATGGGGTCAGGGTCAAAATTGGACCGACCACTTTCTGGTGAAAACATAGGGTTTGTCCGGAAAATAATAGGACTGATTTCTGCCGCCGCGACTGTATTTCGAAGCTTACGCGCACCGCGCTTTAGTAAGAAGTGGTTCATCCACCATGAATTTTTTCCTCCTGGACAAACCGTCAACACCAAGTTTTACGTGGAAGTCCTCAAGAGACTCAAACGAAGTGTCAATCGGGTCCGATAAGATATCGCAGCCGATTCGAAGTTGCACCACGACAACGCCTCGGCTCACACCACCTTTCTTGTGAACAGCTACCTAACCAAGGCCGGAATCCTAATGCTTCCACAGCCGTCCTACAGCCCAAATGGGCCCCCGGACCTTTTTTGTTTCCTTGCCTGAAAAGGTTGATAAAAGGGGATCCAAGCAGCATGCACCTCGACTTTCCGTGACGCCCTCAATGCTTGGAAATCAAGCTGGCAGCGCTGCATCGACGCAGAAAGAGCCTATTTTGAAAGCTTTTATAGAATAGAAACGATTGGTTAACTAAATTTTTTTAAATCGACTCAGTCCTATTACTTTCCGGACAAACCCTGTATCCGAGACCTGCGCGAACCAAATTCAGTATATAACATTTTACGGATATTCCTATGTTACAGTGTGAAAATGAATGAGTGAAGCCGAACCACTTCCCTTATAACACAATTTTAAATTCCATTTGAGTCTTTCACCTTCCAGTATACAAATCAAGAATCATTTAATATACCCTCATATGCCTAATATTAAGGTTTTCGAACTACCGGGTGACTTTTTACCGGATATGTTGGTCAATATGTGAATTATGTTGATAAAATTGGGAGATCGTATTTTTCTCATAACGCTGCATGTTTATGCTTAGAACGAATAAAATCGGGTGAAAACTCGCCCTATACCCCATATAACAAACAGGCCTTATTTACTTGAAGGTACTTCCTGGTTTAATCCTTCCAAGTTGCAAGAGTAAGAAATGTTCGGTTATACCCGAACTTAGCTCTTAAATCTTAATAATGTATAATAAGTTACTGTCTACACCTCTGTTAAAGCCTGAACAAGCTTCTTTCTCATTCAAAATGCAGGTTATAACATATAGTTCTTAGTCCTTGCTTTTAGACTATATATTGTGGAATAATTTCTAATGTACCGAAATTTCATTACTTCAAAGGGAACTTGAAAATTTCTATGGTTCTGTAGAAAAATTCAGTCCAAAGTCAGAACTTACTTTGACACAAAAAAAGTACGACATTTCTGAAACCAAACCAATAAATATAAGAGAGAAACAGTAATGGTTGGTGCTAATTAAGTTATACAACAGATTGAGAGGCACTGAGAACTCAAAACTTGAGCCAATATGTGACGCCTCATGACTAAGTGCTAAGATGATTTCATCACTCATTACTCTATAGATGTGAGAGCATCCACATATGTATATGAGTCAATATCAGAGCGCACATGTTTTCAATTTGCAACTCACCGAATATTTGCGCGAGATTTTATAATAAACGCTAACGGTGAATAATTAAATTCCGAAATTTGCCTAAAAGCCAGTACTTAGTGAAGCGCTTAGACGGAATGATGGCTATTATTGCAAAAGTCCGCATCTAATAGTATATGTATATGTATGTATATATGCGAGCATTTGTGTGTCAATTCCCGCCTCGGCTTTTATGTAAAACACTCTCATGCCATTTAACTAAATTTTTATTGTTGATCTTTATTTGGGGCTAGTGGAAGGCCTAATGCTTTGCTATTGTTGCTGACTCCTACTGGCCGCTAACGCTTTCACACGATTACTTAACTCACTGGCTTAGCAAGCCATTTGCCCAATCTCTTTTCAGCTATCACTTTAATTGTTGTTGTGGAAGTGAAAAGGTTCAAGGTTCTCGGTGGCTGTGTTTTCGTGTCAAAGTCAGTCATCGCGACAACGATAAGGCTGTTCGCTTTTCGGCTTGGCACTCGCCTGCAGAAATTTGGCAACATACAAACGCCTATTCAACTTGTCTGTGTGTGGCTGTGTGTATGTGAGGCTGTGTAGAGCAGCACCAACTTGTAGTACGACAAACACACGAATATGCCCATCGTATACCGTTATGCGCGTGTGGTAATTGGGGCGAGAAGAAGTTAACAGTGATTTCGTGAAGCATTGCGCCAAAATATTCCGAATGCAAAATGTGCGGTTTTATGCAAATGACACACTTAAACCCCAAACCGCCGTACCCCGCTGCAAGCTGCCAGCCATTTGGCAAGTGGCAAGTCGACACATAGCTGCGCAGCATCTTAAGTTGAACGCCACAACTTGAGGCAACTTGTCTGCGGAGCCAAACCATTTCTCTGCGGGTGTGAGATCTAATTTGGTGCTGGCGTTTCGGTGGAATTTTACTTGCGTTACCTCTGTTTCGCATTTTGCAAATACTCGAATTTTGAAATGTGCACTTGTGCAAACACACAGCCAAACACCCACTCACGTTGATGCGAGGTTTATGGATGTTTATGACATAACTACTCGGTTTATTTGAACGTGCGTACGCCAGAGCTACCGGGACTCTCGGATAGGTGTTACAGAAGACCACTTGCGCATTCGTTACCTTCTCACGAGGGGGAAAGGCACCTTAATCATTAAATATATTTTTCTTTTTTGGCGTAGACGCCAGTGGATTTTTCTTTTCGCAGTTTGGAGTTTCCAAGTGTAGCCAGATCCTTCTCGTCGTATATCTCGTACATCTCACCGTTCCATCCGCTGCGGTATTGGCTGTTGGCAATGCGCAAAGGACCATAAATCATCGTCATCGTCCATGCCTCTACACCATATAGCAGGACGGGGATGATGATTGACTTGCTGAGTTTTGTCTTTGTTCGTCGAGAGAACTTTACTTCTCAATTGTCTACTCAGTTCGAAGTGGCACCTGTTGGTAAGAGTTATTCTTCATTAGATTTCGAGTCTGATATTGTTGTTGGTGTTACTACTGGTTCCAAGAAAGACGAAATTATCTACGACTTCGATGTTATGACTGTCAGCAGTGACGTGGGAGCCAAGTAGCAAATGCGAAACCAGCACTTAAAAATCCGATGATGTTCTAAGGATGTGTTCAAACTAAAACAAAGTTTAAAAACACAAATCAATGGGTTTACTTTCGCTCACTGAAATCTACTACTATACTTATTGAAATCTCTACCCAGGCAAGTTCTTGATAGCGGTTTTTCATTATTTGAATAATTAAAATAAATACAAAATGGAGAATGTTTTACAGTTAAGCATATTTGAGTACAACGAATACCATTCATTATGTTCTTATGAATTCGGTCGGCCATCTTATTTTCTTTCATTGGAGCCATTCCACAAATACTCATGCCTCCGCTCCTCTATATTATATAAAACGAGGGAAAGTAAGTTGAGTAAGTATGTGTGTACACATGTGGGCTGAGGTGGTGGGTGCGCAAAGCGCATTTAAAAAGCAATTGTACAAGCCTTCGGAGGCTGGGCGCCAATCGGTCTGCTCTCGACATTAAACTTCTGTTCAGATTATTTACTATTTTCGTTTTTGCTTCACTGTTGATTACTTTTGAGAATGACTGCGAAAGCAAAGGTCTGATTTAATTTTAACAATGAATTTGCATTTTATTGACATTGCCTTTGTAATTTTGAGGAATTTGCTTACCTGTAATTCTGATAAATAACGGCATAAACAACAGAAATTAATATTTCAATAAAATATATTGCTGCATGAAAATACAACAACTAAATAAGGCTACTGGAGAGAGCAGAGTTGATGAAAATATGTTGTCTTATGAACCATAATTCAACAACGTGGGTGTCCTGCTGCGTATATTTGAGCAAATCGAATTTCAAAAACATAAGAACTTCTGCCGTTGCATTTAACAGTTAGTAAAAGAGTCGAAAAAAATTATTTCACTGTGATCTACTCTATTACAAAAACATATAAATTCCAAAGAAACATAAATGAAATAATAATTAATAATTACAAATACACTTTCGATTATAATGGGTGATCCAAGTAGAGGTACTTTTTTCAATAGCCTTTTTTTGATAGATCACACGTGTGTGGTGTCAAGCTGTCATGTATTTTTGTTCAGTATTGTCTGACATTTCATCATGGAAAATCTTACGCCTGAACAACGTTTACAAATCGTTCGACATTATTACGAAAACCACCATTCTGTAAGGAATGTATTTCGCACGTTTTGCTCAACTTACGGTCAACATAATCGGCCTGCTGAGCGTACTATTCGCGAAACCAGAACCGATCTTGAGACCCTGCATTTATTACTGCATAATATCGACCGAATAGACCACCTCCAGCACGCAGTGAAGAAAATATAGCAGCCGTAGCTGAGGGTGTACACGAAGACTGTGGAGAGTTGAATCGGCGCCGTTAGCAGCAACTCGGACTGACGTATGGAATGAATTGGTGCATTTTTCGACGATATCTTAAAACGAAAGCATACAAAATAGTACAGCATGTGTAAAAACTGAAGCCGCTCGACCTACTCAACCGTCATGGTTCCGCTCTATGGGCGCTTGAAAAGTTCCAAGAAGATCGGACGTTTTCAATGGATATGTAAACAAGCAAAATTGAAGAGCCACCTGGAGAAATTCAAGAGCTACCATTTCAATCAATGGATTTGTTAAAAGAACACTTCGATGAGCAGATTATTTCACGTTTTGGGCCAGTCGATTGGCCACCAAGTTCGTGTGATATCACACCGTTAGACTTTTCCTGTGGGAATATGTAAAATCTAAAGTCCATCTGAGCAATTTCGCTTCGATTGAGGCCTTAGAGCAAAACATCACGCATGTCATTCGCCAGCCACCAGTCGAAATGCTCTAACGAGTCAACGGATGGACCGCAAACAGACGCCAACATTTGAAAGAGATAATCTTCAAAAACTAAATGCCAAAGGATATTCTTTCGAATGATAATAAACAATCCTAATCAAATTTTACGTTTCTGTGTTTTTTCTTTAAAAAAGTACGGAACCTTTATTTATTATGTATAGTAAAATTTAACTGACTTCTTTCGTTCTATCTTCGAAAACGCAATCCAGGCAGCTGAAAATGTAGAAGGAGTGTATGGTTCTGATACTGAAACAGAAAACCACGCACAATTTTCGACTCAACGACTCCTTTCCAGTAATTTTTGTGTCAAAGCTGCACCACGTTCTGGAAGATCAATTGTCGAAAAAATCGATTAAATAATGGAAATGGAGATCGGTCACCATGTAAATACTGTTTCGATTTCCCAGCAACTGAACATTGTACACAATGAAGGAATATCTGCTGAATCCTAACATTTCGGAAGGGAATAGTTATTGTCTTACCAGAACGAGAAGAGAAAATGGTAGTGGTGGAATCGCATGGAAAAGGCAACATTGGTAATCAGGAAAGTTTTGCTTGTGCTTTTGGCAGGAATTCATGTACTTTGAGCTGCTCACCTACGAACAAACTCCTAATTGAGACCTGCACTATCAACAATGAAGGAAGCAACAAGAACTTTAAGGTAGCAATAAGATGTGCTATGCATCCGGAAACTTGATTTACAGGTTGCTATGCATCCACCTTATAGTCTCGACTTGACATCCTGTGATTACTAGTACCTCTTTCTGTCTGTGATTATTGATTTTACTGGTGAAAAATTAGCCTTAATGAAGCTTGTGAATATCGACTGTCCCAGTTTTTTGTCAATAAGGACAAGAGTGTCTATAAGTGTGTCATTATGAAACTGACTGCAAAATGGCAACAAGTTTTCGAAAGAAATGGTGATTATTTCATCTTAATCGGATAATTGTAACTATGCTAAATGAAACCAAAAATAGTGGATTCCTATTTACTAGACCCTATACATATTGAAGTCGCAGGTTAATACGTTTTCAGAGTGGCAACTCGTCAAACTTTTTCTTTAAAAAATACGAAACACACTTTAAGAGGTGTGTATCAATTGATAACGAATGGCGGTGGGAACGAAAAGAACCCATGTACTACTACACTAACATCATGTTTAAAATTCCGTGCGAAATTGTAAGTCCTCCTATCGCTAAATGCTTGAAGGCCGATAAAAATTTCGGTCACGAAGTATGTATTATATTTTTAAGACGAAAAAGCTTATTTTTTATGATGACGCTTTCACCCATAAAAAGACGTACGTATGGCTGAGTGCATGTGCACTATCTGGGTGAGGTTATTAAATACAAAGTGTAGAAGACGATAAAGTGCGTAACAATGTCGACGCACACATTAGAGGTATCATAGCCCGTGCTTAGGTGAGGTCATGCGTGAGATTGGTATAAATTTACGACGGAGGCGAGCAATTTCGCTTCGCTTTGAGTTAAAAATTCTATTGTAAGCTTAGTCATCATTTGCAATGATCGCTAGATTGCCAAACAAATTGTGAATTGATACAATTTCAGTGGAAAAGACGTCGAATTTGCCGGCTTCCATTTTAGAATTCAGACATTTTATTTATGTAAATTAAGAAAGATGGCAACCATGAACCAGAATTCATTAAGGAATTCAGATATGTGTAAAATATTGTTGCAATGTGGAGCAGAAAAAGTCTTTGCCACTGCAATGCAACAGTTCAATGCACTTCCTGCTTGCCGCTTTGTTAGCGTCAGTTGCTATTACAGCTACACATCGTTGCCATATTTCCAATTGAATTATTGCGAAACATCTACGCACCCACGTGTGCTGCTTTACACATGTCATTTCAAGTGCATTCGCTCCTCGAGTGTGTTAGGGTGTTCGATTACCAAAGCGGGTGCACTTGCAGTCGGGCCCTTTGTCATCCTTCGTTCGGTATTTGCTATTGCATTAAACACCAAGAGAACACTTTGAGAATACTCTCTTACTCTCCATTGCTCCCGTTCGCTGTCAGCTAATCGATTACCTGGATTTAATATAAGCGTGAGTCTCATGAATGATAAAGATGCGGTGTTTGGGATCTCAAAGACCTCAGGCAACGGTCTCGTTAGCATTTATAGTGTGACTGTTAAGGGACAATTTGTTGTTAAATATTGTAGAGGAGATTCATCGTGATCTGCCGCAGACCATGGGGATGCAAACCAAGTATCATTAGACGGCTATATACCATGTTTGTAAGGCCTATTGTCAAATATGGAGCGGTTGCTTGGGCTGCCAAGTCATACTGGAACTCACACCACTTCATCTGGTGATTAAACACGTAGCGAAACATACCATGCGGCTAATGTCAGCAGAGGCTTTCGGCAAAAGGAAAATAATGTCGTCTCAACAGAAGAAAGCCCTAGGGGAAAGTACACCACAGGCCCTTCTTCCAAGCACGAACACGCCGGAGGGCATTGGAGCAGGCATTGCGGGACCGCATACTAGGCTATCCATAACAATAGGACGTTTTCCAAACATTTTTCAATCAGAAGTTTTTGCTATAAGTCAGTGCGTAGAACTCAATGAACCAGCAACCAGCGTATCGTCATTCTTAGCGACAGTCAACCGGCACTAAAAGCGATCTCGGCATTTAAGGTTAAATCGCTTTTAGTAGATCAGTGCATAGGAAAGCTGAACCGCCTATCAGTGTGCAAACGGGGTAGCTGCTCCGCAAGAAGGAGAGAGAACAGCACTGGTAGCAGGCAGCAGGAATCTGCCATGCCAAGCTGCTTCTAGAAGGGTATAACCTCTCTAGGTTTATGGAAACGATTAACCTCCCCCGTGACAAATTTCGCCTCCTGGTCGCGTTCTACACAGGGCACTGCAGGCTCCGGAAGCACTTGTCCAACATGGGCGCAAACTGCCGGTTCTGTGACTTGGAGCAGGAAACAGCAACACACCTGATTCTGGATTGACCAGAAATTTGCAGAAACAGGCTTAAGGCCCTGGGTTCCATCTACATGGACAGGGATCACATCACCTCAGTAGCGCCCAGCAGGCACCTGGAATTGTTCAGGATACTGGACCTTGGTGACCATAAGTAATATAGGAGCGGAAACAATAGACCCTAGCTCGCAGTGCAATACCGCATTATTAACTATCTTTCTATCTGCCGCCAAATGTTTTTTCCTACAAGCGAGGAACATAGCTGAACCCATATTGTAAGCTTTGAACGATTTCGAAACTATTCCCCAACCAAAATAAAGCTCGCGTAAAGCTTTGTACCGCTTCAGAGTTAAAGTACTTCACAACTGTGGATAGGCATATTGACCATTGGTTGTTAGCTGTTCTTGTACTTACCTTTGTACATGGGAAACTCGCCGTCGCTGTGGCTGTGGCACAGCATCATTGGTGAACGGCAACGGGAGCGTTCCACGCTCGGGGCGACCTGTATGTTGCCACCGCCGCTAGAGTTCCTCGCATTTGCATTGGATGAGGCGACAGCTGCTGCTGCTGCTACGGCTGCGGCAGCCGCGGACGCCGAATAAGAGCGTGAAACGTGCGAGAGTGTGCGGCGCCTTATGGTGGTGGCGGAGTGTTGCGATGCCGAGCGGTGGTGTTGCGGCGTGGAATGTTGGCGATGATGATGGTGCTGCTGCTGTTGTTGTTGTTGCTGTTGTGCTTGCTGCTGCGTAGTCTGTTGTTGCTGTTGTTGGTGTTGTTGTTGCAATTGCTGCTGTTGTACGACAGCCGCCACCATGGACTGATAGCGATGACTGCCAGCACCGCCCAGCGAGACATGATGCTGCAACGGCGGATGTGCGTGTGGCGCCAACGGTGGATGCGAGTGCTGATGCTGCAATTGCTTTTGTTGTTGTTGCTGCTGTTGCTGTAGCAGAGCAACGCCAGCGCCTTGGTGATGAACATGCTGATGCGCGTGTGTATGGGTGTGCGCGTGGGCGTGTTGGTGCGGATGCGAATGGGTGGCATGCAAATGCGAGTGCCCACCGCCGCCCGCAGCCGAATTGTTGCCGCCAGCCGAGATGCCGCTGCCGGTGCCGGCGCCAGCGCCAGCCGCGCCCTGTACATGTTGGTGGTGTTGATGGTGCTGCTGCAGCTGCCGTTGTTGCAGCTGATGCATCAATTGTTGTTGCAATTGCTGTTGTAGCGGCTTAATGCCAGCGACTGTTGTGATTGGCGTTACGGTGGTTGTCGTGGTGGTGCCACCGCTGGCCAGTGTCGTCGCGTTGCCGGAACCGTGACCGCCGCTGCCGGCACTGCCAGCAGCACTCACAGCGACAGCCGGATTCTTCTCCCATGGCCCGTTGTTATCTGCGGTATAATCCAGTTTGCCAAATGCTTCGGCCCTCGTGCAGCTAACGGTGTTGGTCTAAGTCGAAATGAACGCTTTTTGTGTATTTGCGGACTTTTATCCTAGAAATGCCTTTGAGCATTCAGCTTCGTTGGAGTTTTTTTAATATCACTTCTTCGAAATTCAATTTAACGCGATTTTTTCGGTAAAATTTTTTTTCTACATTTTCAATTTTAATCTTCTTAAATTTGTTTTTTTCTAAACTATTTGCGAGACTTTCGCACACGCGTGTCGTTAAACTTATCCAATTAAAATTACTAAATTAATAGCCGAGCACCGAACAACACCAAATATTTCGCGCCAAACTTGCACGAACGCACAAAAACTCTTTGCACTTTGCTCGATTTGATTCTTCACTTTAATCGTCAGCAGCAGCCCCAACTGCAGTTAGCCAAAAACTTGCTCGCGCGAGTAGAAAAACTTCGGCACTTTTTATTTCAAAACCGATGCCACGAAGAGTTGGGTGACGGTAGCGACTTTCCAAAACAACTGCAGTTCTTCATTCACATTTTCGGTAGTATTTTAGGAACTGAATAACTGTAAATGTTGCTGACGATGTTCTACATTTTTTTTTTTAATAAATACCGAAAAGTAATTTTTCTATGCCTCTCTCATACCTCCAATGGGTATCTGTTGAATAAAACGGGAATAAAGTAAAGAGAGAACTGGGAGTAATTGGTAGAATCTTAGACTGAGTTATGCGCTAGTTTTAGACATAAGTGGGTACTTTTGAGACAACTCTAGTGAAATAAACTAAATGCTCGCTTCTTGGCGACTCAGATTGAGGTCGGTCAGGAACTGTTTGGATATGCTAAAATGGCTTTCAAAAATGCTCCTAAATTACTAGCTTAAAAAGGGCTACCAGAGCTCTTCTAACAGAACGAACAGTGGTTATGTGACTGGGCTCAGATCGCGCAGTTAATAGTGTACCAAAGATGATTGCTAGAAAAGTTACAGCTTTCAATGTAGGCAGGGGCGGATCCACGGGGGGGTAACTGCGAATAGTTGCCCCCTCCCCCACAAAAGTTCAAAACAATACATTACTTTCATCATAAGTGACATTCTGCGAAGAAAAGTACTTTGAGTTGTAAGTACAAAATTTTATAGTTCCCCCACGAAAATTCTGCTCTGGATCCGCCCCTAAATGTAGGGATAAGATGGTGACATAGATCGTCAAAACTGTAAAGAGGTGAGGTGCCCATGCAAGAAAGCTTTGATGGTCAACGTAAATATTGTTTTCTTTACTCTCAAGCTTTGTCTAGATCACTGGCGAAGAAACCGTTTAGAAGTAGTTAGCAACGAGTTTGCAATGGGATATACATATATATGTATATGAAATAAGGGCATATACATATGTACATAAGTCTGTATGTATGTACGACGATATAATGAAACGAATCTTATAGACAAATCTTTCTAATCATCACTAACAGTGTTGCGCGTGCACACGTTCCACGCTACTTTTTGTATCTTTGAAGCATTTTTTAAATATTTTTGAATCGAAATTCTTAAACTGTATTGAATTAAAGCGACAATTTAGAATACAACATTTCGAAATATGGGTAACTAAATATTGAAATTTTCGCTCACTCTATGTATGTATGTATGTTTATATGCATATAGGCATGTTCACTCAAATTAATATAATTAACGGCACTGCGCCAACTTTCATATATACGAATTTATGTACAATTTCTTTTTGTATATACACATTTCGGTACATACATATGTATATATGTACATATGTAAAAATATTTTGTATTTTTTATTTCAAATATTGATACTCCACTTTTTACGCACTTGTGCACACACACACATACTTAAGCACATACACTGAATTGGTGCCTGCGAAAAACAGCAAACGTATACTTTTCAAATATTTGCCATAACATTACACCGTTAGAACAACAGCTGACAATGGCACCACATTAAAAGGCTCATAAAAGCTCAGCCGTAGAAATTTTGCGCAAATATTTTTTTTTGTTAACACTTTAGTGGGATAAGGTCGATGGCTTTTGATATTTATGTTTCACCATTTCACTAATTTCACTTTCTTCAACGCTTTCAAAGTAAACAAGCGAGCGCACACACATTCTTCACACACATGTACAATGTGTACCACAGGATTCGCTTGGTGGTCGCACTATCCTATCATATTAACCGTATGGCCCGTCCGCTTACCAAACTTCGCTCTGGCGCTAACGAAACGAAACTGATTTGAATGAATTGATGTCATTCACACAATCGTCAGGATGCTGTATCCTTAAACGCAACTTCATGCATCGGTTCGTGTGGCTGTGTGTGTGTGTGTGCTCGTGCTTGGCGAGAGTTGTAAGCGATTGGCTCGGCCACTCGCAAAGCCAAACACTCGTTTCACGGTGATGTTGCTCCAATTTTGTCGGCAGCGGTCGGCAAAAGCTCGCCGCCATTCACATCCGGTAGTGGTGGAGGCAATTCGAGAGTAAGAGCAAGAGAGTAGTAATGTATGCGCTGCAAAGCTTTCGTTTCATTGGAGCATATAGTGTATTGTTTCATTTTGGTACCTATTGTAAAAGTCTCGGAGGACCCTCTTTGATTATGTTCAAATGTAGGTAAATTTGTATTGAAAACACTACATTTGCATTCTATACATATATAAGTTTGTATGTATGCATGTATGGAAGCTCGTACAAAATTAGCATATTTTATTTAAGCATTTAAATTTCTTATTTTATTTCGTTTGACCCATTTCGTTTGGTAAGAGTTAATCAATTTATGCCACGCAACCATTTCGGTTGGATGTGGCATATTTCCACACTTCAGTAGAGCTTTGCCTTGTATCGTCGTTAATGGAATTTGGTCTAAGAATCTATTATATCCATTTGCACATTCAACTTTCGGTTGTTTTCCACCTTCCCAATGCAACGCTGATTTTCGCTCCAATACTTCTAATCGGGATAAAGGAATCATTATATATCAAAACTCTCAGAAAGCTTTATCAATTACAGCAAGTGGAATATATTAAAACTATTGAGCAGAAACCTATCCGGCTAACCGAATATTAAAGCGCGATCCATTTGCACGTTTTCGAAAAAACACGGAAACTTCAAATTCAATGGAAATGGTTATTATCATTTGAAAGAACATTCTTTGACATTTATTTTTTGAAGATTTTCTCTTTATAATGTTAGCCGCGGTTACGTCTCATATGATCCATCCGTTGCGTCCAATTTTCGACAACTCGTTCGAAATTCGACTGGAAACTGGCGAATAGCACGCGTGATGTTTTGCTCCTAGGCCAGAATCGAAGCGGAATTGTCCGCATAGCCTCTAGATTTTACATATTCCCACAGGAAAAAGTTTAACGGTGTGATATCACGCGATCTTGGTGACCAATCGACCGGCTCAAACCTTGAAATTATCTGCTCACCGAAGTGTTCTCTCGATAAATCCATGAATTGATGCGATGTATGGGAAGTGGCGCCGTCTTGTTGAAACCAAATGTAGCCGAGTTCGCGATCTTCCATTACAGGCATCAAATAGTCGGTTATTATGCCGCGATAATGGTCGCCATTGTCGGTTACGTTCTCATCGAAATCATTTTTGAAGAAATATGGACCGATGTTTCCACCGGTCTAAAAACCACACCATATCGTTGTTTTGTCTGGAGAAAATGGCAGGCCTTGAATCTCTTTAGATTGCTCTTCGTCACAAATGCGGCAATTTACATACCCATTAAGCCAGATATGGGCTTCATCGCCAAACAAAATCTTTTAATTAATCAGAAATCCAGTTGAGTATCATTTTTACGTCTGCAAAAATTACAAAGTCCATCTAGAAAACCATGTGCTCCCACTATCTACATACAAACAGAACGTTTAAATCGCACAAAACCAATAATAACGACTATATGGTTTCTGGTGCTGCAAACAGCGTGTAAAATTACAAAGGGGTCCTCATTCGAGAACTGACATTCAAAATATAGGGAACAGAGTTGCACTAATGAGACCAAACAGAATCAGATAAGTGGGACTAATGTATGGGTGAATGAACTTTCGCTAACACACAAATACGCCAATGCGAATTGTTATTGTTGGCATTGGCTCTCAACAATTTACAGCGCTTTCTCAGAAAAGCTCGCTCGCTCGCTCTTAAAATTGCGCTCGCACACACACTCTCGTCACGATGACTTTGGCCGGAAATTGTGACACAAACTGCAAGAAACCGAAAGCATTATCACAAATCGGTAACGGCGCTGATGATAAGGATATCACATTTTATTGCCCAGATGTGTTTTAATGAAGGTTGAATGATAACACATGCGCTTGTATTTGTGTAAACATTCACAGAAGCGCAGCAACACTGCCACGGCAGAGCTTTTGACTCTAGTAGACCATGTAACATATTTCACTAAAGAAGGTTATGTTCAAATTTTAATCAAAAAACAACTCTTCATAATTAAGAGCTCAGAGAACACAATGTGAAGTGGAATTTTGCCTGCATATGTTATACATATGTATACTTATCCCATAAATGTATGTATGCATATGTGCATATACCACAAATAAAAGTATAAAAAATTTAAATATTTCCGCTCTATATTTAACAAATTTTTATTGTAAAAGAATTGAATATTGTATTACAGTTACTTTCTATCACTTGTACTTTGAATGTTTCAAAATTCGCCAGTTTAAATTTTATTTCTAAATGTTTTTATTTCCAAGAGGATTTCTTTACTAACCCGCTTGAGCTTGTGCAGTTCCTTAGAGTTTAAATGCTTGTAGATTTCGATGCGAAGCTCTCGCGGAATTCCCATAAAACTTGGCAATGGAAAGGCGCCTAACAGGGTCAGCTGATCCACGCGCATCGGCACAAATAATTCATTGCGCAGTTGATTTTGCAACTGATCTAACTTTTGATAACAGCTGTCTAGGTTGGTTTTACCTTCCGACTGATCTATAACGTAACGTCCGATGGACAGACAACTGCTGCGCCCCAGCAAGTTTGTCGATGGATGTGGCGACAAGGTAAGCATCATAAAGTCACCCGTGACTAATGCGATTAATTGAGATTTCAATTTATTCTCCTCCTCGGATTTTAAAGCTGAAATAAAATTTTCTGAAAAATAAGTTTCATGCGGGGAATCGCGATGATACGATGGCGGTTGGCTACAACAGATTTTCACATTGCTTTTATGACTTGTGGACCAAGAGTCAAGGGGCACTAAACCCTTTAGTCGATTAACAATAAAACTTTGCGGTATAAATCCCGTTTGCAGGGCAATAACGTAGATGGTCATAAATAAGCAATGCGCCTGAGACAGTACTTTATTTTCAGATAGCTTATAAAGATCGTTCAAACTCTCCAGCAATGATTTTTTCGCGTCATCGTGCTCGTTCCCTTCCATTTTCTGTAATTATATTATAAAATAGAAATTATTTTTATTTTTGTGTGCGTCTTCTACATTATTTTTATATTATAAATTTGAAGATTTTACTAATTTTTTATATTTAGAAAAACGTGCCTATAGAAAATGAAAAGCTGCAGAAGCTCATACCTATTTTGCTTATATAAGCATCTCCCATCAACCTAAAATAGAACTAATGATCTCCATTCAACCGTTTGTTTATTTAATTTCCGCTATAAGCTATTGAACCTTAATTTATCGTTATATGATGGGATTAATTTATGAAAGTGGTCTGAGTACAGCTTTGATTAATGATAACAAATATTTTCAAATATTTTTAAATTGTATTTGAGGGA
This sequence comes from Bactrocera tryoni, assembly GCF_016617805.1. Taxonomy (NCBI): domain Eukaryota; kingdom Metazoa; phylum Arthropoda; class Insecta; order Diptera; family Tephritidae; genus Bactrocera; species Bactrocera tryoni. Next base: position 7,516,169 of record NC_052503.1, on the reverse strand, counting down.
TAATATATGTATGTAAATATATATGCACGGTAGTAATGCCGAGATTGGTGAATGAGCTCTATTGTGAACGCAGAGGAATTTGAACCAATCGTGAATTCCCTCAGCGATCGACCATATGATGTTATGGATATATGTATGTATGTATATACAGATGTACATGTATGTTTGCATGTACATAAGTATGTATGTGTGTACATTGTAATAGGAAACATTTTGTATTCCTCACATGGAAAATCAAGAATGATAGCAAATGACTTAGCCAATTTCCTATTGTTAGAAACGCACAAAGCATATACATATATTAATGCACACATATGCATAAACATTTATAGTGTGTATTAAACTATTATTTACATATAAAATACTAATTCCCAAACAGTATTAAAGCTATATTCACAAATGCATATTAGCCACATTATGACGCATTCACCTTCTTACTTTCCACATGATTTTAATCATTGTGGTCACCCTAATTTTAGGCTTTTATGCTGCTAATGAACTGTTTTGAAACCTTAATGAAATTGTGTTACGAAGTGTTTACCTTTACTCATGAAATGTTTTTCCCGAATTAATGAACATTCTATGGATGTACTGCCCTACAAAAAAGCGCTGCCACTTTACACTTTTTCACTTGTCAACTATTTCACAATTTTGTACTAAAAATGTGCTAAACGAATTTTCTCTAAAAGTAATTCTTAGTTGTAACCCTAAGTTAGACCAATTGGCTTTAGATATTTTTTCATTCGCATTGAAAAATGGTCGTAACCCAATAAATAGAATTATATTATAATGATTATTTCATATACATAGTTTCCAAATGAACTCAGCTGTGCTAAGTTGACAATCAAGGAATACGTTTGACAATTCAAGCGCGATTGGGTTGCCAATCCAATTATTATTCGAACTTACTGTTTCATATTCGAATTTCGAAATACGATTTCAGTATTTGCCATACAAGTTTCTATATACACAAATATTATACACAAATATAAATCTATTCAAGATACTTTTAAGGGCGATATGCCAAGATGATCTCTAAAACATACCTAGAAACCATATGTAAACGATTTTGAACTTGTAGTATAAGATTGTAGTCCACAATATAATTTTATTTTACAGTTATTTAAATAGTATATCATAATATCGATATATATTCAAAATTGAAGATTTACTAAAACAGCCAATTATTTTAATTTGCAGCTCTTTTCATAAAAACTTCATCAAACAAATATGTTTTTACTGTTATGTTTTTCCAAAACGCTTTCTTCGAAATCGGTCTGTTCGTTAGGTCCATTGTGGATGCCCTCTTTGTAGCTCTCCATGTTTCTCTTTTCAATTTCTGCATAAAATTGTTTCGACATTTGAGACAAATTTTTCAAATCTGTTTCATTTAGATATCCGTAGAGGAACTCACGACTCTCCACTGGCAGACCATTAATTGAAGGATAAGGACTCGCCCCCAAATATGCTAATTGCTCATTGCGAACTGGTATAAAAACTTCGTCCCGCAGTTTTACCGTTAATTGATCAAGATTTCTAAAATATCGCGATATCGGTTCACGCAATGTTAAATGTGATATAATATAACGGTTAATTGACAAACAAGAACTAAAGCCCCGCAAAGTAGTTGTAGTCGGCGTTAAAGTCACAAGTAGATAATCCCCACTCACAAGAGCCGTAAGTATTGAGTTAAGAGAGCTATGCTTTACATTTCGATTTAGTACACGAAGCTCAATGGAAAAATATGTCTCGTGAGGGCTCTTAAACTGATATATCGGCTTTTCCCTACTTAGAAACAATACATTTTTTGAGTGATAGGTAAGGAAAGGTGGAATTGTCGAAAGCACACGGCAAAATTTCTTAAATAGATGTCTCGGCACAAAACCACACTCCAATGCAATAAGGTAAACAAGCAAAAATAGAATATGCGCTGGAGAGAGAACATCAATTTTATAGAGCCTTAGTAACTGGCGCAGATGAAGAGGAGAGCATTGTATTGTGGTATCCGAAAGAAGTAATTGTTTCAAATTTATATCTTCCTGAATAATTTCTGTAGGTCTTGTATATCGAAATGCTGGAAGGAAAATATTACGATGTAAATGAGATGAACTGTGGAAAATAATGATTTTTACAAATAGGAAAATAATACTTAACAGAAATCGTTTTTTAAAGGACGAGCATTTTCACATTTTGGATTTCGAATATATTTTGAACAAACCGACACAAAAAGGAATAAGACTTGTTAAATGAGTTAATATGCGTTAATCACATACCTAAATTTGAAGACGTTGGTGGCCCTTGCAATTGTGGTACTGGTTGTCCAACAATGAATAGAGACCTTGATATGCAGGGCAATTCAGGGCCACGTATTCGTAACCAACAATCTGTGCGAGCACAGCATTGAAAATTATTGCACGAAAAATTTCGACGTTCCATTGGCCACTTTCATGAATTGCAGCAATGCATGAATTTTCTTCAAATTTTACTAAATTTGCAGCATTATTCCGAAAGAAAATAGAAAAAACAAAATAATGAAATAAGCAAATTTCAGTTGACCGTCAGATGTCTATCAAATCAAAAAAAAGTTACAGAAGTGGCTTCCAAATTAAGATGGCGAACAAGTAAATAAGAAAAGAACTATGTATACTCCGTAGCAACAGTTTGCAAGAGTATAAAAATTGGGCATTCTCTGAAAATGCATTTAGCATATTTAATAATGTAACACTTATATATATATGTAAATGTAAACAAATGTCCACAAATAAAATTTTGTGTGAAGGGAGCTATATTCGAAGTACGATTGGCAAGAAGCAGAAATGACAAGTAGTGAATGAAAAACGGAATGTCAGACGAAGAATATAATTGCTATACTCGCATGAGAAGTATATGTATGTGTGATAACTTTTTAGTGTTTGTGTGAATGCGTGTGTATGTCAATTGGACAGTTCCGAATTTTCTTTCATCCTTCAAAAAGTCGTGTTGTACCTCCAATAGCCACGATGGCGGCGAATTTAGGAAGAATCTGTGGCTCCAAATTATTAGGAACTTCGGGAGTAGTTGGTTTCCAACAGGTACTTCAACTCTTTATGCAATTATTTTGAAATAAACGTGAAATTTGGTTAGGCAACGGTTCAAAGTGTGGGAGAAAACTCTCTAAAAAAGCTCTTGGTTAGCAAAAATTATGCATTTTCAGAATTTATGTAAAATTTTAAATTGTATTTTAAAATGTTTAAAACAAAATACATACTCTGTTGAGTACTGTAAAATTGTGAATTTCGTGTCACACAAAATATATGTTACATTTATAGGGGCTGGAAGGTTTTCTTGCGTTGCTTACATAACAAGGCAGAATAGAGGCTATTATAGAGTGTCATATAAAATAGTATTAGCTCATATGTTTCTGAGGAATTCCACAGGCAACAAAACTTGAACTGTGTTTTAGATTGTTGAACTATAGATTTAATTATTGATTTTTTTTTGTTATTTCCAGGCCAAACAGCTGTCTACCGCCAAGGCATGGACGAATGGACAAAAAAAGGTTTGTGTATTGCTGTTTTTGCAAGTGACAGATTATTACCAAACGAATACATTTTACAATCGGTGAAAATCGTTTTTAAAATATTACTCACAAAAAGTATTCACTCTGAATATATTTCATAATGAAGCAGCAAACATAACCTCAATGTGTAATACATTGCAACAGTTGAAAGCTAATATTTGCAAGTTCTATTACTAATAAACAATCTTTGATTTGCAATTGTTACTTACGTAATTCCCTATATGATAAGAACTTTTGTTTACGTGTAGCTCATCGCGTCGGTTGGTGCCGTCGCTGGAGGCTTAGGGGCTTTGCTGTTTGCTCTGGAAAGCTCAGTGGAAGCATCTGGCACAGAAGTACATCCACCAGCAATGCCATGGAGTCATAGGGGTATTATCTCCTCTCTGGACCATCAAAGGTGAGGAAGTAAAATTTTTATGTGCGCAAATTATCTATATTCCAATGTTTTCTTTGTAGTATCCGCCGTGGCTACGAAGTGTACAAGCAGGTTTGTTCTGCCTGTCACTCTATGCGCTATATTGCTTACCGCAACTTGGTAGGTGTTTCTCACACTGAGGCGGAAGCAAAGGCAGAAGCTGAAGAAATAATGGTAGATTACTAATATACAAATTATGAAATCTGAATTTAGATATTTCTTATTTTTTATAAATGTAGGTTAGAGACGGTCCCGATGATACCGGAAACTACTACACTCGTCCGGGTAAACTTTCTGATTATTTCCCCTCCCCTTACCCGAACGAAGAGGCTGCTCGTGCTGCCAATAACGGTGCTTATCCACCAGACTTGAGCTACATTGTATCAGCTCGCAAAGGAGGTGAAGATTACGTATTTTCGTTGCTTACCGGTTATTACGATGCTCCAGCTGGTGTAGTGTTGCGTGATGGACAGTACTTTAACCCGTACTTCCCTGGTGGTGCTATTTCCATGTCTCAAGTGCTATACAATGAGGTAGCTAAATCGCAAAACAAAACCGTTCTTCACATTTGTCATAAATTATTGTTACTTTCAAGGTTATTGAGTACTCAGATGGTACACCTCCAACTACGAGTCAATTAGCCAAGGACGTGGCCACCTTCCTTAAATGGACTTCTGAGCCAGAACACGACGATCGCAAGCAGCTTACAATTAAGGCATTTGGAATTCTTGCTTTCTTGGGCGTAATCGCATACTATATCAAGAGACACAAGTGGTCAACTTTGAAATCTAGAAAGATCGTTTTTACACCCAAGGATAAATAGATTGCTAAACACAATCCAAAAAAAATTAAGCATTAAAACTTCAGAAAAATTATGTAAACGAAATATGCCGAGCTAGCACCGCCAACAGCTGAAGAAAGCGCAAAACTTCACTGCAGGGAGAAATCATTGGCAGCAATCATAACTCCCAAAGAAACTTAGAAAATTGTTACAATTTAAACTAAAGATTACATTTAACGTAATTATTAAAGAATGAAAACCACAAATAAAATGCTAAATATACGAAAAATACTTGTTATCATTGAATAGAGAGTATCTAAAAATGCAATAGAACAAAAGTAGAGTTCCGTTTTGAGGATTATAGGCTGTTGAAAAGTACGTTCTATTTGCCTATTCATTAGAAGTCGTTGTTTTCGTGGTCATCAGCAATTAAATCTCTTCCCTCACAGTTTTCAATCGAATTTCAAACAATTAAACACAATTTTTGAAATTATTTTAGGTATTGTTTTTAATGCATTTATTTACGTTTTAAGTATTATTTTATTTATAGTAATTAAGGAAAATAATCAAGAAATTTACATTTTCTTTTAGAAGCTGAATGGAAATGTAATTTATTCTACATTCAATTTACGCTTCATTAAGTAGTCTTCAACTGAGTGTTATACTTCCCCCACGATTCAGAGTAAAATGGGCTAGAAGGAGACAAATAAGAATGAAATGAAATAAATTCTATCTAAATTTTGTAAGCAGAGAAAAAATTTAACGTATTTGAAAAAAAGTGTCTATAACGTGAAACGTCAAATTATAAGAAATCAATACTTAAGAGAACCCCTCAGTGCGAATCAATAGAACTTAAAATAAAAGCAAATTTATATGCAGCAGCTTTGCCGCACTATCGGAAAATTGCCGGCTCTTAGTGTTGCACCATGAATGGTACTTTACTGCTGGTGCTATTTGATTTCAATGTTAAAAAGCTTCATTTAGATGCACGCTGATTGGCGCGCTTGAATGTTAACATCGTTCGCTACTTTATTTCATTTCCTTACTTTGCATAATTTCTTTGCAGCACATTGAATATATTACGCTTTTCCTCTGTATCTATTGTTCAAGTTAATATTTCATTAATTAATAAATATTTAATGCGTTTATAATCTTAATTATGTTATGCAGTTGTTTTCCTCGGCCGTGTGTGTATTATAGGCGTGTGATACTAGTGTTTATGGTGTTAATGAATTCGTAAGTTGCTATGTTTCTTTGCATATTTCGTTACTACTATAGTTCTTTTCCCCTACTTTCTACTGCTCAACGTTTCGCCTTGTTATTCTTTTTGTTTTTGTTGTTTTTTTTTTGTTTTAGATATTTTAGATTTGTTTAAATTTCTTCCACTTATTATTATTACTATTTTCGTTACTTTATTTCTTTGATGGTTCCATTTTCGGTTCAACTTGTTTAATTAAATTTAAGAGAATGATAATAATAATAATAATAACATGTTCTCAGATGAGAAGACGTTCAAGTGGTGGCGACTTATACAACGGCGACGACGTTTACGTAGAACATTTATGACTTCGGTTTTCGGCAACTTTGATGACAGCAACTGCAGGGCGACAGCATCAGCAGCGGCAACGGCAGTAGCGGCAGCTGTTGCTGAATTGTCAGTGACGACAATTGAGGTGATCAACTAAAAAACGCTGCCTTCTGGTGGTTGCGCCAATTTAAGATTCTCTTTGCAAGTCATGATTCTACGTATTTCTTGGAGCATTGATTTTATAGTGTATTCCCGATTCCATCTGGCTAGCATGGGTACTAATCTATGGTCAACCTAAATTCCGAGCAAAACAAAAAACAGCAAAACATCAGTTACTCAAGCTTGTCTTATGAACATTCCTATATATAAACTTACCACACCGTTGCTCTGATTAATGCAGTTTATATTAATTCTTGTTAAAAACCGTATTGCGGGCGGTTCATCAGGATATCTATCGCCGCATTCAATTTTTAGGGAATACATTCTATTTTCATAGGGTGTCTGAGGAAACAAAAGGCGAAATTGCACACTAAATATTCAGACCAATTACACCAACTATTTTGTCTTACTCTAGGAGGGCCAATTATCATGCCGATCCAGTGTGTTAATGTCATGTCATCGTCATTTTCGAGGCCCCATGAAATCGTGCCATCTCCAACGCCTTTCTGGCCTTGATCCAACTCTTCCAGCAAGCGGAAATTTCGCGGAACCACTAAAAACAAAAATGTCCTTTTAACAAAGTTCTTCTGAAGGATATATCCCTAATAAAATCATGTTCAATTTTCTATTTTAAATTTATATTAATTAATAGTTTTCTATTATAAATTCAATAGTTTTCTAGGAAATGTTCTGCATATGGAAAGGAATACGCATATATAATTAACAGCATTTATTAATTATTGAACATTCTACTTTCAAAAACGCGTTGATCACGCAAATGTGAATGAGTCATTAATGAGGGATGTTGTAATGGGGGTTATTAAAAATCAACTGTCCGAGCAACACGTCAGGACGTTCAAAGTTACTATTTGTAAGAAAATAGTTCAGCTTTTTATATATTACTACAGTTATTACGATAGACGCTTAAAATATAAGATCAATAATTACGATTGAGTCACTTGTGCCCATAATTTGCGTTCATAAAGACATATTTACAAATAATTAACGCTTGGAGAGATTTTTATTGTATTATGCGCTTCGCACTTATAATGAATGACATTAAACTATAAAGGTGTTCCTCCAAATGTGAACCCTTCAGTTCCTAATCTAATTAAATAAGGCCCTAAATATGTAGAATGAGTATAGTGGTGGAATAATAACAGCAACAAAAGTACTATTGTATATCAACTTGAAATAGACTGGATAAACTAAGAGAATAAAAACTATGAAAAAGTAGTGAAAATGTTAAGTCATGGTGTTTAAAGGACTAATAAACATCTAAATCTTCCAGCTTAAATTTGTAAGAGCTTAAGTTATCTATGGTTCGTTGATATTTCACATTACATTAATTAATTTAATGGTATTACGATACTTGATTTTTAATCCATCATATATATTTCAGAGATGGGTAATTCTGCCTACTGCGAATCAAACGCTTGTTATCGTCTCAGTACATTCATTATATATAAATAGATGAAATAGGTGCTAACTTCCACCAAAAAATTGGCTAAAATTATTTTCTTTACTAATAGCAGCCGTGTAACTACTGCAAGTGCTTAACATTTTGTACTTCATATTGCTGTCAGCGAGTGGAGATGTGAAAAATCAAAAATCCAACAAAAAAAAAAACTTGCAAAGCTTCCGCAGTTCTCTATGGCACGTCACATGTTTTCGAAATGGTTCAATAAATTTCCATTTTGAACCAAAAACATTAATTTATTTTCAACACAGATCACTTTAAAATACTTCTAATGCACAATAATACGCGTTTTTTTAATTTTTCCACGAAAAATTTTCTTACCAACACCGGTGCTCGCCATTGTGGACTTTTGCTATTTTTGTTCCACCTTCTTCGCTCTGACTTTTTTGCTCGCCGTTAACTTTTTTCTTCTCGTCGTCGTCGAATATTTTCAACAATGTCGCGTAAGTGGCACCACTTTGCGAATATCTCTTACTCACTTTCTCTTGTGCCAAATAAAAGAATAAATTACGGGTGTGTAATATTTCTGTAGACAACTATTTCCTTCACACTCGAAGCACCTTCGCAAAATACTCAACAATAACAATTGTCCAATGTCAAAAAATGATGCCAATGAATCTTCCAAAGCAATTCTATTATTCCCTTTAATTCAATTATCACTGTAAATCTATAACTTTAACAAGATTCAGTGGTAAATCAGCAATGCGTGCAGTGTTTTTAAAACAAAAATGCTATTACAATGGATTTTCAACTCATAGAGTTGCCAATCCCAAGTTTATGCAATAAACTGAATGTCAGACAAGAATGGTGCCATTACCCATGACCAATTATTCAACAACACAGTGTTAATTCGATTAATTATACAATAGTGTTATATATATGTACTTCTTGTACTTATACGGTTGTAAATCTAATAAATCAAAATTTATACGTATTGTTTGCATTAATCTGCTCCCAACTCGATACTATACCAAATCTTTTATAAAACAAACTCAAGAAATTAAACCAAAATTGAATTGGGCTACACTGTAAAGGGATCTTTCACTGCTTTATCTTTACTTGCGGTGGCTTCTACTAGTCAGTTATTTCCGTTTTCCCTGCACATTAATCCAAACATTTGCAAACTGAAATTAAAATCGATTATACATATATAATGCTAAATCAGTTTTACTTAATTTAAATACTCTTTTGTGCGATTTTATGTGCTCTTTTATAAACTTACAGAGAGCATTTACTTTGTCTAGTTTAAATAATACATTTTCTGTTTTTGCGAAAGTACAAAAGTAGTTTCGAACATCTTAAAAAAAACTTTTGTATAATGAAAAATTTCAATACAAAAAAAAGTAGAATGAATTAATAGATAATAAATGTAAAAATTGTGTTAGCTTCGGAATTATCTCAACATCAATGAGAGAAACAAAATTACTTTACAGAAGATGTTGCTAAGAGCATTTACGCTACGTACATATGTATTAGCTTTGAAACCATAGTAAACAAGTTTCCACCGGATACCAGTTTAAAAGTTTGTCTAATAAACAATTGCTTTAGCAATGGAAAATTTGTGGTATCCTCTCACACAGTCTAATAGCAATTTTGTTTTTGTATCGTGTTTAAAAATTTGATCGAAGCAATTCTCCATTTTTATGCTCCAATAAATTTCGAAAATTTCCCCAATATTTTTAGTATATATTTTGAGCTAAATAAATCTGACCCAAATTGAAGTTTACAAGCATATAATCAGTGATTTTTCGTAACTATAAGATACTTATATTTTATATAGATACAATTGGCGATACACATACAACATAACCACTATGGCTCATCATACAGTTATAACATTGGAGAAGCCTTTGCAGCATTTGGCATTATCTGACTGGAATGGTCGTGTGAATCAATTAAGGAATGTAGCCGATGCAAGGCGAAGCGACGCTTTCAACATCCGACACAGTTCACGAACTCTGCGCAATGAGACACGCATCGAAGGCGATTGGACGAATTACGAAACTAATGAGGCATTGGCAGATCGGTAGGCGGATGCAAAGATATTGCATATTATGCACAAAATATACCGTTTCATTTATCAGCATTGCAGAACTGGCGAGGTGGCGCGAAACTATCGCCAGAACATTCGAAAGAATTGTGCGGGAAATGAAAATGCTCGAGGAGGAGAAGGCTTCTACCGAACGGGAACTTGAAGCTATGCAAACCCCTATTAGCGTTATTGCTGAATGTTTGACCATGCGCGATTGTCGTTTGGGGTCTGAGTTGACCTATGACGATGCTGATACGGAAATTAAAAACGAATTAGCTGTTATTGAGAATAATCAACGCCTTCTTGCCGATCAATGTCAAAGAGCTTGGGAGAAACTTGGCCGCTTAGAAGAGGTAAAATTCAAACTGGGGTTGGAAGTCGGAAACAAAGCGGAGGCTGAGGAATTGGACGTAGCACAGCTTGATTTAAATAAATTTGCAGCCAATATTACTTACAAACCTGACCCAACACGTAATCCAAAAAAGTAAGACCTCAATTGTTGTGAGATTTATGAAATTATTAATCCTGTTTTTTTGTTGTGTTTTCTAGTTGTTGCACCTATCAAGGTTGGTTGGAGCACACTAAGAATATGAAACAAATGGCTGAGAACGAATTGGCTGACACCTACGCTATACGAGAAGCATTGTTCGTGTGCCGTGAAAAGGCTCGCAACATGTTGATAACACAACAGGAACGCGCTGAGCATGCCATACGCAAGCGTATTTTCGAGACACAAAGAGCACGCAATGAACTTCAGTGGCAACAAATGAAAGTAAGTCCTTCTATTTACTATAAAAATATTATTACATACATATGTACATCAAAACTGGTCAAACAATCTGGGGTTCATGAAATTTCTGATTCATTTTCAGATGAAAGAAGAAATGGAGAAAGCGGTTTGTGAAATAAAAACTTTGGAGCAAGCGCTAAGAGATAAAACCGATGGATTGAAATTAGCGGAAACACGTTTGGAGAATAGAGCGCAACGTTCTGGTATGGAACTGTGCTTGGATGAGGCTCATGACCAGCTTTGTTTGGAGGTTCAGAAACTGCAGGCTATACGACGTCGTTTAATGGACAAAATTGATGAATCTAAAGCAAATTACAATTTATTGGAAGAACATGCACAAAAAATTGATGTTGATTTAGAGAACAAAGAGCACTCCTTAATGACAGACATTCGTGCCTTAGATCTACGCAAACGTCTAAAGGGTGGCGAATTTGGCCAAAAACAAACAACACCAACTACGCAGACTGATCGTAATATTGTTCTAACACAAATGGAACATGAGATACCAAAAAATTAATTAATTATTTCTTATATATGAGCGTATGCGATTTGATAATTTTGTCATATTTCCTTATATTGTTATATTGATGTTTTCGAATTTATAAATAAACTAGATATGAATACCTAAAAATCAATTATGTCACTCGGGTTTACAATTTGGAATTAAACGTACTATCTTATATAATACACAAACACGAAATTTAGACATTTACATTAAAATCCGTTTCAATTTTACTTAATGTTGGTTTGTGCTGTAATGTCCATCTTATGCTACTTTTTCCATTAATAACAGGATGACCTTGCTCCAATAATTGTACACCTTGTCGAACGAACATATCCCATTTAATGAAGTTTCCTGGCTCAACTGGTTCTACAGGGCCCGTACTCACAATCGATTTAGAACCCGAACCTCCATCGATATTCCATTCCACCCAAAGCGCGATCCCGTTGCATGTTCCATCACTACAAATGAAATTATATTTTTTAGACATCTCGTAGTCTGTCGGGGTAAGAAGTCATACCTTTCAGTTTGGATGTCACCATTATTGGACTGCTCCCTCTTGAAATTGTGGAAGTCTACATGCAAAAGCTCTTGAGGTTTTGCCAACGCTTTGCAGGGATATTCCCAAAGGGGTTGTGCTTCAATTTTGTGATCAGGCAGCTTTGCCCTTGCATTCTGTAATTTGAGTTATATCAAATATGTATGTACTTAACGATATTTCGTAATTGCAAATTTCAAGTTTTACCTTAATCATTCGATCAAAAAGCTTCAAATCAAACCCTTCGCATTGCTGCACTGGTGTTCTGATTTTGTGGAGGTCGGTGAATTGCACTGGAACAGCGAATATTTTGGCGGATTTGGGTGCTATTTTTACTGATGGCGGTAATTTCTCAATGATGTTTTGCAAAAGATGGCCGAATTGAAAGTTATCCCAAGGAAGTATAGCACTAAAAAAGTATGGCTCTCCAAAAACATGGGTTAACTGTGATAACTTCGAATCTGGTAGGCTATTTATGTTTGCGATAAATTCCACATTTTTTACATCATTATTTTTCACTACAGACTCCATGAAGCGTTTAGAAAAATAGTGATTTTCAGAGATTACAACTGACGTTACACCCATCTTTGCAGCAGCCACACCCAAAATACATCCATCGCCAAGACACAGCACTTGCGAGTCTTTCGTTAAATTATTCTCCAAGTAGTTTAGAAACTTTTTATTACGCACCGACTGATTCATTTGACCAATTCGTGAGCGAGGATAGGCGAGGTGAAGATTGCACGTACAGGCATGTCGTGAAACAGATGTATCCGACTTTAGCGTGTTATGCACGTCAAACCAAAGCGAATATTCATCGTGGTTACAACTTAATACAAATTTTTCTCCAGTTCTGGAAATATGCTGTGGTTTTGGTATGTAATATATGGCTTGCATCCAATGATCACGCCAAGGTATTATATCATTTCTGCTTTTGTAGTCCGGATGGGCCCAATATGGAGCACAGCTCAACACTAAATTATCCCCGGAGTACATACTAATATCCCACCAATAGAATATTAGATCAGTTGAGCCTGGTTGTAAAGCAATCATTTCAAGCAATTGTTGTCGTTGTACCGGCACTGGTGTTTTAGACTTTCTATTGAAATCAAATTCAAAAATTTCCGCTGGTTTTGTTAGAGGAACAAACTTTTCCAAGCTTAGTTGTGAAAGTTGCATATCATGTACTGCAGCATCACCTTTGCATTGCAATACATCCTTAGGCGGCTGTAGTAGAATATTCCCATCTAAATCAGCAACTATTTTCATGGTGTTCCATTGTGAGGCTAATGGTGATTGTACAACTTGGGCATAACATGTCGCTTTTGATGGTATGCATACGACGTCGTCTGTTAGGAGTTCATCATGCGCGTGGTTGTATATACTAATAGCACCTTCACCTATCAACTCGGTGTCTAATAACTCGGCCACCAATAGATTAGCTCTTTGCGGCATATCAACACCGATACGCATTTCTGTTGAACGTTTCTTTACCAAACGCACTTTATCTCCAAATCCATTTACCGTGAATATGCGCTCAGCGCAATTCGCCATAGGCATAAATGCCTCGCATGCGGTTACTGTGTCAGCTCCGGCAGTGAGTGCCATCATTGACAATATTCCCGTACCTGTTCCAATATCCAACACGTGGGCTTCACGGCCGTCAGCATGCATGCGAGCAATAGCCATTCGCAGTGCTTTGAAGTACTTTTGATTGCGCTCCTTGTCATGCAACATGTCTCCAAATCCAGTGCATGTTAGCTCCAAATCATAATCGTAATCATCGTTATGCACAGCCCATTCGTTCTGCGCTGTCAAAGGATTAAAAACTTGCGTGAAAACAGCCATATGATTATATTTTATACGGAATGTTTTGTATATGTTTTGAAACAACTTTACTCGCATGGAACTTTTGTTTGTGCTGTCAACTAACCAACCAAAATCGTGTGTTGACAACAGCTGCTTGGCATAACAGAGTTCAGTGATGCCAAGTTTCGTCATAAGTTTCAAACAAATGTATACATACAAATATACAGAGATTTCATTATTTTATTTATAAAAACAATTATTTAAGGCTTATTATATTTATTCTTTACCAATAGGCGTTTAATCGTTTTATAACTTCCTTAATAATGTCAATATGGTTTGCGTGTAATTTTATGGTGCTATCAATATCCAACCATTTAACGTTTGCGGCGTCATCTCCTGCCGAGAGAGCCAATTTTCCCACCTGAGCTCCACTGTCGTCATGAAAATTATAGGCAACTGTCTCCATCCATGCATTGTCTGTATTACGAAAATCATCTACATATCCTTTATATATTTCATTTCCTTTCGCGAAGAACTCTTCAATCACTTTTTGATTTTCTGAAGTTGACCATACAAAAGTATTTAATATGGTTTAACAGAACGGATTTCAGCGAAACTATTGAGATTTTACTTACCGAAACTATCTAGAGCCTCTTCCATGAATTCACGCTTAAGAGTTGCGGTAATCTTCTCACCAGGATCAACCATTCCTCCGGGTATGGCCCACATATTATTATCATGGCGCTGTATTGCGACCATTTGTAAAATTTTTCTGTAAAGATGTAAAATTTGCTATTTGTTAAAATGCAATTATTTCTAAGGATATTTGCATTACTTTTGTGTATCACTGTTTATAGATACGTCGCCATTAGCGTTGCGTTTCCATCGTGTGACTACTGGATCGGCTGCGTGATTTGGTCCCCAACGCCCTAGTAATCCTCGACCACTCAACCCGGTACGTCCAATAGGATTTATGGGAAGCCCATTTTCAATTTTGTAAATTCCGTTGAATGATACACGATTTACAGCGCCATCTAGCTGATTCCATTTAGGTTGAAAATCGGCAAAATCGATGTCCGGATCGGCCCAAGGTTGTCCATTTATGTGCCGCGCAGTATAAATTGGAGGCGAATAGTTTACATACTCAGCTGACCAGAAGACAAAATCATCTGGAACAGGAAAACGTTGCAGAGTACTTTTTGGGTAAATATTATTACGGCAAGTAATGTGTTTAAATGTCCCTGCCTTTAAAATAGATGCCGACATTATACGTAAAAATATAACTTGAAGCAGATAAAGCAAATGTGCCTTTTGCGTTCTCTGGGCAAAAAATTGAAGAAACAGACGATGAAAACAAACATTGCAAAACGGGCTATACTAAACGAACAGTACTCACAGATGCACCGGAAAAGTTAAGGAAACCAGTGCTGCCAAGTTGGAAACAGTTTATTTAGAATGCGACGGTTATTTGCAAATGTGATAAATGCAGAAAACACAAAAGCACAGAAAAGTAACAAAATACATTATTATGTGCCGCACCATATTATTTTCAGAACATTTAAGTACCTACATATATACATACGTATGTGGGGGTTGTTTGCGCAAATACTCGTAGGTGCCTTATACTTCCGGTAAATTAAGGAACAATTGAGATGAGCTCCAACATGTATGAACGCTTGTAATTTGTGCGCTCAATTCTTATTGTATTTCCAAGTTATTCAACTTGGGCCTGACTGAAGTTGTCATAAAAAATACCTTTGTTATTTCGATTAAATCTCCGCCGATCAGAGTGCGAGGAAATGTGTTTGTGTACACTTCTTATTGTGCATGTATGTATGTATGTATGTGTGTTCAAAACGATGTTGTCGCAACTTGTAATAATTGGCTCCAAACAAATTTTAAGAAAGTGACTAGCGTCTCGCATTTCATTTATTTTGCAGTGAGAGTCGCCGAGTAAGGAGCTCTGGAAATAACAGATTTTACTATTTATTACTAAGTACTTTGTGTATTATTTGCCTTGGGAGTTATATGTTAAAAATCAAAGTGAGTAATGTTCTGCTAATGTTGCTGTGCATCTTCTTTCTACTCGCCGTACAAGCGGCAAAAAACGGACCACGCCGTAATGTTGTGCTTATCATTTTTGATGACTTGCGCCCTGCACTGGGCGGATATGGTGATCATTTGGCGCAAACCCCTCATTTAGACGCATTCATCAAAGAGAGTCACTACTTCACACGTGCTTATAGCCAGGTATGGAAGTTGTTAGCTGCATGAATTACTTTAAATGAAATAAGCTGAAATAATTGTAGAGGATTTAAAAACCATGTGATTTTCAGCAATCGCTGTGTGCTCCTAGTCGCAACTCTATGCTTACTGGCCGTCGTCCGGATACGCTGCATCTCTACGACTTTTACAATTACTGGCGCGATTTTACCGGCAACTTTTCGACGCTGCCACAGTATTTTAAAGCGCACAATTACTACACGTATGGTATTGGAAAAGTTTTCCATCCAGGCATTTCATCAAACAATACGGACGATTATCCCTACAGTTGGTCGCTGCCAGTGTTTCGGCCACAGAGTGAGAAGTACATGAATTCACCAGTGTGCCCGGATGCTGGCGGAGTATTGCGGAAAAATCTAATCTGCCCAGTTCATCTGCAAACTCAACCGCTAAAGACACTGCCTGATATTGAGTCTATTGCTGAAGCTATACGCTTCGTCGGTGCTTATAAGCGTCGTAGGCCATTCTTCCTAGCAGTTGGCTTTCACAAACCGCACATTAATTTCCGCTTTCCGCAACAGTTCATCGATCAATTTCGCCTCGAAGACTTCAATAATTATACGACAGATACCAATAAGCCAGAGGATATGCCGAATGTCGCTTGGAATCCATATATAGATGTGCGTTCTCGAGATGATTTCAAACATCAAAACATTTCCTTCCCTTATGGTCCGATTTCGGCGAGACATCGCTCGCAGATACGTCAGGCTTACTATGCCTCTGTTGCCTATGTGGACGACCTATTTGGGAAATTCATTGTGCATCTAAATAAAAGCAACACCGTCGTGCTAGTGACAAGTGATCATGGCTGGTCTTTGGGTGAACATGCAGAATGGGCCAAGTACAGTAATTTCGAAGTGGCTTTACGCGTGCCACTCATTATCCGCAGTCCGGAGTTCCCGACAAATGCTTCACAGAATATTCAGACTATCGCTGAACTTATAGACATTTTTCCGACATTGGTGGACTTAGCGCATTTGCCGTCATTGCCATCGTGTGAGAAATCAGCACCTTCCAGCCAGAACTTAATTTGTGGCGAAGGCAAAAGTTTATACCCAGTGCTGCAGGGAGTCGGTACGAACGAAGAGTACGTGGCTTTAAGCCAATATCCACGTCCAGGCATAGAACCCACAAAACATCCCAACAGCGACAAGCCGAAGCTTTCAAACATCAAGGTGATGGGATATTCGATACGAACTCACGTGTTTCGCTACACGCTTTGGGTGCGTTTCAACGCACATGACTTCAGCAAAGGTAAGTATCATATTGTATATTACGAACCGCCAGGAGTGGAACTTTTATTTACTTTGAGGAGAAGAATACTTATCGCAATATTTTTTGTATTTTTTCTGTTCTCAGATTGGAATGAAATATTTGGTGAGGAATTGTATGATCATCGTTTGGATGAAGGCGAAGACGTCAATTTGGCTAAAATGCCAGAGTACAATGAAACCCGCACGCTTCTCAGGCAACAATTAATAACAGCTTTTTCAAAATAACTTTGACATAAAGAATTTTAAGGGCGATCACCAATCGCCCAGAAAAAGTATGATATACATAGATAAGCATTTAACCAAAGTATCCATTGTTTTATATTCCAGGGTTGTTTTTTGATATGTTTCTCAATTAGACGCACTCTGTGCAACTTTAGCGTAGGTCGTGCTATCATGTTCTAACATTTGATGAAATTCAGAAAACATAGAAACGACAACGAGTTATTACTCGCACCTCAGTTCACCCAAAATAACCATGCCTCTAATTCCTTCAAACCTTAGGTGCGATACCGTTATAAATGTGACTAGTCTGTTGTTGTTGTTATAGCCGTAGAGTTCTGCCGAGTCGACAGTCCTTGGCCGGATAAAAGTCCGGGTCCGTTCCGGTTACGTAGACCCGACTGTCGTGGGAAAGGTTTGACTAGTCCGTAACAGCCGCCGGTATTTTGCCGTTAATTTTTTTAGTTTGTATGTATTATAGATGCATTGGTGGAACTTTTCAGTCAGGTCAGCTCTCAGGTCCAGGGTTTACAAAAATATCGACTAAGTATACATAGCTAAAATTTTTGCGGCCTACCAAAGATGCTGATCACCAAAGACTCGTGGCAGCGCTTAGCTTAAACTCCTACGCCCCCATCTGATGAAATATTATTTATGGTCCGAAGAAGACTCATTACGACGCCTGTTTCTTAAATTATAATTCATAATTTATCTTGACCATACAAAAAATTGCTGGAAACTTGTGTGTGTGAAATCGCATAACTTGTTGTAGAATGCAAATTCTACATACATATGTATGTATGTATGCATAAATGTATTTTTTCTGTGAAATTTACAGTCACTATTATATGAAATTAACCTCTGTGTTGACCCTCAATTTGGGTGGGGGTGAGTAACTTAATCAGGCAAGAAGGCCGCATTAAGAAGCAACAACAACACCCGAAACACATTCACCCGCACACAAATGCTCCCACTCAGGCTCATATACACACACACACATGCTCATATGTAAACACATATAGTAATTCCCATCAGCGCAACTGTTAACAGTGTCACTGTCAGTGTCAACGGCGGTGCAACTTTCGTCGGATCGCCTCAAGACAGTTATGAATAACAAACGCGCAGTTCAAAGGCGGGCGACGCCTGCTGTAATTGCCAATATGGACGGCATTTAATACAATCACTTGCCACGTACATTTGCAGCACATACTTATTCACACCAGCACTCACACACACACACAGGCACACACTTGAATGAAAGCGTGTTCCAAGTGAGAGTAGGACTCCATGGAAATGCGTCATTTAGTGGCACCGATCTTGACATAGCGGGAATTTCACACAACGCCCACCGATGTCAATTCGATTAATTAATTAAACAACGACTTTTGACACCCCGTCTATGTGCCGTTATTTGTCAACACAATGTGTGCGACGGCTAGCAGGGGATTTTCGTATTTTTTTTTACAATAATATTGGCTGCCATACAGACGAAGATAAAATTACAGCCCAGCGGGAAAGAATTGGCGGACATAAATATGCACAATAACAGGCGAATAAAAGCCATGAATCATGGTAGTCTACAACAACAATGCCACATACACACCTTTTAAACAGTCGTCAATGGAATTCTATCACGGTTCCTCAATATTGTCAAAAAATATTTCGATCGTAACAGCAGAGGAATGTTTAGAACGCTTACGAGGGGTAAAATATTAAGAAGACCTCCTTCACACTCAAATAAAAATCGATTCAAAGAATGTTATAAACCGCTCTCAAAGCCAAAACTAGCGTCACATCACACGCACACGCACTCGCATAAGAACGATCACTTCACCAGCGCGAGAGCTGCAAAAAGAAGACGTCGCAAGTTTTCGAAGTGGCCAAGGTAGAAAAAACGGTAAGCATGAAGCGAGACTGAATGAGAGTATTTATGAACGTACATACATATGTACATATGTATGTACATATTTGAGTTTGTTTGGACGTGTGGAGTGACGAAGAGCAGCATGGTTAAGAAGAAGAAGAAGAAGTGGAAACGTTTAATGACCTTAAAGGACGAATGAAGCAGAAACAAAAGTTGAAATTCAAACTCGAACAACAAGCAACGCAAGAGGAAGAAACAAACAACGGCATAAAACGAGCAAAGCGTTCACTACACGCATGCAAAACAAGGCACAAAGCACGACAACTACAACAGCAATGCTGGCAATATCGATAAGCAGTAGCAGGCACTGCAATAAAAGCTGAGATTTCTCTGAAATGGGTAGAAGAACGAAAAGCAAAAGTAAGAATATACCAAAGTCTGTTTGCATGTGTGTGTGTTTGTGTGTGTGTGTATGATTATGACAGTAAACAGAAGAGAAGCAGCGCCAAAGCAGAAACGGTGAAATATTAAAGCAGTAATTTGTTGTTTCACATTAAGGGTGATCCAGCTTCATTAAAGTAAGCAGTCACATTTGGAAAACTTGATGTCCAACATATTTAGAGTGTGCATGTACCGAGCCTTCAGTGGAAGAATAAGATTTCAGGAAATCTGAGCTGCTGTAACTGTCAGTCAGTCAGTCTTGCACTTTGTGTAAATAAAGTACTGTCAAAATGACTGAACAAACCACTACCGACCTCTAAGTCGTGTTTGCTGTGTTTTGAGGAAGTTCGACTTAAATGATGTTTGATCCGTGGGGACGTGGAAGGATATACGAACGCATCCCAACCGATCAAGAAACGTTAGGGCAAATATCGGTAAATGTAAAGCCTTTTTTTCTTTGGCTGCAGACATGAATTCACTATTCAATTTATGTGTATGCGGACGTTCCAACTTATTATAAGCCGATATTCATGATGAAGCCGCTAATGAACATTAAGTAATCCCTTCATCATCTTTTGGCTGATTGTCACGATCGTCATCACGGTCATATTTTTGCTGCGAGCACTCTGGCTTGACGTTGTTGTCGTCGTTGATGAGGTTTTACGGCGAGTATTTATTGTTCCTCGGCGTGTGTTGGTACACACCTATGTGGCTCCCACTTTACCGGCTACATCTCCACTTCAAACTTTTGTAGGTGTTGGTGTATTGTATACAGGTATAAGTGTTTGTATCTTTATCTTGTAAATGTACTTATATAGGTGTGTGTATGTGCGGCATTTTGGATTCATTCCATGCAGTTCGGGTATGTAGCTACGCGCTTTGGCGTATTTGCTGCGCGGCATGCCCGACTACTGTGCTACGCAAAGTATTGCCGGAGCACGCGTCCGTCCACGTTGTTGTTGTTGTTGGTATGAGCGCACATAAAAGACCTAAAGACCCACAAGATAAGTAAAAGA
Organism: Bactrocera tryoni; assembly: GCF_016617805.1. Lineage (NCBI taxonomy): Eukaryota > Metazoa > Arthropoda > Insecta > Diptera > Tephritidae > Bactrocera > Bactrocera tryoni. The sequence continues at coordinate 7,495,479 of NC_052503.1, read as the reverse complement.
AACTCCAAAATAAGCAAGTACGCTTCGGGCAATCAGTTCAGTAGAAATGAAAGCAACAACAACTGCAAAAGTGAACAGCAAACACCAAAAACAACATGCAACAAATTCACATTGTTTTTCTCCTTTTTATTTATAATTATAATAAAGTTTTGAATCTTTCCACTTTTTTACTTTATTCAGCAGTTCCACTTATTCTCTTTTTTTATCTTGTGACATTGTTTTTGCATTTTCTCGCTAATGATTGTTTTGTGCCTTAGGAGACACATAGCTATGTACATATGTATGTATGTATGTAAGTAGGTATATAAGCTTTTTCGAAATATTTGAAAAAGAGAAATTCGACCAAACATTAAGTTCTTCTTCTTCTTATTTATTGGCGTAGACACCGCTTACGCGGTTATAGCCGAGTTGGTAATAGCGCGCCAGTCGTTTTTCCTTTTCATTATTTGTCGCCAATCGGAGATTTAAAGTCTAGCCACGTCCTTCTCCAAATGGTCTTTCCAACGCAGTGGAGGTTTTCCTCTTCCTCTGCTTACCCCGGCGGGTACTGCGTCGAACACTCCAAAGTTGGAGTGTTTTCGTCCATTCGGACAACATGTCCTAGCCAGCGTAGCCGCTGTCTCTTGATTCGGTGAACTTTATCAATGTCGTCGCATCTCTCGTACATCTGACCGTTCCATCGACTGCGATATTGGCCGTTGCCAATACAAAGTAAAGTACTATAAATCTTCCGCAGAGCCTTTCTCTCGAAAACTTGTAACGTCGACTTATCAGATGTTGTCATCGTACTTGCCTCTGCGCCAGCAGAACGGGATTGATAAGTGACTTGTAGAATTTGGTCTTTGTTCGTTGAGAGGGAACTTTACTTCTCAATTCCTTACTCAGTCCGAAGTAGTACCTCTTGGCATGAGTTATTCTGCGTTGGATTTCGATGCTGACGTTGGTTATTTATTCAAAAAGTTTGTAACTTGAACGTAACCTATTGCGTCTCGGATGTGTTCTCATAGATATACAACTTTCAACATTTCGTATTCCATTTTTATTACGTCTTAAATAAATACGATACGATCATATGTTATCTATGTAGCTAGAGGGAATCTCGAATCGAGAGATAAATCTTGAAGCATTTTGTCCAAGAGTGTGGACAAAAAATCCCAATGACCTTTTCTCCCATAGGCGATGTTGTCGGAACGATTTTGTTGCAGTTCTGGAACTGAACATGACCTTGGACGATTTTAGTTTAAATAAAAACTTCAGCGAAAGTGCAACCATTCACCCACGGATCAGAGCGAAGTGAACAATACAACCTTCAAAGTATTGACCAGCGTTATTTGAAACTACTAATTGGAAAGTTTTTAAACAGATGATCTGCTAACTGCTTTGGAACCCAAGAAAAAACTGTAAAACAAATTAGTTGCCATTACTCGGAAAATCAAATAAGAAATTAAAGTATTATTATTGTTGTTATAATCGTGATTTCTATACTTTTTCGCAGCTTTTGTTTAAAGAATTCCGAGCGCAAATGCTGCCATTCGCTTAGTCCACTCGACAGCGTTCTTATTGATATCAATTTTCGCCTTTGTGGCTGCATTTGTTGTAAACATAATTTTTGCTTTTTTCTCGCAATTGTAGTTATTGTTTTTAATTGTGTTGTGAGACGTGCGCTTGATTAACCCCAGTGCGGCTTACAAGCTTGCTGACGAGCGCTTTATTTGCTCGTGTGTTTGTATGTAAGTACGTAAGTATGTCTTTGTTATCATACAACTTGAGCAAGGCAACGCGAATAAAACGAATAAAAATAGCAGCTTTTACAGCATCAATTATGTCACTGCAGATATATTACATACATATGTATGTATGTACTTGTATGTATGGCAACAATGTTTGTAACCATAAATAATACATGTACAAATGCACATACATACATACGTGCGTGCGTGTTTGTTTGCAAGAATTTGCTATAACAACGTTGACTACTACAATTAGCCAAGTTTTTAGATTTCTGAATTGCGTGCAAAATCAATCGCACTTGAGAACATACATACAGACATACTACACATATTTGGAAGGAAAATCAAAAATAGTTTTTATTCTCTATAATCCATTTTCATGTTGGTAAACAATAATAAAAATTCAATACAACAAGATTGTCCAATGATTCCCAACTCTTAAAAAAAGTTTTCGCGTATTTTATTATAAAATAAAAAGCACACTCCATATGTATCTTAAACCTTAGTTCTGAGGTCTCTGATATTAGCATCAATTATGTTGGTAAATAGTATCTATGGAACTTTTTGCTGGATAAGCGACCTGAGATGCGAACGGGCAAACTGTAAACTTCAAAAAGACACGAACTAACACGAAACGACTCAAAAATTAAGGTCTGGCACGAATGTAAAGGGTGATCCATTTCAAGGTTCTCAACTTTTTTAAAGAAAAATCCCAAAAATTTCAAATTTAACATTAACAAATGTTTATTATCATTCGAAAGTACATTCTTTGGCATTTATTTTTTGAAGATTATCTCTTTCAAATGTTCGCCACGACCACGTCTGAGATGATCCAACCGTTGAGTCCAATTTTCGATGACTTGTTCGAGCATTTCGACTAGCAACTGGCAACTGAATGAGATGTGTGACAAGACCTGACTCGGAGCGGGATTGTCCCCCACTTTAAACTTAACATACCCCACAGGAAAAAGTCTAATGGTGTGAAATCACACGTGAAATTATCTGCTCAGTGAAGTGTTTTTCCAATAAATCTATTGACTGATGCGATGTGAGAGAAATGACGAGATCACGAGCCTAATTTCAGACATCAAATATTGACGTTACGTTTTTACCGTAACCAGTTTTGAAGAAATATGGACCGATTATTCCACTGGCCTCCAAACCCCACCAAAACGTTGTTTTTTTGTATTAAATGCAAGCTCTTGAATCTCCTCAGATTGCACTTAGTCCCAAATACGGCAATTTTTCTTACTTACATATCCATTAAGCCAGAGATGAGCCTCTTCGCTGAACAAAATTTTGCTCGAAAACGTCGAATCTTCTTGGAAATTTTTAAGAGCCCATAGAGCAAAGCGATGTCGCTTGGGAAGGTCGAGCGGCTTCAGTTCTAGCAAGTGCTGTATCTTATATGCTTTCAATTTAAGATCTCGACGTAAAATGCGCAAAGTCGTTCCTTCCGTCAGTCCGAGTTGCTGCGAACGGTGCCGAATCGACTATCCGCGGTCTTCGTGTACATTCTCAGCTACGGTTGCTTTATTTTCTTCACTTCACTTCGCTTGTTCAGGTGTAAGTCTTTCTATGATGAAATGCCAAACAATATTGAGCAAAAATTAACATGACAGCTTGAAATGAGCCACGCATTATGTGCTAAGAAAAGACTATAGTAAAAAGTACCTCTACCTGGATCACCCCTTACAGAAATTTGAGGTTTGTGATCCGCGATAACGCGTGATTACAGGAGAAAAACTTTAAAGTGGAAATTATATCTTAAAGTTTTCTTTTGTTGACCTGCAGGATTAAACCGACTTCGACAATAGAGAACGCTCATAAAGGAGTCGAGAGATATTAGATGACTATTCAGGGGTTACGATTTAACGTGATAACGAGTACATTTAAAGGGCATTTCATTAACAATGTCAAGGCATGAATCCTTCATTTCTCATCAGAAGTCACTGATACATGATAAAATTAAAAATATAAAATGTATTCTGGACAAAAATTAACTGCACAAATCTACATTTGAAGAAGCCTTATATAGAAGGCGCGAGGTTGTTTTCTAATTTGCGATTTCATGTTGGAAAACTCCGTCGATCAAGAAAACTTACTCACAATATACACTGAAATGAGTGTCAAAGTTTTCAGCAAATCAATTCGGTGCCAGAAGGTTTATTGATACAAATACCCCTGTAACTATACGTATGTTTGTTTATACATTAAGAAGTGTATTACAGCGAAACACATACATAAGTACATGCTGTAGCGTATGCTTTGCTTCGCAACCGGCGGATGTGAAGCGTTCTTCAAGTGTTTCCCCGTGGCAATAAAGAGCACAGTGTTGTTCTTACGACAGGATGTTCTAAGTGCTATATATTTGACAAGTATGCAGTGCCTCATAGTTTCATACGCACATAGTATGTATGTATGTACGACGAGGCTTATGTGCTTTTCAGCATACCGTTATGTTTGATACACGCCTACTTAAACAACCCCTGAGAGATTTTTTTATATTTGTAATTATATATTTTTATGGTAAAACTCTGTGTCTGTGGCTGAATTTCAAGGTATTTCCTGCTGATTACACACACACACATGTATTTGCTTGAGAATAAAAATATTGGGACATTGGGATATGTTTAGAAGGACGTACCCCCGATTGCAAAAGAGAGGAGTAAAAAGTGATTTTGGACTCACTGTATCAAAGTTTTTCTCAATAAAGCAAAGTACCCTCAGTACTGAGGCTGAGTCTGGGCCTGAGTCTGATTTGAGTCTGCGACCACATTAGATTAAAATAAGTACCTACATATGACGGGTGATCCAAGTAGATATACTTTTTTCAATAGCATTTTTTTGACAGATCACGTGTGAGTCGTGTCAAGCTGTCATGTTATTTTTGTTCAGTATTGTTTGAAATTTCATCAAGGAAAGACTTACACCTTAACAATGTTTACAAAGCGTTCAACTTTATTACGAAAATTCGCACGCTTAGCTCAACTTGCGCTTCAACTTAGCTCAAATGGTCAACGTAATCGGCCTACTGAGAGTATTATTTGCAACAACATGAGCCATCTTCAGTGCCAGCGTTCATTATTGGATAATATTCGACCGAATAGACCAGCATGCAGTGAAGAAAATAAGCAGCCAGCAAAACTGTGGAGAGTCGATTCGACGTCGTTCGCGATAATTCATATTGACTTATGGAACGACTTGGCGCATCATAAGTTGAAATCTTAAACTGAAAATACAGCTTGTGCATGAACTGAAGCCGCTCGACCTTCCCAAGCGACGATCGCTCTTGAAAAGTTCCAAGAAGATCCGACTCCGATCCAGATCACTTCGGTGAGCAAATAATTTCACGTTTAGGGCCTTTCGATTGGCCGCCAAGATCGCGTTATATCACACCGCTAGACTTTTTCCTGTGGGGATATGTGAAGGCAGAAGAAGAAGAAGTCTATGCGGAAAATCCCGCTACGATTCCAGCCTTGGAGCAAAACATCGCTCGTATCATACCTCAGTTACCAATTGAAACGCTTGAACAAATCATCGAAAATTGCACTCAACGGATGGACCAACTGAGATGTACATAGCATCTTCAAAAAATGATTGGCCAAGAACGTTCTTTCAAATGAAAATAAACATTCCGCAATAAATTTGAAGTTTCTTTGTTGTTTTCTTTAAAAAAGTAGGGAACCTCGAAATAAGTATTTATTAGTACAACTCTAAAATATTGAGCAATAATTTTGGAGTCACACTTCAAATATACAAGGTCTGTCGCAAAAGAAACAGAACTTTTTAAATATAACTGTTTCTGATGGCGCCACCTATTGGTGGGTATATGAAATAAAAAGTTTGATCTCTTGTTGACATTTCGTAAAAATTTTAAGACAATTGGATAACTACAATCGATGTTATCGATCAAAAAGTGCCAGCAGCTTTTGGTCATCGGTCGTAAAACGCATTTTGAACAAAGAGCAAATATTAAATTTTGTTTTAAACTTGGGGAAAACGTTTACTGAAACATTTCGAATGATGAAAGTGCCTATCCCGTAGTAATGTGCATGAGTGGTTTAAGCGATTCCAAGAAGGTCGTCAGGACCTCTGTGACGATCAGAATAAAGACAATGCTGATTTGTTTTTACGATTCCGAGGGTATTGTACACCGAGAGTTCGTCCCACCTGGCCAAACGATTAATGCTGTGTTTAACCATGGTGTTATGAAGCGTCTTTTGTCACGCACTCGTCGTGCACGACCACAATACCGTGAGGCAGGGTCCTGGCGCCTGTTGCACGATAATGCGCCGTGTCATCGGTCGACGCTTGTCACTGATTTTTTTACAAAAAACTCCAAATTAACCATTAACCACTCACCTGATCTGGCACCCTGTGATTTTTACTTATTTGGAATACTTCATTTGCCCCTGAAAGGACACTGGTTTCAGGACATTTCAGCTATCCAAAAGGCGACGACCGATATTCTCAAGAGCATTCCGAAAAATGACCTTAAACACTCGTTTGAAATTAACCGAGCTAAACGCTGTATCGAAGCACAATGAAACTACTTTGAATAAAAAAATATAACTTTGAAAAAATATTAATTTTTTGTTGTTTTTTTAACAGTCCTCTTTCTTTTGCTACAGACCTTGTATGATGTTATCGGCCTAATCAATTTCAGCTAATTAGTCGAGTTACAATCGGCGATAATTCCCTGCTCTAGGGAAAGATAACCAAACAAATACAAATAGAGTAGAAAGTGATGAACTCACAGACAAATAATTGGAAATTTCTAAATTACATTGCAACAACTACAATAATAATGATGGATTAGAGCAGCACAACAACAACAACGGCAGATTATTGAACAACAACAGGAAAGAAATATCATAATAGAAATCGGCTAGCGTTTACGAGTGTTGGAGATAAAAGAAGAACAAAAGAAAAGAAAAGCAAAGAACGACAAGTTCTCCACGAGTATCTACAAGGCGATTGCAGAATGAACGCGGCTGGTGAATCAATGCACTTTGCGGCTGGCTATGGCGGCCTGCAACTTGCACTTGCAGCAACAACCTATTGCAGCCGTCTCCAAAGCTCCGACCAGCAAAAGACCTGCCCCCGCAGTTCAATGTGGAATAAAAATAGATTTCCAAATCAAAGAGGAAAAAAAGAGCACTCGATTGAGTTGGAGCAAACGCCAACAGAAAAAGGGTGAGCATTATTAGTGAAGAATGGGGAGCAAACGCTCGATGTAAAATTCTGCCTGCGTTTTACATACATATCTATGAAGTATGTACATACATATGTACATGTATGCAGATATGTAAGCAACCGTGTACATACATACATACATACGGTTTAAGTGAACGCCAACTTGCGTGAATTAGGAAAAGTAGTTTTGTATTAACTCAGCATTTTCTTGGATCGGGCCATTCACATCACCTGCGCGATGCAAATCTGAATCGCCATCCAACTCTCGCCTCACGCAATGAGCCAATGAGCCAATGCGCCAGTGACGTTGATGGTGTGGTGCGCGTTCCGCAGCGCGTTGCGTGAATGGGCGAGAGAATGCGTGGAGCCTATAATTTTAGTGTGTTATGTGCATCCCGTAGCGATCTGGACCATTACTGTCTGGCTGGGGTCTATCGATAGATGGGCATCAACGTCACATTAATTGCGTTTGATTGCCTCGACCGCTTCTAGTGCTGCCGCCGTAGCACGCAACCGCGCACACCAACCAACCACTCGTCCGCCACTCTATGCTGCGCCACGCCACTCTGCGCGGAGTTCTACATTTCCTGCATTAAATAAAACGCGTCGGCTGTTGTGCCATTGATTGTCCATCGGTTCGGGCTTTTCACCCATTAGTCCCTCCATGCATAATTTACGTGTCTGTCCATAAGCACACTACCTCGCACATACAGATGCACATGTTTGTAGGCAAGTGCACGCACACGCACACGCACTTCTCGGCTGCCGCCAACATTACATACTCGTACTGCGCCGTCGTCGCGTTCGCTGTTGTGGCTGCCGTCGCCCAACGCCCAATGCCCGCCGCATGGTTGCTATTACTGTTGCTGTTGCTGTTGGTGCTGCCGTCAGTTTTAGACACGATTTCCGGGTCATTGACTCTTCCATTTCTCCATTGAGCAGTGTGTGCGCGACGACGACGATCGCTTGCGCATGGACAAATGCAGCTTGTTGACGCGATCGCAGCTCTAGCGACGGCGCACCGATGTAAATGATAAAAACGAACAACCGGCGACGAACATGCACTTTGCCGTTTAGTAGTGAGAACGACCATAGAAGCTAACTAAACGAAAGTCGCAACACTGAAAACCAGATAGAGGCGATTGTCGCACTGTAAACTCGCCCAAAGCATTACCTTAATTACTTATAATGAAATAGCCATCTGCAACACAGTTAAAAACTACAAATAATAATATTAGTCATTCGGTAATTGTATAATACTAGGTCCACTGGTATACATGCTGTTATTGCGATAATTATTTAGAAGAAATCAGCATTCTTCGTTTCTTTCGTAAGGTTCTCAATATGCTGCGACATTTCAGTTAGTAGAAAACAGCTGTTTCTTTGAAAAGTTTTTTTTTTAATTTGCCTGAGTATCATTCAACGCATCTTGTACTTTGTAGACCTTGCAACTAAATTGGTTCCATCCGGTTGCTAAAGCTTTGGAATTAGGAATGTTTGTCAAAGTTCCAGCCCATAGAAGTCCTACACTGCTTATGCTACATTTAGTCACCGACGAAAAACCGTGGATCGGATCACGGTTACCTATCTATGAGAGTGCATTGTAAATGAACACTCACCGCCGCTTCTATTGTCCGCTACTGCCGTCCGTATACATGGCTATCAACGAAAATGAGATTATTCCGTAGAAACGAGTCAGCTGATTGCCCTTTTTCAACACAGCGTTGCCAATAATATTTTGTAGTAATTCAAAAAAATGTATACCGATGTTGTTTTCTTCTTTCCATTGGTAGTGCTTTTTACGTGGCGGGTCCCAAACCAAGCTCACAACTCTGGGAAGGGATGGTTCGCCTTTTCTATTTAGATCGCCTTCCAATGTATATTTTTTGGCCACCCAGAGGATACTTGGTCTAAGACCGAAAGTGGTGAGCTGATTGAACCATGAGTAAAAAAATTCTTTCTGGCCACTCCCAAGTGAATGGCGTTAGAGAACTTTACTCACTTTCGTGAGCTTCTACAAATGGCTGTATCCTCCAGCAACAAGCCTCGAAATTCAACGCAGGTGCTACTTCAGACTGAGTAGGCAATTGAGAAGTAAAGACCTCTCTCGACGAACAAAAATCAAACTCTCTAAGTCACTCATAATTTCTGTCCTGTCACATGGTGCAGAGGCATGGACGATGACAACATCTGATGAATCGGCGTTACGAGTTTTCGGGAGAAAGGTTCTGCGGAAGATTTATGGTCCTTTGCGTATTGGCAACGGCGAATATCGCATTCGACGGAACGTTGAGCTGTATGAGGTATACGACGACATTGACATATTCAGCGAATGAAAAGACAGCGACTACGCTGGCTATGTCGTGTCGTCCGTTTGGATGAAAACACTCCAGCTTTGAAAGTATTCGACGCAGTACCCGTCGGGGAAAGCAGAGGAACAGAAAGACCTCCACTCCGTTGGAGAGATTAGGTGGAGAAATGGCCAAATTGCTAAAAGAAGAAACGATTGGTGCGCTGCTCTAAGCTCGGCTCGACATATATCATCAGTGAAAGTTTCTAGGTTTGAGATTTGTCGTAGTCAAAATCTGTGTTGAGCAGTGTAATCAAAGGTGGAAAACAATTGAATCTACCATGGCGAAAAATCTCGCTGTATAAGAAAAGAAAATTGTAACAGTATTTTTTTCAATTTCGTTTAGACACAAGTACATATGTATATATACATACATATTTATATATACATACCTATATGTGTGTCAAATCTATTTTATATAGTATGTTGTCTCTGTTTTTGAGTAAAAAAAAAAATAAAGCAACAACAAAGATGACCCAAAGCGACTATGAGGTTATCGCTGAGCGGTGATGTTTGCGCAGCTCAGACGAAGTGATAATATTAACACTGAAAGGTGATTATTTGCCACTAATGCCAATGTTGCTCTTTTTTGTGCTGTTCTGTAGTGATTGTGATTACTTGAAATTCAATTCAAAACATTTGAAATTTGTATCAGCATTAAATAATTTGACGAGAAGAGCCAAAGAAGTATTTGGGAAATTTATTTTTATACGACAATCATCGTATTGATATCAGATTGCGACGCTTTTACGTTGTTCCGTAAGCAAATATATGGAGACACAGTCAGCCGAAACTGCGAAAGGAAATTCTGTCAGTCAATATGTTATATAAGAAAATTTACGCGCTGGAAAATGCCAACAATAAAAATATCCAAAGACGGTAACCGGATATTTACTATTAAAAAGTCCACCTGCAATACACCTGTTGCATACGAATGTGAAAGCGAATATGCAAAATGCTATGCACACTCGCACATACATATGTATGTACATAGAACGAAAATAAATATGTAAAGGCGGGTAAACGAAGTACAGGAATACCGAGGAGATCAGCGGAGGATCGAGCTGAAATGAAAAACGAAGAGGAAGTTCAGAGAGAGGATGTGTTCCAATGTATTTGCCTTATGATTATTTATCTTTGCAAACACATTGCACATTGCCCATTACTTATGTTCGCGGCGGTTTGTCTGTGTGTGTGCATGTGTTGGCTGGTGTGCGTGGAGCCACAAACGACTTCCGTTCGCGGGGATACGACAGCAAACGAAAGGCATTGCTTGGGTTGTGCTTATGACTTTTATTGCTACGCCTTTCTCTAGGCGGGCATATCAATTTTCTGGTCACGATATCCTGCTATAAGCTAATTAAAAATTGAGAGAATTTTATACAAAACGGAAGAAGAACTATGCGTTTGTATGGATTTATATTCATTTATAAGACAGCAAGTACTTACCTAACTCCAAGTATGACTCGCAAGTATGGCTCCAAGTATTGCAGGCATCAATTTAGTTAATTGTTGTTTGAAAGAACTGCGATTCTAGAAAAAGTTTAAAGGAGTATTATACCCTGAATCTGGAAGCCAATTGTAATCGGTTGATTTGCTTTCTTCGTGTGTCTTATGTTCCTTGGCAAATCTTGTCATCGCCTCATACAACTTTCAACATCCAATGTGTAAGTTTCCCAGCTCTTATTCCAATGCATTGGATGAAGAAAATAAGAGCATAATTTGTGCTTTGTCGTCATAATATAAGGTAGTCGAAAAAGTATTTTCATATTTGGAATCAAACTTCAACTTATTTTTTTTTGTATATAATGAACTGTAATGAACCAAGTATGTACCATTTTGGTCGACCACTTTTTGCCACTTTTACGCTGGAGACATTATTCCATCAGTGTAAAACATTTCTTGTTCTTCATTGACAAGTTCTTCATTGACCGAAACAAATGGTAGTCCCATGGTGCAAGATCAGGGCTATATGGTAGATGTACCAAAACTTCCCAGCCAAGCTCTCCCAGTTCTTGCCGAGTCGTCAAAGATGTGTGTGGTCTAGCGTTGACCTGATGGAAGACGAAACCCTTTCTGCCGATCAGTTCTGGCCGTTTTTTTTGATTGATTGGTTGCTTTAATCTCTTCAGTTGTTGACAGTGAAATGTAGAATCAATCGTTCGACCAGGCTGGAGCAGTTCAAAGTGGATGAATGCTTTCCAATCCCACCAAACACTCAGCATAAGCTCTTGAGGGTTCAATTCTGCCTTTGCGACCATTTGTTGAGCTTCACGACGCTTGGACCATGATCTTTTACGCACATTATTGTCGCATTTGATCCACTTTTCGTCTTCTGTTACCAATCGCTTCAGAAATTTTTCACAGACACTTTATGTGGTACCCAAACGTCGATTTCAATTTGATTGGTAGCACTTGAGCTATATACGATTGCAACGACATCTATTGACAAAATACTATCGACCATCCTATATTTGCTTCCAAGTACCTCGACAGCTCTCCTCGAACATGGAATGAGCGATAAGTTAAAAATAATAATGTAGGTGAGCAGAGAATTTTGCAAGAGTTTCATTGCATGTCCAGAACTGAATGGGTAGCTTATCTTCCATGCTGTTGTTGCTCCAAATGCCTACTCTGGACATACCCAATTATGTAGCAAGTGAAAGTATGCAAAGTGGCGCACATGTCTTCTGTTTGTGCAATTTCTTGTTAATCTCTTATTTCATATAAATAAGCAGCCTAAAAATAAATTAAATTATCACTGAAGTTGCAGTCAACAACAACAGCTGCGTGATCCACGCTAGTTCTTGTGCACTCAACAACAATTGCAACAAGAACAACAACAATGGTGTTGATGTTCATGCTGACGTTGCCAATTGCTGTAATTGTGTTTGTATTTGTGCCCCTGCGCTCGCCTCGCCTGCAGCTCCCTTGCAGGGCGGCAGTTGCAAGCAAATTGGGAGCAACAAATTCGGTTTAGCTCAGCATCCGCTGTCAGAGGTTCACTTTTTGCTATTGCAGTGGCGTGCTTTCTGCCACGTAGCACAGAGTGATTTTTAGGTAGGCATATGCAAGTGTTGGTGGTGTGATCCTCTGCAGGGTAACCAATCGGCTGCTATATCTTCTCGTGTTTGGTCTAAAAACGCTCGTTTACATAAACAAATTCGCAAACAGGATATCGAGGTGTCGAGTTGGGATCGATGGTACACCATTTGAGGTTCTAAAGCAAAACATGCTTCAAACATCGTCGAAAATGTTTTGAGGACCTGTTTTTGGGTCTAGGAAAATGGTTTCATATATTTCAATCATTTTGTCGCTGAGGTTCCCTCGCATTACCAAGCTTAAACACTCAAGACGGAGCAGTGCTCTTATTTAACGGTAATAGCTCTAGGCCTTAACTTTCCCGTCAGACAGCCATCAACTTAATCAGCTGAAATTTAATTTTATAGGACTTATTTCAATCAGAGAAAAAACTTTGTTCGACATTACAAAAACACCGTTTCTGATCAGCGCTGCCTCGGATTTTCACCACCTGAAATTGCTGAGATAACTCACTCTTTTGTAGCTGTTAAACGGCATACGAGTGCCAATGTACATATTTCCAAGTATTCATGTGCATATGTATGTAAATGTGCTTGCAAGTGTGAGTGTACGTCGAGAGCTTGCTTGTGGTGAACGGATGCTGGGTGCCGGTGCAGCATCTCCATCGTCTGCAACATAAACGTGCATTTTGTATTGCTATTATTTCTGCGCTACATATTTGCTTTTGCATTGGCGGATGTAGCCGTTTTGATGATTGTTGTTGTTTCTGTTGTTACTACTGTTGTTGCTTTTGTTGCAATTTAGCTGATTTCCTGTGTGCTATAGTGGGGCATGTGCGTCCGCTCACACATGGTGCACCCCAGCAACTGAATGACAGGCTGACGTTCCATTCAACGGATTGGCGGAACGATTGTCGGTGAATGTATTTGTATGCCACCTTTGTACATACATATGTCACATTAGGGTAATCCACATACGGAATAACATAACATATGAAGACTTCAAACGCGTACATAGATGCCTTTGGACTGAGGTGTATTACCACAAGCTCGCATACAACTATATAGCTGGCCTGTAGAAAAGTGTAGTGAACCGAGGACTTCTGAGCCTCGTAAATCATCAGATCAACCGAAAAATTACCAGAAACATTTTGCTTGAAAAGTGCTTAGAAATATATGTATATGTACCCGCGCACCCTAGCATGCATGTTTTATTAGATTGTTGTTGTCGTTGTCGTTGTTGTTGCATAGTGCTATGCAAACATCCGTGCGTATTTATTAAAATGTGTGGGTTTGCGTTCGATTATGAGTACACGTTGTATTCCTCAAATTTCTATGTAAATATACACATACACACACAAACACACTCACACGTATATGTGCATACTGATATGTCGATATACATACATATATGTATGTTCGTGCACAAACATTTTCATGTGTATAAGCATGTGTGTGTATGTATGTGTGTAGCATGCATTTAAAAATAAGTGTCTCGCCGCAATGCAGCGGCCCGCGAGCGTGCAGCGGCGCGCAGTGTCCCTTGCTCAGTCGCATCTTTTCGCCACAGACATTTTGTTCTGCATCGCTCTGATTGCGTTGCGTTCCCTCCGCACTCGTAGGCAGTGTGCATGGTGCTTATCGCTCGGAGCAATTGAACACCGTTTCACATGCACACACACACACACAAACATGCGCAGTCGTACGCTCGCTTTTGCGGATGCACGTCTCTATGTATGCGGGCCTGCCTGTCCGTGTTGGTGTGTGTGTGTGTGCGTGACTGAAATGTGCTCTTGCCGCTCTAGAATATTTTCTTTTATTCACTCGGCAGTCGGCATACATATACAATCGTCCATACACTTGCATGTATGTATGTATGTGGAGTGTTCGCTAGTCGCTTTGTCGATGTGTTGTTGTTTTGCTTTCAAATCCAAGAGATAAACAAACTGCCAGTTCACTATCAATCAAACACCGGAAGCAGCTGCTTTAGTTTTATTTTTCCCTCATTGCCTGCTGTCGCGGGCACTGTGGTTGTGTCTGCTGTTGTTGTTGTTAATGCTTTTAATTTTATTTGATTTTAGTGTTGTTGCCAGAGTTGCTTCTGCTGCTGCCGTGTGCCATCATTTTGTCGCTGCCTGCGTTTGTCGCCGCCGCAAGATTTTTTATATACTTATGGCATATGTATGCAAGTATGTTCATATGTATGTATTTAAGTTCGTACTATGAAAGCTCTCAGTGAAACCTCGAACTATTCAGGTAAAATAGCGGTACTTTATCATGTATTATTTTTTTCTTTTGGAAAGACAGTCGACGGAACATTAATTTTTAGATCTTAAAATGCAAAAATGATTTGTTCTTTGTATGAGAAGGAAGACAGACGGTTGACTAGTTGGGATTGGAATTGATACTAGTTGGAAATATAAAATGTCTAAGTGAATATAACGCTTCTATTTGAGATTTCCTGCAAAAGCGAACAAGTGTCCTGGAACTTACTTACTTTTTAAGAGACCAAAATAAATTTTCTTAATATTTTTCTTTTGTCTCTTTAATATAGTTTACATAAAGCCAGGGAATATGCGACGCGAAATACGATGTAGACAGAAGTCATAGCTTGATCGTGTCCGACAAGAAGTGCTAACATCCCTCATTAATTGGTCGCTTCAACCTCTGCCGAAAATTGCATGTAAAGGATGTTGAGCTGGAAAACGTGTCATCTGCTCCATTTTATTTGGCTGATCGTTAAAAATTGCTTCAATTGGCATGGCGCTCTCTCGAGGCTTTTTCTGCGAGACTTCTTCTTCGAGGCTAATGAGCTGAAAAGGCCGCACTAGCTGAAAAAGCCGACGAGAGTCCGAACTAACCGCTGAGCGCAGCTGTTAACTCCAACACATTGTGCAGCAACTAACAATTTTCTAGGCAATAACAAAACAGAGAGCAATAAAAACGCACGGAGTTTAAATTTTAGTATTTTATGATTTTTTTGTTTATTTATTTCGTATTTAATAATAATAATCATTTCTTCAACTCTATGAGTGCATCATCATTAACATCATCATTCTCGTTAACTTTAGTATGTATGTTTGTTTGTGTGTATGCATATGTATGTATGTGCTCTGTATGCAGTATGAATGTATGTATGTATGTATTTTTATGTTGGTATTAATGCGTGTGTGAAGTCGATTTGGTTACTTTCTTACGTTTTTTTTATATTTATTCCCTTTTGATTGTTTTTAGTGCATACACGCCACATACGATACATACACACACTTATGCATGTACATGTATAGACAGTATGGTAGGTATATTAACACACAGTTGGTTTTTAGTGTTTTTTATCTTTTGAAATTTACATTCAGTTTGAGTCTATGCTTCTTTCATACATTTATTAGTAGTAGTAAAATATGTTACAAATAAAATAAATAATATTCCTCTTCGCGTATTAAAAACAAGATTTAAAACAAATTTAAACAACATTAACCACACCACATACTTGGTGAACACACACACACACACACATTCGTTGCAGTCAAAATACGAGCGGCTTTAAATATTTTTCTCATATTTCGATTATTTCGACTTTTTACGTTGGCTCAAACGTGTGTATGTGTGAATGTATATACTTATGCATGTGTGTGTGCATTTAGGCGCAGAGTTGCCATACAAAAGTCGTGCGCAGTCCAAGCGAGTGTCCGACGCGTGCAGCCTGAGAAGGTGAGCAGCACCCAAAGGACTATGCGCGCGTGTGATGTAGGCGTGGTCCGTTTGAAATTTTTTGGTTTACAGGATAAAGCATTGCTTTTGCACTTTTGTGCTAACGGCTGCTTAATGCAAGCGCTTTTCTACGGCTCGGCTGCGTTTCGGAGTTCCGAGTTCAAAGCGCGATTTTTGCCGTGCATTCCCTCCGCCTAATTACACACACACACACACAGGTATGGAGTTTGCTTTACTTTTTTTTATAGATTTAGTCGACTTCTATTCTTTTAGTTTTGTTGTTGTTGTTTTTTACATAATATTAAATTAGTCTCAATTTTACATTAATTACATGTACAATTTAATTTTACTTCGCTCAAGTTTAATTTTAATTATATTTGTGTAACAATAATATAGTTTCTGTCTAAATTTAAATAATAGTCATAATAGTAATAATAGTCGTAATTATACATACATTAATTAAATTCCGTAACTAAAATTAATAACTAAGATTAGCTTGGTATTTTGTTTTGCTTTGTGTTTTTTTTTTGCATTTTGTTTTTGTATTTTTAACCTTTGTTCACATTACAACTATATTTTCAGTTATTGAATAGTGACATTTATATATACGTGTATGTATATATATATATAGATATATACATATATCTGTAAGTATAAATAAAATTTAGTAAATTTAGCTTCGTACCACTACTCACTATGCTCAATATTACACGAAACAATTTACAGTTCTTATCTGTCTTTAATTATCAAAGATAAGTGACGATTTTTGATTGGACTTTAAATTGGCGTTGGTTTCCACAATATAACTGTGTAAATTATAATCATTTCACTACACTTTCTGCGCGGAATACTACAGACATATCTCGGAGTGGATATAAGGAATCATGTATATATACCCTCTATGTACATTGTATGTATAAAGTAGTGCTGCATTGTAGTGTGTTTTATTTAAAAATTTCGCTTGGTAAATAATTTAGAATTTAGGTCGCACATTTTACATATACATATTTACACTTTTACCTACTTTTTTAACCAACTATAGGATTTTTGTATTATTCTTCGTATAAAATAAACGTTTTTCACTTGTATTGTATAAAAAAATAAAATTTACCATTTGAGTAGAAAGTTTTCGTATTTAAATCTTTACTTGTTAGTTACTCTCTGCTAATTTGTTTGGTGTTTAAATCTTTTCATGAAAGTGCCGCTATGAAATTACGTTAATTCCGTTTTACATTAAATCGTACGACTGGAAACATGTGTATGTAAGTATAAGTATGTATGTACATATAGCTGTGTATAATTTTCTATATTTTCTATGGCTCCGCCGACAGCATTTCAGGCAAAATAGCATCAAATCAATTAGTTATGGCTTTGCAATTCTTTATTTACCGCAAAAGTTGTAATCGTTTCAAGAGAAGCTGCGTTAGTTGCCAACTTCCAAAAGATCCCACTTGATTTTGAATGCTTTGTGAGAGAAAATATGCAAATACAAATGACAAGAAGAGACAAATTTGTTCGACAGAAACAGAATTGTAAAAAATACCACTTTTTTCAATGTTAAAGCTTTATAAGCCAAAGCTTCAATTGAAAAAAACTTTAGTTAGAGCTTTTTGTGAGCTTTTTGCTGCTTTGTGAGCTTTTTGATTAAAACTATTGTAATTTGCTTTTGCTATAATGGCAAAACCGATATTAAAATGAGGTAAACACGAGTTTGACTTTACGGCGCAACCGCCGTTCGGTCGTATTCGTCAGCTTTGAAAACTCACATTTAACTTGAACATTTTCATTTAGCTTTTTGAAAACTAAAGCTATAGAAAGTGAAAGCGTTTCAGAAATATAAATATAAAGTGATCCAGATCTCAACTGCAAGCTTTACAAAACCAAAACAGCGTCGCTGATTAGTACTCAGCTCGTTTTGGTAAGCTTTTCTAGCAATTTTTGCAAATTTCATAACTCTATTGATCTCTGACCTTTGCAGGTTATTGCGAGACCTAAACTAGCTGATTTGATGAGAGATGTAACGTTTGCCTTTACTTTTTCGCCGCTTTCCTTGTTTCGTTGTGAGGAGCAATGTTTTACATTTATGCTTATATTTTTCTCAGATTTTCTTTTTATGCGCTACAAAAAGTTTGCTATATAAAATACATTTTACGAAGATTTTGTTTCTTATTTTTTATCAGTACATACACATACAAACGCCTGTCAGTGTACGTGCATATATAATTTGTATATAATTTGCTTTTTATTTCGCGTTTCTGTAATTTAGACTGTAGGAATCAAAGGAATAATGTGTGAATGCGAGCGCGCAGAGAACATAGAGAATGCTAAAGGCAAGCGGCTTTCATAAAAACCGAAACGCCCATTTACGATATCCATTTGCGGATATTTTCATTATTGACTGCATTGCTTTCGCTGTTTTTCAGTTTTTCAGTTTTTCAGTTTTATTGTTATCTGTTTTGCTCAAAAGGAGTGTCAAACTGTTAAATATGAGTGTATTCTGTCGGACTTTTGGAGCGCATCCAAATACTCAAGGTAATCGGTTTTAACTAACACAGACTCACATTTGTTTGGTATGTTTGCATATTCCCGCTCACATTGCTATTAATAAAATTTTACGATTTCGAAAAGAAACGAATGAAAATTATCCAAATAAGCTAAGCCTTCTGTGTACCGTTTCAGTGACCAGCGTCTTCAAAAGCGCACCCTAATTTGCCTTAGCTATTCGTTTACCTAACCTCTAAATTATCGCGAGCTTTAAGCTTTCCCATATACACACTCTCGTTTTCCGATTATTTCACTTAGTTTTACACTTTGCAACTCCGTACGAGTACCAGCGCCTGGTTTACGAGTTCTTATATACAATTGTTTTATTTTTGTTTGCTTTTTAGTTTTCTTTTTACAATGGAATTATGTTATAAAGTATTCAATTAAATGTCAATGTTTGACACCGCGACCTGACTTAGATGGTGAACAAATAAAACGTTAAAGAAAATAACTATAATTTTTATAAAAAAGTTATAACAAAAATAATTTATTAAAAAGTGTTTAGTTGTAAAAATGAATAGGTTGTGAAATTTAGTGGAAATTTACTACATTTTCTTGCTGAAAAACGTTGCAACCAAATTACGATAAAACACGGCATATTTACGATCGACTGTGTTGGGTAAAAAAATTGAAAAATTCAAACTGAAATTAAAATTGCGTTTGCACGATGAAATATTAAATGGTTAAAATTAGAAAGCACGCTTTTTAATTCCCTTTTAAATAACATTTCTAATAATTAATAATTATCTGTTTGCAGTCTTTGGTTATTATTTTTTTTACTCTAAATATATAGTTTATTCATGAATTTCCCATTTCGTTTACTTTCTTACCAATCTATAATTTTATTTTCAACTTATTCCTCTTTCACCGTTATAGTTCATTTAGTTAATTTCGTGCTGCATTTTTTGTTGTAAAAATGTTGCAGTTTTCTTTTCCCCTTCTGTTTACTGTCTTCTCTACACTTCTGTTTCTAGCTCTAAGGAACTGCCGCGGCGGGCTCGGCGCTATGTGGCATCAGTGATGGGTTTACAACCTGTCCGGCGGTAAGAATAAGTTTGGGAGAAGGAGTTAGAAATAGAGAAAGATAGAGATTGGAACTCATTGCGCACACTAAATGCAAGTTCTTTTACATTAAAATACTGTTGCTCGATTGTCAGTCAATTAACACTTCTCTACAATCAGGCGATTTTGCTCGATAAACTAGACTACTACCACCACCCTTTTACCCCGGTCACATAGTCTCTATTCTCTATGACTGCCTCACGCCACAACCCACCGCCAGCAGTGGTTCTTCAGTTATAAATCTTCTCTGATCCAACTTCTGTACTTCATACGCAAGTAGTACCCTAGTTAAATGGCGTTTCCGCATACAAATTTCTATACCAGTTTGGCTGTCGATGTACTCGTATGTAGCCTTTATAGTTTTAGTATTCGCCATTTGAATCGAGCAGTCGTTTCTTAGGCGTTAGATCGCCCTTTCGCATATGGTGATTGTGATGGTGATGATGGTTATGATGATGATGTCCATTGGCTGATTTCAATGAATCGCTACCACCATTGTTGCCGCTTAAAATGCTTGCCGTACCGCTGCTTCCGTTTCCGTTAAGGCCCAACTGTGATATCGGTATAATGTTGGTTGGCGAGTCCGTCTGCTGACAGCGACAACCGCGGCCCACAATCCGTCCGTAACATTTCTCACAGAAGGATACGCAGCCGCGCATAGGCCAATACAACCAAAGGCAGGGTAGTACGAGCGATAGTGCGCCCAGCCAACCCCAACGCTGCGTACGTTTGTAGGGTCCGCATGAGCAGGGATTGTCAACGCACGGTGTGCCGGAGCCATCATCGCAGTCCATGTCGTTGTCGCGTGCGCAATGGTAGAATAATGCTTTGGCGCAACACAGACACGACACATAATCGATGACCGATTCGGCACTGCATAGGCAGGTCTTATTGCAGAGCCACGTTTGCGGCAGATGGGGTGGACTTTGGCACTGTTCGCAACGGCAATGACCGCATCGTGGGCAAAGCAGCTGATTCAATGAGGATGTATCACCGCTGCTGCCCAGTATGATGGGTGTACCAAGCGGACTGGCGCCGTGTACAGCGGATATCATACCCTGTGGCGTGGAAATGCCCGTCGCTATGTTGTGCATGGTTAACAAGTCGTCGAATGCGGGAAGATTTTTAGCAAATTTGCAATTATTACTGCCGATGTGCGACGTTTGGCTGGTCGTTGAGGCGGGTTGTTTGGTGATTGCCGGAGTAAATGACTGTTGCGCGTTCAGGGAGCTGGTAAAGCTGCCCAAACCGCTGCTACTGCTGCTACCGTGCCCATTCGGCGCGACTGGAATCACCTTGCCAGTATGTGGACAGGTTGTTGTCGCTGCAGTGGGCATAGGCGTTTTGTGATTATGATGCGAATGTAAGAAGCCGTCTGTGCCGTCGATGCCCGCCGTGACGGTCGTCGAAGCCACTGTTCCCGCCAAGCGGTTCGAATGTACCTGATGTTGATGCTGGTGCTGCAGGTGTTGTTGTTGTTGTTGTTGCTGCTGTTGACGGAATTCTCGCTGTGGCAGCAACAACAGATGGTGCGTTGTCGTTTGGCCACCATCATGCTGTCCCGCCGGATGTTGCGCGCGGGAAGCATGTTGCAGCTGCAGTTGATTCGGTAAGCCAGCATTGGGTGCAGCGTTTCGGAACGGAGTATCGACGTACTCGTTGGTGAGCCTCTGGGACTCGGGTCGCGGTTGAGCCAGCGTGACTGATGAAGCAGCAGCTGGTTCGGTGCTATGGAAATGACTGAGTAAACCAGTGAGACCACCACTTAAGCCACCGTTATTGTTCGATTGGCTACGTACGTTGTTGTTGTTGCTACTGCTACTGCTGCTGCTGTTGTTGTTGTTTGTATTGTTATTTACAAGTAGTCGTGCAGCAGCACCCGGGGTAGGCGGCAATTGTCTGCGGCGTGTAAACGTATTCGCCGCAGTTATGGACGATGATGATGTCGAAGAGGATGTGGTGCTCACGTGACTGCTATTGCGGCTGAGATTCAGTGTGGTCGGTCGCTGCGGCAGTATCGTCAAATGATGAATCTCGTAGTCCTCGAACTCTGGTTGCATTAATGTTGTAACACCATTAACGGCAACACTATCATTTCGACTGTTTGTACCAACACCTCGATCTGCCCCCGTAATACTATATTGACTTGAATAAATGTTGCTATTAAAATTATGCTGCTGCGGCTGTTGCTGTTGCTGTTGCTGTTGCTCTGGCTGGTTATTACTAATTGTACATTGCGCTACTTCGGTGCTCGTCGTGTTCGTTGCTGCTGTCGCTGTCGACGTTGTTGTCGACATTTGCCGCTGTTTCTGCTTTTGTTCCTGTTCCCGCTGCTGCTGCTGCTGTTGTTGTTGCTGTTGCCACTCCGGTTTCGTTTGCGATCCGTTTAACATAGTCTCTGGCTCGGGTGCTCGGGGACGATGTACACGTGGTAAGTGCTTTGGGGGCCGAGGTGGCGCCAAAATATCGCCGCCATTTCTACGATCCATGTAGTGTGGCAAACTTTTGCTTGAGAAATCTCAATGCCCTCGGTACGCTAGCCGTGGACCATCAGTTTCCCTCATTCTTTTGCTCGGCTCTTCGGGCTAGTCGTGTCAAATCCTCAATTGCCGATCCGACGCAAATTTTTATAGTTCGAAGTGCGATGAATGTGAAACGATTGGCTTTCTGAAATGAGAGAGACAAAAAGAGAAGCCGGAAATTATTTGGTTGCACTTTGTTATGTAAATAAAAGTGTGGAAAGAAGTCTTGTCAGAATATATACTCAGTCTAGCTCTGAATGACTATGCACATAGTTTTGTACTAAAATTTATTTACATATTAGGATTCTTATTTACGGCATAGCACTTTGCATTAAGCCAAAAATATTTCAACACATTCCAATATTAATTTCTTTGTTTTCAAAATTATTATAAATACTCGGTGCGAGGAATTTGCAAAACGATATCCAAAATATTTTAAGTATTTTTCCGTCTTATTGTTTACATTTTTATAAGTACAACACACACATACGCAAACTGCGGTATGGATATAAAAAAAAATACCCAAATGCCCAGTAGGAAGACTCAGTTTGAAACACCCAAAAAATTCAAGAAATGTATAACTCTTAATTTAACTCAGCAACATTTTCCTTTATCTTTTTTCCCAACATGAAAATATATTTAGACCTCCGAGCATCAAACTTTCTTTGCAGGTGTGCTCCTGGTACTCTCAGGCCACATTCTACTGAAGAACAAAGTCTCATGCTTCTCTGCCGGGTATGCGCATATGCTCTCACATGAGTATGCTGGCGTTGTTCAAGGTGATTAACTGTAAACAAAAACTGTTTTTCGAAACTATTCAACACGGAATCCACAAAACATTGATCAGATAGGCGTTTTCTTAAACGCGAGTGCTATGTATGAAATTTGCTTCGCAAAGGCAGATAATTAGTCCATTGCCATCCGTGATGTTCGAGTTTGAGATCGTCGGAGCTTGCATTTCGCACATAACTGTAAGTGTGTGTTCAATGCTGGAAGCGTCAATATTTGCTTGGATCTGTCTGTATCTGTCGTATAATTCCAGCACCTAGCACGCTTGCATATTTATCTATTCGGTGCTTTGCGTTTTCTCTGCTTTAATTGTCGATTCCACACATTGCCTGTCGAAATAATGAATGAATCTTTGGCGTTTGGCAGCCAGCGCTTGGCCAAATAGCACACAAAAAACCCAAAAACAGAAAACATAAACAAATATTTAATTTAATCGATGTGTGTTCAAGTAAAAATTGGTATGTATTTCCCCTGAAGACAAATATGAAGCTTTCGTTAAATGCCTGCAATCATTTCTTTCAATGAAAATCTATTGGAATTTGTTTCTGTGAGTTTTTATTGTTATTGTTGTGCTACACGAAAATTGTTTTCTGTATTTCTTATTAATGAAATAATAAAAACAGAACGAGCGCACAACACATGCAAATACATTGACACACACACACGCGCGCCACTCGTGAACATTAAAGTATCCAAAAATAACCACAAAAAGATAATTTAAAATTTGAAATTAAAAAATTGACGACTGAAAAATAGCCACAATTACGTGAAATGTTTAAAAATACGAAATCCAATGTTGGGTACAGAAAATTTCTTTATTTCTACAAATATACATACATATGTGCATATATACTACATTCGATTTGGCAATCATAATGGTGCTTCATTATTCGTTGCTTTTGGCGTTCCCTCATGTTAGTTGCCAGATCAGATAAGTGCGAGAGGTAAATTTTGACATTAAGGCAACCATGATTTTCATTATTTTTAACCTAAAATTTCAGGAAGAGTCATGATAATGAAACAACTTTCTTATGTTTATATTTGCTAATTATTTGTTTAACACTCTGCTACGCTTAACATTAAAACAGACATAACATGAGTGCCATACTGCTATGCAATGTTATTGCAACAGTCGCTTTTAAAGTTCGTCTGCGGTTAACAGTGAGTTACATTCCACGCTACTGTAATAAGGTTGCTGTTTTAATTGATTTGAGATAGACGGAAAAGTATAAGACTTGCAACTTTTGGAAAGTTTAAAGTAAACTGAAGTTTTGAAAACGTGGTATGTTCTCTTCCGGAACGGTCTTTTTCAATCTTTGCATGGAGCGTACATATGTTGTTTGCTACTTCTCAACCATTGAGTATCGTTAGCGCAGCACACATTTGAGTACGTTTGAGTACCCACATGCTGTTGGTCGCCTGCTGTGCTCTGCTACGTTGCTATTTCTCCCGCGCAAAACCGGATATGACGTCAATTAGGGGGCGTTGGTTACGTTTTTAATTAATTTTTCATCTTCTATTAATTGGTTTTGGCTTAAAATTCCGCTTGCTTGCTTTTTTTATCAACTTGACATAGTGAGATTTGCTCTGTGCTTGTTCATTTTGGATAACACCGTGAGATTTATTTATGTTGCTTCAAAATCAATGAACAGCAGCAGAATATTATGGCATCACTGCGATATCCAAAGACAAGCGAAGCATACGTGGAATGTTTAAATTATTATAGAATTATAAAATAATTTCGTGGAAATATAGAATAATGCTTAGAAAGATGGAAAAGTCTATAAGGCAATAAGAAATGAAATGGTGATTTCTAGAACCATTAAAATTCGCTTTATAGAGAAGACTAATTTTCGCTTTGTAGAGAAGACGAAATTTCGCTTTGTAGAGTAGACTAATGCCGTTATTTCATTTATTTACGTTTATTTTTTTAATTGCTTGCATGAAATTAATTTTAAGCATTCGATAGAATTCAGTAGTTTTGGTCATGTATTTAAAATTAGAATGGTTCTGATTATCTAGAAGGATTGAAAATAAATCGAAATACTATCAACTCTTAAGTCGGCGCAAATACATACATATATTGGTAGTATGTGTGTATGTATTGCATGTAAGGTTGTTCATATCAAAGTCACAGGCTTAGCTTAGCATTAAACCCAATAAACTCGCAATTGAATACGGCAACGCATATACATATGTACATACACATGTATATTCATATATGTACATATGTGTATGTATGTATGTTTGCGCATGGAGTAAATGATTATCGGCTCGGAAAAAACACTCATGCGTTCGCATTTCACTGAATTTTTTTCGACGTTGCTATTATCAGACGAGAGCGGAAATATAATCAGCAGGCGACATTTAAAGCAAAAAAACGTATAACTGTAATTGCCTACGAAACGAAAAGCATACATACATATGTATGTGCACACAGTTATATATGAATGACTTTGATATTTGAGGCGAAATAAGGTTTTTCACAAGAACAAAAAAAAACAATTTTAGCAGGCATTTTAAATGCATACATAAATATATAGAGACATACATATACATACATACATGTATGTACGTTGAACCGCTGACCGAGCTCGCGTTATTGATGTAATCGGTTTCAATTCGATAACGCTTGTCGTGGACTTTGTACTTGCATTTTATTACATATTAGACATTACGTTAATTAACCGTTATGAATTTCAGAATTTATGCATTTATGAGATTTTTTATAAATTTATTTGTCTTTTATAAAATGTCTTCCGCTCTTCATCTCAAGTTGTGCTCATCGCCTTTCCGGCGAGCGAGCTGCTCCGGCTCTTCCATGAATCTACCTGTGATTGAGGCAGCTCCCAGGCAACAACTTCAACAAACAAGGTCGGCAGCTGCCATCAGCGGATGCCAATTGTGCGTAAGTGCTGCTGCTGCTGCCTTCATTACACTCACACATACACACGCACGCATGTTGCATACTTGTGCCTTCTTTTCTTAGTATTAAGTGGTTGAGTGTATGATGCTGCACTTGCATCGCATTAAAGAACACAGCAGGCGACTAAGAGTTAGAAGTGGCTATTAGAAGTCGCACAGTGTCATCAGCTTGTTCAAAATGTGCTCGAAACATTACGGATGCGAGGAAATTAAGAATGACAGCACACAGCCGTAATATGTCGCGGCTGTGAAAGGCAACATACAAATATGCCGTGATAAGGTAGAGTGCGTCTGCTGGCTGCCACGATTGACTAATTGATGGAACAAACTCGTTTCCTGCTGGTCATACCGAGGATTGTGACAAAGCCAAGACGTCACAAATACATACATACATATGTATGTAGATGTGTTTTAATGGAAAACAATTACATATACATATTCATATACATGCATACATATGTATACATACATATGTATATTCGCAGACATGCTTGGAGCTCATTCATTTTTTATTCAAAGGTGTACGTAAGAAATCTACTGGCCGAGGAACATTAGTGTGTCTTATTTATAAATATGTAGCTGTGCTGTGCTCGTTACAAGCCACGGTTCACAACAACAGCAATCAATGAAGCGATATCAGAGCTGCAACACTCGCTAGCATTTGTGGTGGTGATCGTACGAATTAACGCAATCATTACGAATGCTTTGTAAACAACAACAGGAAAAAGGTCCAACAACAACAATACGAGACGATTACTTATGCTATGTCTCACTGCAAGTTTAAAGAAAGTCACAGGTCGGAAAAAAGCCTTAACAAAGGTCGATGATCACTTTTATGGTTATGGTGAAGCGCACGGATGCATTTACGGTTTTTTTTAATCAAAAAGATAAGTTTGATTATGAAAACGTCTGATTGCCAGAAAAATTTCTAGACCCCGTCAAAATGTGCTTCTAGCAGCTAATGCCACTCGGCAGGCAGTGCTAAATATTCGTGCTCTAATTTTAATTTGTATAAAATATAGAATCTTTTTCCGATCGAACTTATGAAAATCGTAATTAATTTGAGTGCTTGCTTCATGTCTTTCACACCTACGCTTCTTGCCGCATTGCTGAGGAATTGAGGTATGTGCCAGTACGTATTTGGATTATTTAGGTGAATGAATGGAATGCCGCTGAAAAAATTGTAATAAATATAAAAATGCTGTATGTATGTGATGTTAGGAGAATATGTTTGTATGTAATATTGGAAGAATATTACAACGAAAAAGCGCACATGCCGTGAAAATGAAGATATTTCGGAGCCTCTTACGCACACGCTGTCATAAATTCATTGTGAACACGCGCATACCCACACATACACGACGCGTACACGACTAGAGCCGAAAGTGATAGACGGCGGTGGTGCGCTGTGTACCTGCAAATGCCAGTCGAAATTGGCATTCTATAGATATAATCGTTCATGTATACACATTATGTATAGATATATATATCGATTTTGTATATATATGTACATACATATTTGTTTTTGAGCAACAACTGCCCACGCACACACAGCCACCCTTGCACAACACGCCCCCAAAACGCTGCAGATGCCGCCAATGCTCAGCGCTGAGACACACGAATTTCATTCATTCAGCAGTTGCCAGCAGCTGTTTGCCGTCAGCGACGCCATACTTACATACACACACCCACATACAAACACACATTCCAATAAACCGAATTTGCCGAAAGCGGAAAGAATTCGCTGCGCAAGTGTTGGTTAGTTTTATTTTTGGAAGGCGCAGCCAAACCCAGCACGCATACATACATGCACTCATGCATTGAGACATACATATATGTACAAGCGCGCGTGTATGTGTGTGCAAGGATGTGCGTGACCTGCTCTGTATAGCTGTATTTGGGCAAATCATTGACTAGAGCATACGACATAATTCTCTTTTGGCTTTATTCGTGTCAATCCCTGCTTTGTGCCCGAATGTGCGGGTGTATCGGTGAATAAAATAAGTAGCTGCGAATACAAACGAAACTGATGACGTCAATGGTTATATGTGCAAGTGTATGTAGAAATTGTGGATAGAGCATATTTGGGGAGTTATTATGCTCGCAGCTCGCTGCTGTATCTCGCATATCGCTGTGTGTGTGTGAATTTTACTTTCTATATGTTGTTGGCATTTTGCTGTTTGTAGTTCCTGCGCTGAACACTGACAAAATTTATGCCAACTATGAGGTCATTGAGACTTTGAAAGTTATGACAATAATGCGTTTGCACATACTATTACTTACAGACATACTTACATACATATATACAAACATATATACATTTACAGTTTATTTTTAACTTGAAATGAGAGAATTGTGCTCCTTAAAGCTTCTACATAGCTTGTCTCACGTATACAACTTCGTAGAAGGACTTTAGGCTCCGATCGGCTATGTAATTTCCAGCTTAGTACCGGACTTTGGGCAAAATTTCACATTTTTGAATTTATTTTGAAATTTTTTACCTACACTTCGAGATCTTGAAAGTAAGCAGAATAATGCAAAAATGTGTATTTAGAAAAATGCAGGCGTCGGCCGACTCAGCAGCGACATGTGCCTAAGGACGTACCCTTCAACGGCCGCTTCCTTGGCGAATACTCGTTTAGCACGTACTTTGCAATGTACACACACATAAAACTCTATATAAATATTCAAGTACATATTCATAGACTTTCCCTTAAAAAAAATACAACAAAAAGCTTCTACAAACATAAACATGTATTTGTGATAGCTTTATGTCAAAGAGACTTAAGAAAGAGCGTAGGCGTGAAAATATTCAAGTAACTGCAAGTAACTGTGCACTTCAGCATTAAGGTGAGCAAACAGTGCAGAAAATAATCAATAAAAATAAATTAATTAAAAAAATTGAAATTTTAAAAATATTTTATAGATACAAAAAAACTCAACCAAAAACAAAAAAAAAATCATTTCCAACTTAAGTGTCTAAAAGTATCTTAAAACTTAAAATGAAAAACAAATTCTTGCAATAAAAGATAAAAATTATGCTTTTACAGCTCAGAAAAATATCTGTGAGCGCCAATAACGCCAACTCTCTTAATTGGTAGGCCCATCCTGCTTGCATTAATGGGTGTGAATGAGTGCAGTGGTGGTGGTGCGGACGCTTGCTGATTTAGCAGTTAGTCAATCACGCACGTTGGCACACACACACAACCGCACACATTACAAAAACGACAACAATATGACTCAAACGAAAACACGTTTATAAATATGTATTCGCAAGCTTTGTATGTACCTCGAAGGATGTGTTTATAAGTGCGCATTGTATGCGCAAACACGCGCATACGCCTACGTGTATGCTAAGGAATTCTTTATACTCGAGCAGACTTCATTTTTATCTTGTCTCATCAAGCGTGTGTTTTGAATTCACACGTTAGGGGTTGCGCACAGACACACTCGAGTATGCCATACAAACCTCAAACACTTTGTGCGTATGTATGTGTGTCAGTAAGTTGACATTCGCCAGCGACGTCTGCAACATTATGTTGTTAAAGGAACCTTCTGTGTGCGAAAAACGAATCCAGAACTCAATTTTGCGCAGCAAATACTTTATAAATATATCTCAGCAAAGTGGGCGCGTTGTAGCGAAGTGAGTTGCTGGTTAAAAGCTTATCGCAGGCTGTAACTGCGCAGATAAAGTTTCAGTTGAACTGGGTTACCTCTTCTTTTTAAGGTCGCGGTGGCGCAGCCATACCAAATTATGGTGGATATTTATGTTTGAACTTTTCAACTTTTGGCTGTTACTATTTTTAGACAAACATTTCCATTACAGCACCGACAGTACGTACACATACATATACATAATATGTGGCTGTGTGTGCCGGTGTGTGTGTTGTGCCAAGCTATTTCATCCTTTTTAGGCCGCCTTCGCAAATTTTCCGCTTTCAACGTGGCACGAAGGCGAGGCTTCTATTTCTGTGAGTTTATTAACACTGATTGGCATTGTAAGTCTATATACATATATACATATAAATATATACATATACATATATACGGTTAACACGAAATTTAGAGCCTAAATTTAGAATATAGTATTCCCTTTTGAACCGCTTTTAGGAGTTATTTTCAAAATGTATGTGCACACACACACACCGCTCTGCATAAGTGTGTATGCCTAGGCATGTCTCGTTGCATAAATTAATAAGAATCAATTTGACATTGCGCACAAAGGTCACGTAAGTCTTAAATAATCGTTTGTTAAAGTGGATTTCAAATTCGAGTCGAATTTTTTCCTTCGCCCCAAAGAATAAGGTGTGCACCGCCGTTCGATTGTACTTTTTGATTATTTGTCCAAAGCTATTTCTGTGTTTGGCATATAAAATTTATATAGCTACGTGCCTATGACATTCCAAAAAAGTTTGCAGCCAAAAATTGGAACGGAAATCCTTAAACCCACACATGGAGTTGGCCATAAATTTGCTCGCTCACTGGCCAAATAAAAAATTCAGAGTTTTATATAGCAAAGCTGTTTAGGTATGGATCGGTGTACGCATATATTTAATAATGTATATTTGGTATAAGCTATGCAGTTTCGAACTTTATTCGTGGCTGTTCACTGTATGAAAAAATGATATTCAAATGAGTCGCTGCAAAATAGAAATTATTAGCAGTATCACAATTAGCGATCACACGGCGATTTATGGTAGTATATATGTACATATGTACATTTGTATGAATTTTGTCGGCTGATTTATATATTGTATGTACATATATATATTTATACAAGTGTTCCATTAATTCCTTAAAAGCTGGAAATGTAGCTACGTGGAAAAGTCAAGAAAAGGCTGCTTAAACATAAAATTAAATTTTTTAAAGGCGAATATCCGGTTTGCATGTCATTATTAAGGGGTTACATGGGTTTCCTCGGGTAAAAACAAGTCTTTTTTCAACAGCCTTTTTCTCATATAAAAATGAAATATTTTATTAGAGCTTTGTATTGTTACAATCATACACTATTAACAGAGAAATACTGAAATTTTGAAAAAGAATATTTTGAACTCGAACATTGCGACGTCATTTGCGGTGACCCCTCGGAAAAAATGCACCCGCGTTGGCAGGAAACTCTTTACAGGATTATCATAAGTGGAAATATACGTGTTTTAATTAAAACCTCAACTCCAACTGAGGCGAAGGAAGAAAAAACTCAAAATTGAATTTTTGGCAGACATTTTTTCAAAAAAATTAAAATTCTAGTGAAATTTTCGCGGCATTTTTCTTTCAAATAGTTGTAATCGAAAAAAAAAAAAATTTCAACTAGTTGTAATCGAAAAAAATACTTCGTCCAAGTCTTTAAGAATTGCATTTCAAAGTAATTTCATTACGAGCGGTTGAGTAGTTCCCGAAAAATCTAGTTAACTGACTTCAAAAACACACTTTTGAGAAAACGGCGCACTTAGCCTAGCTAGCCTCGAGCGCACTAGTTCTCAAGCCTGCATCTCCGGAACAATTACTCAGATCAACTTGAAAATTTATGATAATATTCTAGAAGTTTTCTAAAACTTAATAAGATCATAAAAAAGTCGATTTTTGTAAACCTCTTACATAGGTTTGTAACCCCTTAAGTGCGTATTTAGTTTTGTCTGAAAACATTTAACTATTATGAAGGGTTTGAGATCCTCAACTGCTGATATAATTTTAGCTTGTTTATTACAATTCTTTGTTTTTTAATTTTATGTAACTTTTTTTTTAATCATACAAACTTTTTTTAGTTTTATGTAATTTATTATAATGTAATTCAAATTTATATTATGCGCCTCATGACTTTATATGCCCGATAATCAGTTTAAGATTTTATTTGATTTTAATACACAGCTTTTATCACACTCATAACTTGTAGGCTACTTAACGTCACACTTCCAAATGTGTATTTTTATTCGTTTCGTAAAATTTTCATTTTTATTTTTATTTTTCGGCTAAAATCATCTAAGACTACACAAAGCAAAATACGGTCACATGCATGAAATGACGTCTTCTCATTGTTAATCGATTGTGCTACAAATACTATATGGCGACGCGATGGTACGAGCACAATATAAAATGTCCAACATTAGGGTGAACCGTATTGCGCTATTGAATTGCTTGCAATTTGCGTTTAAAACATTAATATTTTTTTTATTTCAGTTTTATAATAATGGCAATTGTTGTTGCTTTATTTATTATTAGTTCGCTAATAATTATTTTGTCATTGCATACTTCTAAGTGATACAGTGCTACTTCTATTTCCGTCTATCGTGAAAACTAAAATAAGAAAGGACGCGCTTCTATATACATATAACTTATTCCATTAGAGAAATGGGTGTGAAAAAAGTTCCCAAGAGCACCTATTTCATATACAAATAAATAAATAATTGAAATTGAATCGAACACAACGGCCGTTAATAGAGAGATTTGAATAAATTCGTAAAAAATAGTTTTTAATTATTTTTTTGATTTTTTTTTAATATAAATAATTGATTTATTAACTTTTTTAACTTCAATTTTCAATTTTCTAAATTCTTACTTTTTCTTCTTGAACATTCGAGGTTCTAACTTCTTATGCTCGCAGTCTTACATACTGCCAACATGCAAGTAGGTACATACATGTGTTTGTAGTTACGTATGTGTGTGTGCTTGTAGTCAGATTCGTACAAGCTGCATGGACAATTAGGTTGCTTGCTGTTCACTGCTTGCAGCTGTATATCTATTGGAATAGTGTTTGTCCATATGTATATAGATATATGGCCATGTAATGCATGAACCCAGTTGGAAATGCCATTCGAAGGTCACTGCTTCTAAATGCATATATGTATGTATGTATGTGATTGATAGCACTGGAGATATACGACTACGATGACATCTATTGACAAAATACGAAAAGACTTTTTCGATTGCCCAATATTAAAGGTAAATCAATATGCTCGCATTTTTGCTACATAATCGATATCAGTCGACTATTATTGAGAGTTGAGAGCAAGGGCTCAAAAGTAAGATTTTACGTTGTTCACAGGACAATTGCCTTAAAGTCTCATCTCAAACAGTTGTCGAAGGATTCTATTTTTTTATACTAAATGTCAATGTTGCCTTCTGCTCGAACTTGGCAAAAAAACTCAACACCAATTGAAGTGTTATCGGTGGTATAGCCTCACTTGTCGTAGGTAAAGCGTTATTTTCGCTTGTCAGTAAGAGAGCAACAAGAATCAGCTGATCAGTTGGAATTGGCGCTGACCTATGAATACTACTTCCAGCTGGGTATGTGCATAAAAACCTTTGTATGCAAGTATGGATGTATGTATGTATGAATGGATGTTTGCGCGCGCGTGTATGTGTGTGTGTGGGTATACGTGAATGTAGGTAAGTGTGGAGTGGCCAAACCGGTTTATAGTTGATAGGATTGTACAATATTTTTCTTTCATTTTGATTTTGTTGTTGTTGTTGTTGTTGATGGTGTTCTTTACCTCAGCATATTTTTCTTGACTGCTTAGTTCACTGGCTGTCTGATTGTTGATCGTTTGTGGGATCGGTTGAGTGCATGACTGTCGGTTTGCCAGCGCTACATACAAGCAAGCAAACAAACAAATGGAAATCCATGTGCTCGCTTGTACAAATGTTTCTATGTATGTATGTATGTATGGAGGTGTGCATGTGTCGGTCGTTGGGCAGTTGTAGCCACAAGCAGCAGTGCGTATGCGGTGGCTTATTTTCTAAACCTTCAACACACCAAACGTACACAAATAACACCAACAACTCCAACTGCAACTCCATAGGGGTATATGCATATGTTGGGCGGTGTGTATATGTGCGTTTTCGTTTGCTTTTGTAACACTTAAGGCTATAGCTATTGAGACTTTCAGACTTAATAAAGTTGGCTGCAATTCTTTCCATCATAATTTATAGCGGCAAAGAGGACAAATACCAAAATAAATAACGAGATTGACGAAATTTCGGAACAACTACAGATAAATATATACATTAGGTCTTATAAAGCAGATGAGGCTGCTACATTTGGCTGAAGAGCTTATAGCTTTTGTATTATATTGGGTAGTCGAAAAAGTGTTTTCGTATTTTTATCAAAATTTCAAAATACATCGAATTTTTTCATTATTTTCAGTCAATTCTGAACAGCTATAACATTTTGTCAACTTCCCCGAATTTAATTTTTTTTTGGTTAAATAAAGTCTCACACCTCCAATACTATATGGTATGACACAATGTGATTGGTAGCACTGGAGATACATATATGACTGCAACGACATCTATTGACAAAATACGAAAAGACTTTTTCGACTAATATATAAGTTAGCGTATTAGTGTTACTAACCAGCGAACATATGACAGCTCTTTTGGAAGCTTCCTTGGATATAGCGGTCAAAGTTGAATTCACAAACCGATGTCTCCTCGACAGCAACAATTACGTAAGGATTTCTATTTATCAGATATTGTAGAATGTTTCAATGGAATTTTCTAAGTATATATTTTAAATGCTTATATATTTTTCCAGTGTGATCTCCCATTTTATTATAATTTTTCAAAACAACATAAAATCTTTATATTTTTCCTTAAAACCAACGCGAACAAACGCTAGCAAGCAGACGAACAGCTGATTTGTGCGCAGCAAAAGACAATAATAAAAAACACAAGAAAGGAAACCGCGGAAAAGTGCTCGTGAGGCAAGTGAATGGCGGTCAGGCATTGCATGTGGGCAGACAGCGAAAAGAGCCCAAAATAATCATGAAATTTTGATAATTTTATCTTGGCTTTGCCACGTCAAATTAAGTTGTGGCCCACAAACACACACACACAGGCACATTTGCGGTGCGGTTTGTTGCGTCAACGAATTCACTGTGTCCACACAGCGTATATATTCGTGGATTTATAATTATATACATGTGTATGTATATGCTAACATATATGTATGTTATATAGTACATAGGCGCTTTGCTATATAAAACCGCCAGTGCAAGTAAGTGCATTTCTTTGAATTTCTCCTCTGTGACAAAAGCACTTACTACATTCGAATATATGAGCATGTGTATGTACATTTATATGCATATATGTATGTATGTGTGTGTGCACATGTGTGTTCGTGTATTTCGTGCGATAATAACTTTAAGGTCATGCATCTAAGAACATACATACATATGTACCCACATACTTATCTACATCTTATTTATTCACTGCAACTGTTTTGTTGTTGTTGTTGTTATTGTTTGTTTTTGTGTTTGCAAACTATTTGTCCACTTTATTTGCATTGTGCAATAAATTCTGCCTACGCAAAGTTTTTATTACTTAATGCTTTTTGCTGCAATTGCCCCGCTTAACGGCTGTGCGCGTGTGAGTGTGTGTGCATATGTTTGTGTAAATTGTTCTTGTCGTTCATCTTAGCCTACAACGCAGCGCTATAGTAAAAAGTTTGAGAGTGATTTGTGAATAGTTGGAATATATAGACATTCTTAAGACAGAATTCTTCGTTTGCTCCGATAATCGAGATGCTTGTATGCCAGCCGGCTCGAGATTAGGCAAATAAAAATGTCTGCCAGTTTTTTTTTATTTTTTTATAAAACAATGTGTCGCTTTTTTCACTTTATTTAAAATATTGTCGAGTACCTCCTACTTTTTTTTACTTATTTTTTTTTTTTTTTTATTTTTTATTTTTATTTTAATTCTTTTTTTTTACTTTTATTTTTTTATATTTTATTTTTTATTTTTTTTTAATTTTTTTATTTTAATTTTTAATATTTTTTTTAGCTTTTTTCAAGCGTTATAGCTCATTGTAGACTTATTCATTCAAAAAAATAATAAGAAAACAATGTCGTGAATGATTTATTGATGACTTCCTTGAGTAGGTAATTGTTTTGCTTGGAAAAGCATGAAGTCGAAGTCCCAAATTTTATTTTGCTTCATAAAAGATATTATACTGCCGTTGGTACACAATGCTCAGATATGGAATTGTAAATATGTCTTATCTTCTTCATGCTGTTATGACTGCATTGTGATTACACGTTAGATTGCTTGCTGAAAACGTAGTTTGGATCGCAAATCGTAAATATTTCAACGATCTTATCAAGCCGGCTTCATCTGTCCCAAGCAGTTCATATATATATGTATGTATGTACACATGTTTCGTTAACAAAAAGTCGCTTACGCAGTTATTTCCGCTATTCAAAACAAATATAATCGGCATAACAATGTTTCCCGTTATTATTTTGAGCTTCACACTACCATTGTTCTTTATCTAACAACCTTATACAATCACTAAAATATAGAATTTCACTGACTTATACATAGTTACGGTGGATATTCATAAGAGGAAAAAATTTATTGACGATATGACGTCAAAGTGAGAAGAAAGCGCGAACAAAAACAAGAAATGCAAAATTCACACACAAAGAGGCATCGCCAGCATGCGCTTAACCAACAATAAGCCATTCAAAGCAGCCACCAAAAGCGAGACAGTTGGCCGAATAAAATGCGTTGGCCAACAACTACACGTACAACTATGCCAACAATGGCAAACGTCTGCTGCGTAGCCGCAAAAAAGTGCGAGAAACGCTGATTTACTGAATGAAGTTGAAACGTTGAATCGCCGCAATCGTTTATTATCATCAGACGGTGGCAGACGAAAACTACACAACAACAACAAGGACAACAAAAATAGCAGCAGCAACGTATTAGCAGCCAAAGCACAACAAAAGTGATTCAAATGAAATAACTGTCGCAATAAAAAAAGAAAATAACAAAATCAAAAAGCACGAGGGAAAAAGAAAACAACAAGAAGAAACACACAGAATACTGTGCAAAAATTTCGAGCAATTGCGACAATAGCAGCAACACAAATCGCTGCAGCTCGCAAGCGGCTCTGCGTCGCTGGCATGAAGTAGAAGACAGACAGACAGACGGACAGTTCATCTTATTCTAAATGCTGTCCTCGCTATTTATGCCTATCCTCCGAGTAACATTATCAAAACATGAAATGTTTTATTGAAACCAAAAAAAAGAGCAACAAACAACTGCCTACTAAGTCCCTAGAGTGTTTTTAATGCCAGCGCCTTTTACTTAGCTCGCTTTCTTCGCTTTCAGAATTTAATTTTCATGCTTGCCCACTTCGCCAACTCAGTAAAACTGACCACGCCTCCTCCAACGCGTCAGCGCAGCGCTGCAGCGCCTAAAGATAGATCAAGTTATTTATGTCCCACTCGCAGCACACGAAAGCCCAACAACGCCAACACTAACAACAGCAACAACAACAAAAACACCGCCAAAAGCTGGGGCATAAAATCTCATTTTTGCGAAAATAAGTGTGCGACAAATGCTGACGCAGTCATGTGCCAGCACAGCCATGGCAATAGCAACAACAAGAGCAACCACAACCACAACCACAAAGCACAAAACACTGCAATGTGACGATCGTCATCATAGTCGGCGATCAGCCAAGAAATCGCAACAGTAATAACAACTGAGCTGCTGTAGTAGCATCATCGACAACATTAAGCGCACAACGATGGCAACCGGCAACAACAGCAACAACGGTAATAAGAAGAAAATTACGCCACAACATCCCGCCTTGCTATGCGCGACGCTTATTAGCTTGACTGTTGGCTGGCTGTTTGGCTGCTTGGCTGGCGGCTTGCAACCTTATGCGCGCCCCCACCCCCAGCCGGCGCAATTCGGTCGGCCCCAGCGGATACTGAAAATTTTCGGTTATTTTTAACTTTGCATCGCGACGCTTGCTGCGACGGCGTTGCGCCGCCGAATGTGTTGCCACTGCAACGTTTCAATAATATTCCCTCAACGCGCACACGTCGGCAGCTGTGCGTGCGTACGTGTGTGTGTGCGTGCTATTTTTGCGAAAATTTTACGAAAGCGTTTGGTCTTTTCGCTGGTTCGGTGGTGGAGGAAAACGCATCGCAAGAAACTACGGCAATGTTGTGCTATGTTGGGCTGTGCTGTGCTGGTGGCTCCTCAGCTATTTATCCGCGTACCGTTATACGCGCGTGCATTTACGCAAGTGAGTAATACATATTTTGGTTGGTGTCGTTGTCGGTGTTGTTGTTGTTGGTGTTGTTGTTAATTTGTATGACGCGCTGGCACAGCCAGGGCTGCAGCGGCCACAGTTAGCCTCCCAGCCGGCACAGGTTTATTGCTGCTTGTTATTATTGTTGGTATTTTCGTTTTTATTACTGAATGTGCGTGCACTTGTTGTTGTTGTACTTGTTTTTGTTGTCATAGTTGAAAATAATTTTTGTTTACTTCTTACTTATTTGTATTAACAATTTCTCGTTCCTTTCGTTGAAAAGACGTCAATGAACGAGGAATGATCTTAAGATTTCAGTGACTTTGCGGGTTTGTGTACACTTATGCATAGGCAAGGCTCTGCGGATGGCATTTTTGAAAATTCCTTAGCAAATTTCAATGGGATTTTTCAAGTATTGTTACTGCAAAAAGACTTAATTGATTTATTATGTTGTCTTTCTTAATACAACAACAAAATTCCCATTCTTATTTATTCCTTGGAAGCATTGCGGAAACAGTTGGAATATTTAAGGCTTTCTGCTTTACACCGAAGGCGATGTCCAGCTGAAACTGTGGGTTTAAAAATTATTCCTCAACGTAACCCTAATGTTATGGGTAGAAAGTGTTGTACCTGAAATGTTGCTTCTTGAGAAACATTTTACATGATTACTGGTATTTATCGGTGATTGTGGGAGTGCTGTTTTTCAGGCTTAAGTTACCTATTTCTCCGGGAGGCGTTTTTATCTATATAAGAAGAGCGATCTCGATTTTGTTTATGACTTGTTATAGAAACTTGTTTCTTAACTAAATTTCTCTTTGTTTTCCTCTAACCGATAAGTGTTATGTTTGGATAAAGTCTATGGACATGAATTCAGACATCTAACCCAATCCTTCTATGGTTATAAGAAATATCTTCATTAGGACACTAGATTCAATTTTGGGGTTTCAAAGCCATGTGAAAAATTGAAGTATTAAAAGCGATCGCAGATAAGCAAGTTGAAACCTCAAGTTTCCAACATATTATATAAACTTTACGGACATTAAATTTCCAAAAGAAAATATTTTAAGGAAAACTTTCTGCATTAACTGTTGAAAAATGTTAGAAATAGAAGTTAAAGAACGCAAACACGATTCGAAAGCGATTACAAAAATAAAAATCTTCAACTTATCATACTCCTCAGTTACTTAAAATTTCGTTCAAAAAAACGCGAAATATTTATTCAATATCGCCAAGCGAACGCCAAAACGTTCGCGACAAATCAATAAGATTGCGATACGAGTTAACAGCCAATAAACGTATGTATGTATGTATCGTGTGTATGAACTCGCATATAGACGCGCATAAAATGAATGAATGTGGAAATATTTATCATGCCTACACTCGACCACACATGCGTACATATGTACTTATATATTTTGATATATTATACACGCTTAAATATATATAAGCATGTCTATATATGTATATATATATATATATACATATGTGCGTGTGTGTATTATCGTGTATGCCTGTGTTTTTACGAATGAATGAATGAATTTTTATAAACGACTACTTCCGCCCCCCAGCTTCTACGCCTGCTCGCCATCGTTAACTCGATCAGCAACGGGCGACGGTTCAATGTGATCGTGGCAGTAATGAAGCACACACATAATCAGCGACCACAAACAAACACGTTGACATACATACATACATATACCCTACATATGCACTTTGGAGCGCGTTGAAGTGTTGAGAGATGTTGTGAGATGTGAGAGGAGGCGCGACGCGGCCGTAGTCGAGGTCAAAAGATTAGTGGATCGTGTCGTGTGCGCTTTGTGGAGAGGAGCACAAACGATTGTGGCGATCGTCGCACAAACAAGTATGCATGGGCTTGTCTCATACAAACAAACAAACATAAGAGCATTATTAGTTAGCTGCGCATGGCAACACCGGATGTGAGCCGGGCGTTACAAATGCCTGGCATACAATTTACTGATTTTGCTCGAGTAAATGTTTATGATTTGAAGAGAAACTATGTTTGAGTGTAAAAGCGGTTAGAATTAAATGGAAAATTTCGTTCTTCAAACTATTGAAAAATTTCGACTTGTTAGGCGACGTCTCGAAGGTTGCTCAGATAAAATTGTTCAGGCTAATGAACTTCATCAGAAGCATAAGGTTCAGAGCGGAACCAAAAGAGTCAAGGGGCTTTAGTACCGGTGGTATCACAATGGCCCTCCTAAAGGCCTAGGTAAGAAAATTCGTTTCAGATACAAAAATCTGTATAAAAAAGTTTTGTTTTACACAAATAATGCTTTTAATTTGTGACTACTGAAGGGTTTCCGATCATTAAACGCTAATAATAGCATGTTATGGAATTTTAATTTTATTTGAACTCCGCCTTTCATATATAAATATTCTGAAAGGTTTTCCTGTAACCCTTATGCTTTGAATATTTTCCAAAGCAACGTAAAAAATAATGGAAAAAATAGAAAACTTGTTTTGTGTCAAAAGCAACGGATTTTAGTTGTAAAATTAGTTTTGATTGTATCGAACTTATAGACTATCTATCCCATTAGGATCGTTGCGACAGTTATGTCTACTTAAATACTTAAATTTATTTATTAATTTTCGATTGCAAACTTACATTAAATGTTAAAAGCAATCCAAGCGTTATTCTGCAAATGCACATTCACAAGTTGTTATAGTTGTTGTTGTAGTTGGTGTATGAGACAATCAAAAAATCCTTGCAATAAATTGTAGAAACGAAAACACTTTTCGAACTTCTGGAGGAAAATATTCCACCACAATCTCTATTTTATGAACTTTCTCGAATCAGTGGGATTTTTATACGAAAATATTTTGCACTTTTTCTTCGCAGCCGATGAAAATTATATCAAACAGTAAAATTGGAAAACTATGTATTTATGCATGTACTTAATATTCTTTCAGACACATCCGCATTTTTCCTTTTTTTTTCTTTTTGATTTCTGGTGTCAATAATGCTTTGACACTGTTTTCATAAATTATTTGCTGTGCAAAAACTTTTCGCTGATAACGGATTTTTGAAATATGTACGTGCTCAATTTTATTTATATTTGCAATTTCACATAAAAACTCGCGACGTACGTTTTTCGGATGTGCATGTACGTATGTAATATTATGAAAATTTCGTTTAAGTCGGCAATTTTTTTTAATTCTTTATGCTTCTCTTTTGCGTGAATTCATGTGTTTTGTTTTCACTTTTCATACACTCCGCCGCCATTCAGCTTCGATTATTACTTCAACTTTGGCCTTTGCCAGCTGAGGAAGTATCTAAAAATATACGTACAAAAACACAGATTAGAAACCTCGTCGATTTTATTTTTACATGATTATTGGTGAATCAAGAGCATATTTGGTATGCCGCAATATTAGAACTCTCACTTGCTTTCCAACCCACTGGCCAACGAATTCGAGCGTATATTTTTCAGGAAATTTTTATTTTGTAAAAAAACGCTCACTTGACTGCATAACGGTTGGAACATAATCCGTACAACAACTTACGCAAATACATATAGAATATAAATAACTTTTTTTTGTAATATTTCTGAACGCACTTTACTGTTACTCATTAACCGCTCGAAGATTTTGTGATTTTCGTATATTTGCACTGCACCTTCATCAACACATCACACGGTCCGTTTGAATATTTTCAATATTTTCGTAACGCAACTTGTTAATTTGTATTTTTTCGAAAATCTATATCGATTTTGTTTTCAATGAGCAATGCCTTAACGTTCGGAACGTATTCGAAAAATACATAGGAAAGAATTGGTATTGAAAATATCCGCACCGTTTGATCCGTTCCACACGCTTTTAGTCTGATCGCACGACGAGCGCTACGTTTGACGAGTTTTTAACTCACAAACTTTTTTAAGCGAAATGAACTACGCTAATGTGCGCGACGAGCCGCCAACCGACAAAATTTTTGCCTTCTCGCTGCCAATGCCCACATGCCATCTATCCATCACCAACAAAGCAGTCCGACACGTACGAACACCACACACATTAACCGCATATACGGACATAGTGGGCGAAGAGCGTTAATGCATACATATAGGAGCTGGAGCATAACAAGATTGAGAGCGGTGAGTAGTGGTTTGAGTCGATTGTGTAGTTTGAGTGAAATAACTCAAAAACCGATTCTCTTCGAGTGTTACCAGCGAATTGGCAAGACTTTTATATCGAGCAAATCTGAGCTAGCCTGCGGATCTTGAGTAAATTACTTAGCCGCCATTGACCATATATAGTGCATATGAGTGAGCGACTTCTCACTTTCAGTTGCTGACTCGTTCAGCGTTAAATCCAATTGTGATTGTCGCTCTGTGCCTACCATACTACCGGTCTTTTTCGTTAGTGTGTCTGCTGCTTACTTATGTCGGTATGTTGGCGTTCGCCCACTTGCGGCGAATTCATTTCAAAATGAATGAAATTTAATGAATGCCGGTGCCATCGAACGATCTCGCCGATAGCTAGCAACAAAAACTTTACCATTTTATGAAAATGAAATGAAAGTACTTCGTGTAGTGTTGATCGGGCCGAGGAGAGGTACCCCTGTACGCTATACCTGATTACATTGAAATCCATAGGATGTAGACTTGAATGCATGGTTATGTGTAAACAATCATGACCAATTCGCTGGAAGTACGTATCCAATTCGCCTTCGTCTATACATACAAACATTCAATCATAAATAAATGCAAATGTCTGAGAAGTTTTGCTTCGATTCATTTTTCCGCTGCTGCTGCTCAATACCTCTTGTTTTTGCCTCTTCCTTAGTTCTACGTACTTCTGCCTACATTTTCTTCATTTTTCGAGTGTCTTTTTTGATTTTCATTTTAGTTTTTATTTTCTCGTTTTTCGTTTTTGTTAGTTGAACGAATTTTTCATTCTCAAATTTTTGCTGTGGCAGCAAGAACCGAGTGATCAACCGACCAGCCATTATACGGTCGGTCGGCTGGTGCTCGGATTCGAGTATATGTATGCACATGTGTGTTGTATATGGCACATGCACACACCAGCATACATTCATGGTGCACATGTACATATGTAATTAGGCGAACGGATGGGGCCGGATGAGCGTCTAAACAGCCGTACATATGTATGTGCATACATTCGTACATACAAGAATGTATGTATGTATGTAGGTATGTCGTGTGTGTATGGGGCGTATATGTAGTCGAACTTACCAACTGACAGCAATAAAAGTCGACATATCGGGTCGATAGTTGGACCAGCACACCATCATTTCTATCTATCCATGAATTTATGTACGTTTGTATGTCTGTATGTATGCATATGTTGAAAAGTGATTATGTATTTGGATTTTTATGACTGCGTGTGTATGTGCTTGAGTGATCTTAATGTGAGCATGTGTATGCCGCATGCTGACTGCGCACACACACTCGTACATGCATTATGGCCATGTGTGTGTGTGTGTATAAGCGCGTAGTTGGGTTTGCAAACTGATGATCGTGTTGTTAATCGTGTTGATCGTCCTCATCCGCTGTCGCGCTCGCTGTATTCGCGGCAGTTGAATGCTGAATGAACTGAATGGGCAATTTTTGCGCTTTCAATTTCGCTATGAACATGCACACATATGTACTTTAATATACGCATACATGCATACATATGTACATAGATTTGGACGTGTATAATTTCATGTTTGCTTTTACGATATACACGATCAGTTGACTATTCAGCAGAGGATCAACAGTGAATCGCTAACTCGCTTAAATCGCACAACTCTGAATATTTTATATACGAGTATAGTTTTTACATACATACATACATATGTATGTATGTATGTGGGCATATATGTACATAAGTATGTAGACTTATGTGACCGCATGCACTCTAGTTTATTTAGTTAAGTCGGGTTGAGGCTGACTGAACCGCCATCTCTATGTTGATCAGCGCGGCGCATCGTAATCTGTGTGCTGAGGGATCGCGAACCGGATCGCGTACGCAGAGACAGCTGTGGTGACTTGTTAACCAAGCGTGGTCCACACTCAAACAGGGCACATGGCGGACGTACAAATTAATGACGACTATTGTTGTAAAAAAGTTCTGACTATTAAAGCATAAATTCACATGTGATTGTGTTAGTGTTGAGGGTCGTTGTTGGGGAACTCTAGCGGTCCTAGTCTCCTAGCCTTACTGCCATAGTCCCCCTATTGGCTGTAAATGTGGGGTTTGTGGCG
The DNA here is from genome assembly GCF_016617805.1 of Bactrocera tryoni. Classification (NCBI taxonomy): domain Eukaryota; kingdom Metazoa; phylum Arthropoda; class Insecta; order Diptera; family Tephritidae; genus Bactrocera; species Bactrocera tryoni. The sequence goes on along the minus strand of NC_052503.1, from coordinate 7,451,339 downwards.
CAAGTGGGCAACTACATGTAAAATTGTTGTCGCCATCTTATGTGCGCTTTGCTGCAGCCTCTAGATCGACTATTTCCGTTTTTCATTACCACTATGTGGCACCCTCGTCGTTAAAACCGCTTCCATTGCTCCCGCGCAATTTTCAATTATTTTTCTTTATTACATAGATTATTATGTAGAGAAATAATATGTATACACGTATGTGTGTATATTATTAACTAATTCCTATATAAATATACATATATGTACATATACATGTCTGTGCATGAGCATACATATGTATATATGTACATACATATGTACATATGTTCGCTTTCTCGCATGCCTTTGTAGTGTTTTTGCTTTCGCAATTTTGATTTTTTTTCTCAGCTATTTTTGTTACGCTTTCTCGATCGTTGCGTTATTATTATACATTTTGTTGTCTCTTCAATTTTATTTTATTTTTATTCCAATGTTTCTTATTTAATCGTTTTATTGCTTTGAACTTTTTGTTTTTGCATTGTTGTTGTTCCACTCATGTACACCGCATATTTGCTTAAAATGTTGCTGAATATAATTTAGCTTTTTTACGTGAGTGTTGTTGTTTGTGTTGCTTTCATTTGTCAATGAAATGAATGAATTTGCACTTGTGCCATGGCGATGGCGATGGCGAAAACGAACGAACGTTTCGGTGGGCGGTGAAGAAGGAAAGCAAGTGAGCGGACGACACTGAAGCGTCGGAGAGTGAGCTGGTGAATTTTTTGTGGGGGAAGATGTTTCATTAACAACTAGTTGTAAGCGTATGTAGGTGGGGATATAGAAGGTAACACAGTAATATACATAGATACTAGACTAGAAGTAAGGGAGTTATATATGGGAATAAATATTTTAGATGGAATTTTTATGTTTCCAGGAAAAATGGATCGTTTAGGCACCTCTAACAAACTGTAGCGTCTTGCAAACCGCTTTGCCGCTTCCAAAACGTCGAGCGGTCGAATTTTCGTTTACGCTTGCTGATGTTTGATTTCTATTAGGGTCATGAAGCCTTCATAGGGTGTTTATGAATACTTTTGGAAATGTGATAAACAACTGACAGTATTCACATTGTAGTTGTTCTTGTTCCAGTTAACTTTTTACTACACTTTGAATTTCGAAATTTTACACAAGATGAATTCTTCAATCAGCACATTTTTTATAACTCACTTTTCAGCGGAAATCACTACAATAGCACACACAAGCACTAGGGTGTATCGTTTCACCAAAATTCGTTATTTACAACGAAAATTAATTTCATTTAACACAAAACCAATGAACGTGATATATTGTATATTATTATTTTTGACTTCACTTATTTGTTAGTGTCGCGTAAGAATCTCCATATCCACACACACACACACTCGGAACGACGTTAACCAAACCGTCCACTTCGCCGAAAATATCTCAAGCAACTAATGTGTCCGCAAGCTGCCCAACCGAAACGCCAACACATGCGCTGCACTCAGTTTGAGTGAGTCTAAAGCGGAGAGAGCACACCAACACATGTGCAATGAGACTGGCATGCACTCTTGCACAAACACACATACTGATGTGAGCTTGGCCGCGTATGTGTAAATCGAAAGGCAATTCTACTGATTTCTAAATGGAAGAGTGTTCTCGCGCTTTCTTGGCATGTGTTGGTTAGTGCGGCGAATTCGGCCACGTCGAATGGTGCGCTCTCTGCTTCGCGGCGGGTTCGTTTTTTCCGATGTGTTGGCGAGAGTGGGCCCTCATGCTGTGCATCGGATATTATTCATTCATTCATTCAACTTTAGGCGTGTTTTCCTTCATTTCATTTATAATTATTTTTATTGCCTTTTTTTGCAGCGAATTCAGTTCTAACGGCTACCAAATCTATCGAGTTCAATTTAATTTATTTCCACCTACCTACAATGCTTTATTATTTGTTACTAACAAATACACTCCGCTCCAAGCAACACAAGCTGCTTGCTAAAGGCTAAACATAGACCGGTCGAGAGTTTTAATCACAGTTTTGCATAATTCGAATTGATTTACTTTTTTTATTTGTTGTTGCTTTTACTGCTATTTAAGGTAGTTCATTCACACATTTTACACTTTTTCAGCAAATCTCAGAGCGCTTCTCTCGAACAGTTTACATTCAAAATTCAGTATGTCACAAACTACAGTATCCAAAAACGACTTCGAATAACTGTGAAGAAAAATTAACATTTGGAAATCAGATGTTTTATCAGACGGATGATGAATTTAAATTTTTTTTTGTTTGGTAAAGTCTGGGATATTACAAACTTGTCGGTTATTAAATTGCCAGGGTTCGACGGAAACCCATTGGAATTTATGAGCAACGAAATAGCTGAACTCTACCATGGTGGGTAATTATAGCCAAGTATTAATTAAGAATTTCAGTTCTGCTTTCTCCAGAGTGGATCCTTATCCGAAGCAAAGCAAATGGTTCTGGTACTGAATGATGGCAATTCAAAATATCTTTGACGTCACTGTTGACATTCATAATTTTCATGTCGTAAATAATTTCGTCTATCTTGGAAAAAGTATTAACATAAACAACAATGTCAGCCTAGAAATCCAACGCAGAATAACTCTTGCCAACAGGTGCAACTTCGAACTGAGTAGCAAATTGAGAAGTAAAGTCTTCTCTCGACAAAGACCAAACTCTACAAGCCACTCATCAACCGCGCCCTGTATAGTGCAGAGACATGGACGATAACAACAATTGATCAGTCGACGTTGCGAATTGTCGAGGGAAATATTCTGTGGAAGATTTAATTTAGTCTATTGCGCATTAGCAACGGGAAATAGTAGTCGATGAAGCGATGAGATGTACAAGATTTATGCCGACTTGACATAGTTCAGCGAATCAAGAGACAGCGTCTACGCTGGCTAGTTCATGTCATCCGAATGCATGAAAACACTCCAGCTCTGAGAGTATTCCACGCAGTACCCGTCGGGGAAAGCAGAAGAAGAGGAAGATTTCCACTTCGTTGGAAAGACCAGGTGGAGAAGGACCTGGCTACGCTTGGAATCTCCAATTGGTGCCAAACAGCGAAAAGGAAGAACGACTTGGGCATTGTTGTTAACTCGGCTATAACCACGTAAGCGGCATCTGCGGCAACAAAGAAGATTAATTTGGAATTTGTGCGTGGGGAACGTTGCTCCAGAATAATTCTACATACTTTGCAAGGCCTTACAAGGCTGTGAAATCTCCGATGTTTTTCGAAGTATTTCTTAAGCTCCTCCAAGAATGTGACAATATAAATTTGAAATTTGCATGTATTCGTCAAAAGTAAATTATTTATAAAACTTTCGCATGAGACCACAAAACCTTCTCCAGTCGAGATCTAATACCTCCAATCACCGGTTAGGCTCGAAACATGAACAATCCAGCGCTTCAAGTGAAGATGGTTTTTTCACTGTGTTCAGGGTTCTGAGCTAAAATTGCCTTACAAATTTATGATTTTATTGGCTAGTTTTTAAACAGTTACCATAAAATTTCGAAGAAAGTTTGAGATAATTTTGAAATTAAAAAAAAGAAGCTTAGTAAAAGTATTACTCACCAAATCGACTCTTGGTTTTGTAGGGATCATAAAATTGGGATTGACACCTCTCATTCCTTGGTGGGTAATAAAGAAGCTTTTAAACAGTGATCGTGTGGTTACAAATGGAAAAGCTTAAACATCAAACCGAATAAGAAATAATTGTGCATAACCGAATAGAGACAATTATATTTTACTGAAATTCGTCTTGATTAGTTCAACCCAGCTCCAAACACTCAAACGCACGCAGCATTTGTGCCACCAGAATGAAAGTTATCGCCTATTATAAATCTCAAACCAAATTTAGCTGACTTCCTACTACATATGTGCATGAGTACGATTCGAAACTGGCTGATGAAAAAGCTTCACTGCATTTTGTAAAACAAGTGCTGAAAAAATAAAGAATATACATGGAAAGAGAATTGAGTTTCTAATAACAAGGCCCCCACAAGCAATAATTAACCCAACGGTAAAAAATCAGCAGTACACACACCAACATACACACCAGGTTAGCTTATATGTTGCAGTCTCTGTAGATAAGTATAAAGCAGTGACGTTTTCAATGACTATAACACACCGGATATGTGTGATTACCCCTATAGCAACCGAATGAGTTAATAAATACAGAATGCCACAATGGCCCCAAACGGTTCTAACCAGTAGTGCGGTGCGAATGTGAGCAACAAGGGGCCGAGCTACATATGCCCAACAGCGACCACAGTTACCATATGCGTTTGAGAAAAAGCAAAAAAAGTGTTTATTGTATATTTAGGGTAGCTTCCATTTCCGGTAAGACATACGCGTAGACATATCAACATACATATATGTACATACAAGCCGACCAAGCGGGTTCGTGCTGGAGGTAAATCGAACCACTAATGTTTTGAAACGCTTTATGAAATTTTTCTTCAAATATTTAGCTACTTATATAATATTAACATAGTCAAGACAGTAAACTACACACACATACATATATTGTGTCAATTCTGATCAGAAACGAAAGAGGCACGATAAACAGGTGAGATCGACGATTTCATCAAATAAAAGTAAACGTTTGCTCGTAAGAGACTACGAAGGAGTACATAATTAGTGGCAATTTTGTAGGAAGCGAAGGACAGGGACAGTTTGATTAAGCTTCCATGCTGACACACCTGGCAACACCGTGCCGTGGAGCCCCAAACCGCACTGCCCACGTCACGCCGCCAAGCAGTAATTCGGTTTCGTGTGCGCGTTTGCGTTACGTTTGTTTGCACACATTCACATACATACATACATACGAACATACAAGCGTACATGTGTACACATTTGCAACAATATTTGAACACATGACCATATACGTTTTATCTACATATACATACATATGTACATATGCTTGTGTGTGCGTTTATGTGTTGAAAACGGAAATTGAAAATATGCCAACTTGTGGGCGCTCACTCGCGTACACTCGAGCGTGTGGAACATTCGACGGTCGGCGGTGGAGCGTTGCCCGCAACAGCAGCAATCGCTTACGAAAATATGGTCGTTTGCAGCTTTCGACGCGTGTTTGTACTAATGTGCCTACATGCATGCACCTACATGCACACACACAAACACAAACACAAACATGCATACAAATATCCAATTGCAGCATTTATGGTGCGCAGCGGCGAAAATTTATTTATGCCGTCCATTCATTTAAATTTAAATCAAACAGTCTCGAGTGGCGGCGCAGCAGTAGCAACTACGCGCCGACGGCAACGGCAACGGCATCACCAGTCGACAATCGGCAAAGCTGTCGCGGCACAAGTCAGCGGGCACGATGCACAGCGATTGAAATCGAGTCGTATTGAGCAGACTTGAAGTTGTGGAGTTGTGGAGTAGTGTGGAGCGTGCAGTGGCATGCACCTAAATATTTTCTTATGAGCTCGCATGCGTGTGTTTGTATGTATGTACATATGTATTTTCAGTTATAGGAGTATTTAGTACGTAAGACGCCGACGACGTTGACAAATAAGCACAGCGAGGCGGTAAATGAAGCACACACAAACATTCACACACACGTCACAAATGCATATCGCTTACATGGCATACATACATACAAACATATGTATGTGCATGCATCCATTTGGCTGCGCATGCATACGATACACTTGTGTGTAATTTGTACAAAGTTGCGGTATTATGAGCGGAGCGTAAGTGGAATTACAAGTCGGAAAAGTTTGAAGAAAAACCACATAACCCTTATGTACATACAGCCGAACACAGAGGCACATGTTCGTAGTACGCGATTTGTGCGTTCAGGTCTCGCTGTGCGCCGCCCACTACGTGCTCCACCAGCGTTTACTCGTGTAATCAGCGCTTATATTTCACTTCTTCGGTGTGTATGTACGTATGTATGTATGTATGTATGTATGTTGCGCGTCAACTGGCTGCCATGAATGATTCGCAGAGTCGTGTCTTGAAGCGGCCTAGACCGTAGCCACTACTAGACAATAGCCAAGGCGACTTGTCGGCCAAACAAGAAGTTGTATTTTTCCAACGAGATTTTACGGGCGGCGAATTCAGTGCGGCCACAGTGGCTCGTCAATGCACCAGTGACAGTTGCAGTCTTCTAGACAATTCATATTTGTATATGAATGCATGTATATGTGTGTGTATGTATGCATGTATATACGTTGAGTATTCGCGTGGCTAGAAGTGGTGTTGCAACTTTCTTCTTTGTTGCTGCTGTTGACTGTTGATCGGAATACTATTGCCGTTATTGTTGTTAGTGTTGTCACTACAGCGGATGTCGAACGAGTTTTCCACGAACGGATATACATATTTATATGCATGTACGGATATGTGTGTCTTTGCTGAGGAGTAGCAGCGACAGTAATATGTTGCCACAAGCACCTACATTACCACACACGCACAGGCATAGATATTCACATTTGTACCCACTTATCAAAAGTGACCGGAATCGCGCCATAAAAACGCTAAAGTCGGGCTTATCACGATGAGTGAGGGTAGTACTAGTCAGTCAAGATATTGTATACATTGCTTTAAGGTTGCCTTTCCAAACATCGGATTTCTGAATCCAAACAGCTTTCGGCGCTCAAAGCGCGTGTACAAAAATTATTTGTAAACATTTGATTTGGGGTGGCAACGTCGATCATTGATCATTGTAGCCACATGAAAGCAGTCTGAACTATTGCTTGTTGGGTATTTACAGAACTTAAATACTAGCATATACAAGTCAGACAACTTTTTTACATATAAATGCATTTACCCACACATTGACATCTATGTAAGCTTATACAAGCTATTAACTAGATGTGTACATATGTATGTATGTAAGCATGTGGTATATCTATGGTTCATGAATTGCAGTGGCTGAGGTTGTTCAGTTTGAGTTCTGTTGTCTTTCAGCTTTTGTTGTTTTTAAACATTACTTTTCCGATAATTTGTTCTTGTTGTTGTCTCAGTCATCGTTCTCGTTGCGGCAGCAGTTATCAATGCGGTTTAGATGCTGTCACGCCGCACTCTAAGCTGTTGAACTAGCCGCTCAAATGAATACGATCTCTGCACACGAGCTTGCCACGGCTGAATTAGGTTGCTTTCGGTGCAGAGCTGAGCAGCGCAGATTCGGCTGTTGCCGCGAACTTGTAGTTGTAAGAGTTTGTAGCACCCATTGACTTAGTTATTGAATATAATGAATAAATTTTGATTTTATTTGAGTTGTTGTAATTATTTTCACTAGTGCAGCTGTTCTGTGGCGCAACTTATGGACATTGCAGTATGAGCAATCTACCTTAGCCGATTCGGGTTAATCTTATTTTTTGCCTCAACACTTGACTTTCCACGAATCGAATAGACAAGCTCATACATACATATATACTATATGTACATAAGAACGCTTCCTCATAAAATAGTAAAAACGTAGCAAGTACGATATTTCGGAAACACATCGAACGCGCAAAAAAAAGTATCTTTACATCTTCAGGGGTTTAATGGGTTTCCTCGGGTAAAAACAGCATTTAAAAAAATTTTTTTTTCTCATATAAAAAAAATTCAATGTTTTATTAGAATTTTTTTTTGTTACAAACATACACTATTAACAAAGAAATTCTCAAATTTTTGGAAAAGTTTAAACTCGGTTATTTCGACGCCATTTCCAATGACACCTCGGAAAAAAGATGCATCCGCGTTGGCAGGATAACTGCTTACAGGTTCATTTAAAGTGAAAAAAATATATTTTTTAGTTAAAACCTCAACTTAAAAACTGGACGAAGGAAAGAAACTAAAAATTGGATTTTTGGCAGACAAATTTTACAAAAAAATTAAAATTTCAGTGAAAATTTTGCGTCATTTTTTCCAAATAGTTGTAATCGAAAAAATATCCTTTGTCCAAGTCTTTAAGAATTGTACCTCAAACACCTGTGTAAAGTTACATGCAAATCGGTTGTGTAGTTCTCGATAAATCTTGCCAACAGACTTCAAAAACACAGTTTCGAGAAAAACTGAAAGTTCTCAAGACTATATCTCCGAAACTATTTCTCGGATCAACTTGAAATTTTAGGACAAGATTCTAGAGGTGTTGAAGAATTTAATGAGATAACAAAAATAAAATCGAGTTTTGAAACCCATGTAATCCCTTAAGAATTTCTTAAAAATAAAAGCACAAAGCTTTCAAGATTATTTACAGAAATTGCAGAACATTCTAAAATCAAGCGTTAAGCTGTTGCTGTCCATTTTGGTTGATCTGACCAAGAAGCAAGATTTGCCTCCAAGAGTGGAGAAATGAAGTATTCAGAGTAAAGAGAGATAAACATATGTATGTGTACATATCATAGCTGCATAGTTGGCAATTAAGGAATTATATTTTAAATATTCGCTCATACTCATTGGAGGAAAAGAACACTCAACTTGTTCTTGCATCACTGTGATTTCAAAATACATAGCTTCACTTAAAATTATCACATCACTTAACAGTAACTTTCAACATGGCAGCCCTACACGTTATCTGTAGATATGTAGGTACATAAGTATGTCTGTTTATACACACAAATATATGTATGTATGTATATGAAATAAAAATTCAAAACCAGTAGCAATTTCTCTGGCTCGTTCAACACCAAAACGCGCTACAACATCAGCCACGGCGACCGAGGGGAACAACGGCCTCGGCAACGGTGATAATGACGACGATGATCATCATTGATGCTAACAATGCTGAACGGTAGTCAAATGCAATCGCACTCGAGTAGATTCATACGAGCGTACGTCGAGCGTATAATAGTCATAGAGACATCTGCGCCAGCGCACGTATCGTCAAGATCGCAGTAGCGAGGCAGGAAAGTGGCTTATACCTAAGTTGGGTGAACCAGGCCACAGGGAGGTGGTTATAAAAGCAGCAAACACACCAACAAATGGAAAAGGCAGCAACCAAAACGAGCCAACCAACACCTAATAAGCCAAACAAGCAAACTACAAACACACACATTCACACTTATACACAAATGAAAACAAACAATATTATAAAAACTAAAAAGGAAACACAAAAAAAAAGAAGAAAAAAAGACCACAACTACGAAAGAAGAAGAATAATATTTATTTTAAAGAATTGTATGTTGGAATAAGTAAGGTAAACGAAAGCTAAGGTTCTCCACCGGCAGCGTTGTCGACGGCGATCAGCGCGCGATCGACAAAAACGCAGCAAACGGTGGGCATTGTGTGGCATAATAAAACAGTGAACAGTGAGCAGCGAATAGCGAATAGCGAAGACGAAGGCGCAGAGAACGGCAGAACGGCAGCGGGTGGTCGTCAGCGCTGACGACTGTCAGCAGTTTAAACCAAGCGGTGCCCACTAATGAATGATTTTTTGTGTGTATTTCCAGTTTGGATTAACCAAATAAAATTACAAACCAAAAACGAACAGCGAAAATAAAATAAAAAGGCAAAAACTATGCAAAATATCAAAAAAAAACAAAAATGGAAAAACAAAAGGAGAAAACAAAAAACATTATTATATCGCTGAGAGGAAGTTGTTTTATGCATACACACTTATAAATCTATTTGCCTACCTATAAACCTGTACTAAAAGCGCTTAACTGTATGAGTAGCGGTGAACATGTGCCGATCTATGCTTTCCCTGCAGGGAGTAGAAAGCACGATTTTGACATCGTGGCGGGGGCAGCTCTCATAGGTGTGCTCCAAGCGCTCATAGAAGGCATCTTTGCTCACTTCGTCCTTCGGGGCATGGGCGCAAATCAGCGATATGTTGAAGATCCTTGCTTTGACGCGGATTGTGGCTAGACGTTCATCCACCGGAGTGAATGAGAGTACTCGGCGACGGAGTCTCTCTCCCACTACGAATCCCACACCGAACTTGCGCTCCTTTATATGGCCACTGTAGTAAATACCACAAGGACCTACTCGCCACAGTCCTTATCCCGTCCATCGCATTTCTTGACGGCGGCAACCCTGTGGAGGGGATGTTTCGCCTTCTCACTTTAGCTCGCCTTCAAACGGATATTTTCTGACTACCCAGAGGATACTTAGTCTAAGACCAGAGCTCATGAGTTGCTTGAGCCATGTGTAAAAGAATCGTTTCTGGCCACTCCCAAGTGAATAGCAAACAGAGAACTTACCTCTCTTGCGTGAACTTCTAAACATGACTCCATGCTCCTATGAAGATCTAGATTGTGATAGTAAAGAAGGAAGAACTGGCAAACTTAATCGATTTCCAGCTGGTGCTTCGCAGTGATGACAACATGGGCAGCAAAGAAACCAATGAGAAGTCGTGCTGAATTGCTACAAGCTTTGGAGCCAAGTCCACTAGTAGACATAAGAGCTTAAAAATTATAGTTTTACTGCAAAGACAAGGCAAATGCATTCCGGCAGGGTCTTAAAGCCCACAATTCGATGTTTACTTGTATTGCAGTATGTACGTGGATACGTGTGTATATATATTTCCAAAGCTTTGTGTGCTTGTTTGTCAGTCCATCCGTTCATTTGTCTTCGCACTACAACCATACATGAAAATATACTATATGGACATATGTGTTTGTGGGTGTATACATACAGATATGTATAAATACGCCTTTACCGTATGTTCCGTCGCGTATTTTGGTATGTGCCACTGTCTGTTTGTCTGTCTGTCTGGCTGTTACTTAGCGTGGTGGCCATATGGTCGCGATCGTTGCCGTTGCCTATGCTGTGTTGCCGTTGGGGCGTTGTTGTGTGCTTTAGTGGGGCGCGCGCGCATTTTGTTGTTATAACTATCCAATAGTAAAAAATCGTAAATTCGTGGGGAAGCAGCGCAATATAAACACTCACGCACACACATGTACAAACACACATATTAGTTTCAGCTCTACACACCACACAGCACACCGAGCCGCATTCAGATTGGAATATGTGAGTGCCTATTTATTAAAGCACGTATGCGGATGTGAGTGGGAAGTGTGAGAGGCGTGCTGGTGATCGCCTGCGTACAAAAATTTCTGACGCGACTGCGACTGCGGCCGCGCCGGAAGAGGGGCATCGTTGAAAAGGCGGCTGCCACCGCCATCCACTGCCGGTGCTGAAGCGGCGGTGGGCACGAGCGTTGAATTTGTAATATGCGCGCGTCCGCACTCCGCTCGTACTCTGGCGGCTGGTCGGACGAGTGCTTGTACACCTAGCACCACATTCGCCGCACTCATTTTACGCGCACAAACGTTTTTTCTTCATTTAATTCCATTTCATTTCGCATTTGGCTTAGCGGCTGCCCGATACGAACGGATCTACGTGACGCTGTTCTGAATGATATGCTTGTGACCTGAGTACGTACATACATATGTACATATGTACGTGTATGTATTATTTATTTGAATTATTTTATCTTTTATGAAAATGATCATGTTGTTATTGTCATCAAAGAGGAAATGCCATAAAATAACCGAAATACTCAGAAACATGGGCAGTTGTGGGGCGGTCAAGCGATATTCGCATGGAGTTGTCAGCACTGGCACCCGATGCGAGAGAAAGTGAATTTGGTTTACTGTAATATTTTGCTAAGAAAGATTTTATTCACCATTCACAATATTCATTAATTAACAAAAATACGATTTTTATGTGTTTAGGTTTTAAATCTCTTCTTTTTATGAATTTTATTTGCAGTGTTCTGGGAAAATTTTTCGGTTTTCTGTATTATGAAGCAGTTCTTAATGGTTCGGCTCTCTTCTAAATCACGACTAAAAATTTTCAGCAAGGCTAGTAAAAACTGTGCGTATACAAATATGGTTTGGCAATGGGAGTATACACTATGCACTTTTTTAAACCTCTCTTTTTACAAAACACCGTCGGGCAACATAGCTTTCATATTGTTAAATGCTGTAAATTCTGCAAAGGAAAGCCAATTGAGGAATTTTATAGTTATCTTTAGTCTCTTTAAAATTCCCTTATATTGAGATTGGTGAAAAAAATATAAATTATCACACAGAGAGCGGATCCGTCCCAAATACTTAGCTGTTAGATCTATAACATAGACTTTGAACTAATGAGCTGAAAAGGTGGGTATTTTCAATTTTCAGACTTACAAATTTAGAAAATGCCATCGCAGTCTAATGAGCTTTCTAAATGTCTCATAAATAAAAAACAATTTTCGAGTTGTTATAACGCCTACTTAAAAAGAATAGGTTAACTCACCGACTTATCAAGACCCCACGAGAGGATCATCAAAGAATCCGCATATTACCTTCAGTGATTGTTTTACACAATTTTAGTATAATTTAGAAAGCCAAAATCAGTGTTCCATATTTAGTTAATCCAAGGCAACCACCGTTATATTCCATCCGATGCCATAGTTGTTGCTGTTTTGCATAGTAAATTTGAAACGCCAAGCTTACGTAGAAAATTTGACTACTGAAATGCTTAATCGTACTTGCACACACACATACACAACGTGAGCTCGTATAAGCATACACCCACCATCGGAATAGTCTACTTTTCTCATTCATCCACTTGAATGTGCATGCGAGTACTTGCGGCTGTGGGTGGGTGCAACCGCCTTTAAAAGCGAATGCCTTGTAAAATCCAAAAACAAAAAGCCATTAGACGAAAAAGCAGCGAAAAACGAATATAGCGAAGACATGTAAAAGTGAAGGTAAACGAAATATGAATGGGGAGCGAGGAGGTGGCGTGGAAAATGCAGTGCTGCATATGCGTTTCTAGCCATCGTTGCTGCAGCATAACGTTGCAACGGTGCACACGCGGCGAATAGAGACGCCTTGCATAGATGCGATGTCAAATATTTCCGAGTGCGCTGCGACACTTGTGAGAATTGGACGAGAATATCGCAGTGCCACTCAATGAAATTTTGAGATTTCATTTACTCCGCAATGAGCACATTTCTAACCAGCTGAGCACTTTCGGCCATTCGGCGCAGATTCCGCTCAAGTCGATTCTCTCTAAAACTTACACATTGGTAAATTGGCGTTTGCTCGCATGTGTTGAGATGTGGAAATGCCCAAGAGATCCAAACATGGTCTCAGAGACTCGAAGTGTGCCGCAATAGCCGTGTGATGAGTGATGAGTGAGGCGAATATAAATTTAACGATTTCAACAACAGCAAGGCACAAAAACCTCAATGTGCCAATGAGATTTCCATGCCGGTGGATATGTATGTTCGTAAGAGCACATTCTCGCCGCAATTGCCTCACGACTCTCCCACTTGGCGCTGTATGGGTGTCTGTAGAAAAATATGCATTATATTCGCTGTGCCGTATTTGTGGGCATGAGACGGCGTCGTGGGGTGGCAATAACAGTCGAGAAGGTGAAACGTCGCCGAACTGCTAAGTCGAATACGAACGGTGGTGCTAACGAACGATGGAGCGAACGAATAAACGAATTGAGGTAGCAGCATGGCAATGGATGGCAATGGTTGCTTTTTATGAATGAAACCAACAACGGACGGCAACAGCAGCAAACGACTACAACAAAGATACAACGATGACGACTTCGAATATCGAAAACCCGAATTGCAGGGGGTTAGTTATTGTAGGCAAGTTGTGATACGTGCGTGGTGGTGCGGTGAAGCGAATTGAAGTGTTGGCCGCCAGTGTGTTCGCTACACGCAGGGGGGCTGTGAAAGGCGGAAACAACGAAGAGCAACAAACAGCTAGAACAACAAACTGCGAACTGCGAGCAGAGATGATAAATACAACGGCAATAATGACAGCCATAGTCCCTGCCATTGTAATGAATGGAGGCCGCTGACTCTGACGTCGCTGCTTAATAATGAGCAAGGGGAATCGAGGCGAATAGAGAAAAGACATATGTACATACGTACATAGTATGTACATGCATACGAACGAAAATCTATGTGTATAAATGAAAAAACATACATATACTACATGTGACATTATGAACGGAGTTTGGAAGTAGAAAGCCGACGGTGCAAAATGGGTTGGTCGCTTAAAAAGACTAGTTCCACACTGGCAATTTGCAGTCTAGTACGCAGAAATTGCAAAATGATGCAGTAGCGACACGAATTTTGGAATAGCGGTGTGCCCTTGTTGATGATTTATATTTTCTAATGTTTTTTCCTTATGACAAAACTCTCCTGAGGTAAAAACTTTTGCTTTTTCACAATTGTCCCCATTGGGATGAGTCAAATCCTCGCGTGGTTCATGAAATGCTATTGCATCGCCAAAAATTGACCGTTTAGTGCGGATTGTGGTAAAGCGGCATTATCGTGGATAATTTCTTTCGAAATTAGGCAGGAAATGTCGTTACCATCAATAGCGTGCGTTATAACACGGTGTGGATCGACGTTTTCCCGAAAGTTGATGAAATCAACGCAGACGATCACTATTTCCAACAAGACGGTGTGTCGCTTCATGTTTCACGCCTAAACATATGTATGTACATATGTACATAGTATGTATATGAATCGTTGATTTCGAGATATGCGTTTTAACGCCTCTCTATTATTTTCTCTGGGAGTATGTTAAATTCAAGGCTTACGCGAATCAAACAACAACGCTCGATGACTCAAAGGCAACATAGAGCGCACTATAGCCGAAATTCCAGGCGAAATGCTGCATCAAGTCATCGAAAATTAGCCTTAAGGGGCTATATCAGTGTAACCCATGAAAAATTAGACCATTTTGGTGAATATTCGAAGATCTTCTCTTTCCTATGCAATGACCTCCGATTTTTGAAAAATATCAAAAATTAACTAAATAGCGCAATTCTGAATAAAGTGTCGACTTTTCAATGCCAAATTGATAATTTTCAAAGAATCAAAAAGATCGTAGATCATTGTATAGTAAATATATTCAAGAATACTCAGTTTGAAGTCGATCGGTCAATTTCTCGTTGAGTTATGATGTCAGCAATTTTGTAAAATGTTGCTTCGAGAAAAAAGCGCAAAAAGTGTAAACTATTCGATTTACATATGTACATATATCTGCGAGGCACGACCTTGCCGATTTCACAGGATATTTTTGAAATTATAAACTATCGAATAAGCAAAACAAAAAATAGATTTTTTGAAAGTGTCACACTATATAAACGAGTGGAGATATGCCAACAGAGCCGTGGTGGCCATTTGGCCGACATTTTGTTCAAATCATAAATGGCATAACATTAACCGCATAACAAAAAAAAGAATTAATTTTCACCAAGTTTTTTATTTCATTTTAACATCACGTTGTTGTTCTTATTAGGGTCTATAACTGCGTATACCAACGTACTTACGTACACATATGTACATACATATGTCATATCATATCATGCAAATTGAGAAAAAAATTGGAAAAGCGCACATCGAGCAAAATCTGGCGAATTGGGTGATTGAATTTTTCATGTTTTGATCAGATGATATATTCTATATAGTTTTATGTATATGTACATACATGTGACATATACATATGTGTTAATACTCGTCTAATTTAACCTCCAACGGCTATGACGAATGTAATATGAACTTTGTACAGAAATATGCTTTAAATAAAGGTGAAAGAGTTGTAGGTTGAAAAGGCTCTTTTTACTTTAAATATGACACAGCAGACATTTTAAATATGCATTTAGTTTAGATATGTACTAAGGTCGAACATTTTGCATATTAACTTTTCGCGAATAAATTTATTAATTTATTTCTTAATTTTATATATATTGGGTAGTCGAAAAAGCCTTTTCGTATTTCTAATCAAACTTGAACTTATTTTTTTATATTTATAATAATAAATAAATAAACAAATATGTAACATTTTGGTCGACAACTTTTGTAATTTTTCCGCTAGAGACATTATTCCATCAGTGTAAATCGAAATTTCCAGAACGGAAGCGAGCTAACCATTGTTGCGCTATAAGAACTGATCGTCTCCATAAATTTCACAAATTTCATTGGTGGCTTGCGTGGCATTCTTCCCTTTTTTATGCAAAAATTTCAAAATATAGCGAATTTCTTAATTTTTTTCACTCATTTTGGAACAGCCGTAACTTTTTTTTAAACTTTCCTAAACTTAATTTTTTTTTTTTAAATGAAGCTTAAAATCTCACCTTTCTAACACTATATAGTATGACACTTTTCCGTGAGTAAAACCTAAAAAAGTCACTTTTAGAAGATACTGTCAATACAACGAACTACGGGTGAAATAATAAACAAAAATTGACAAAATGGCGGCGTTTAAAACCGTTTAATTTTACTCAAAGTTTAGTCGTTTTTGGCATATTTCGATTTTTCTTTCATTTGGGGTGTTAGTGAGTCCTAAACTTGGCGCACAACCCTGGGGAGGTATTTTTCGCCTCTTCACTTTATCTCGCCTTCAAACGGATGTTTTTGACTACCCAGATGATACTTGGTTTAAGACCGGAAGCCGTGAGCTGCTTGAGCCATATGTAAAAGAATCGCCAAGTTAATGGAAGTCTCCTCACTTGCATGAACTCCCAAAAATACCAACAACAACGTCAGCCAACCAACGCTGAATAAGAAAGATCAAACTCTACAAGTCACTCATAATTCAGGCTCTACTATATGGTGTAGACGCATGGACGAGTTTTCGGGAGAAAGATTCTGCGGAAGATTTATAGCCCTTTGCGCATTAGCAACGGCGAATACCGCTGTCAATGTAGCGATGAGCTGACATTGACATAGTTCAGCGAATCAAGAGACAGCGGCTACGCTGGCTAGGTCATGTCGTCAGTAGTATTCGACACAGTCCCCGCCGAAAGAAACAGAGGAAGAGAAAGGCATCCACTCCATTAGAAAGACCAGGTTGAGAAGGACCCGGCTACGCTTGGAATCTCCAAAAGCGGCTACACTTTTGAAGAATGTAACTCAAAACTATTTCAGATGTGGTTTTCAAATTTTTGTATGTTATTTTTAAAGGTATAACAATTTCCTCTTTGCTCTAAAATATATTGCTTCCAATTCTTTCAAAAATGTGTTTCAATAAGTTGAACTGAAAATCATTTTCCCTTCGGAATTTTCAAAGCATACGAGTTTGGAATAATTTAGATTTTTGACTCTTTTCTAATCCAAATAACATGTTTCACATATATTGAGAAGTTGGGTCAAAGGTTATTTTGATTACCGCAATAAGCCTCGGGTGAATGATTCGTTCTAAATTAAATAAAAATTTCGAAAGAGAAAAATCTTCGTAGATAAACTTAGAAAAGTGTTTATTCAAGAAATAACAAATTCATAATCCATATATACCATCCTCCTCCTCGTTAAAAACATGTTTTTGCCTTATCACTCGATTTGCTAGAAACTTTTATCCATGATATTTTTGAATAGGCCTTTGAAATACATACGAGTTTGTATAACAGCTTTCCAGCTGTAACAGGGTTCCGAGCAGTACTGCGGAAATTTTCATTGCACATATGAGTTCGGAGGTTTGTATTGTCTGCCGACGAGCAATAGCTACTAAAAAATTATTTTACGGAACATGGAGTCGAATCCATTTGCTTATTCTTAGTGCGTCTCTCTGACCGCAGAACCACGATCGCCGTCACATTCGAAAAATATTGAATTGTATGAGCCGTGCGCTTGGTGTTGAATTACCACTTTCAAAGGCTTATTACATTTTATGCGAACTGCGAAACAATAATAAAATATGAAGCAATGCAATGGAAGTGATTGTTTTGCACTTTTCTCGCGCTATAACTATTGCTGGTACGAGCCCTTTTGTAATTGTTATGTTTTTGTTGTCGCCGTTTCCGTTTCGCGGTCCACTTTTTTACCGCTGCTGTCATGAATGCCGTTCGACTGTCTACTTCCTCTGTTTACGTTAGCCCACTATTATCTCTGAGTGCATTATCTATGTAAATACACATATATGTATATATACATATGTATATATATACGTATGTAAGTACATATATAATAAGTGTAAATTCTGTTTCGACATACGATACGTTGGTACACACTCATGCGCATATGTATGTATGCACGTCTATTTTCGAAAATAATCAGCGCAAATTGTTGACTTAGTGAATTCAGTGGGGTTAACTCGTTTCCTATTTTCGTAATTAATATGTGACATATTTACAAAAACACATGCACGTGCATGTGTATTTAAGCGTGCGTGTAAACTCAATGACAGCATATTTATCTGAACCAAACTTTTAAATATTAATCCAAACTGTCTAGCCCATAATATATTTATATATGTATATACAAGGTCTGTCGCAAAAGAAAGAGGACTGTTAAAAAAACAACAAAAAATTAATATTTTTCAAAAGTTATTTTTTTTATTCAAACTAGTTTCCTTGTGCTTCGATACAGCGTTTAGCTCGGTCAATTTCAAATGAGTATTTAAGGTCATTTTTAGGAATGCTCTTGAGAATATCGGTCGTCGCCTTTTGGATAGCTGCAATGTCCTGAAACCAGTGTCCTTTCATGGGCAAATGAAGTTTTCCAAATAGGTAAAAATCACAGGGTACCAGATCAGGTGAGTAGGGTGAGTGATTAAGGGTTAATATGGAGTTTCTTGTGAAAAAATCAGTGACAAGCGTCGACCGATGACACGGGGCATTATCGTGCAACAGGCGCCAGGACCCTGCCTCACGGTATTGTGGTCGAGCACGACGAATGCGTGACAAAAGACGCTTCATAACACCAAGGTAAATCACAGCATTAATCGTTTGGCCATGTGGGACGAACTCTCGGTGTACAATACCCTCCGAATCGTAAAAACAAATCAGCATTGTCTTTATTTTTGACTTCTTTTTTGATTTTGGCCGGCCCGACTTCTGATCGTCACAGAGATCCTCACGATCTTCTTGGAATCGCTTAAACCACTCATGCACATTACTACGGGAAAGGCACTGATCACCATAAACTTTTTGCATCATTTGAAATGTTTCAGTAAACGTTTTCCCAAGTTTAAAACAAAATTTAATATTTGCTCTTTGTTCAAAATGCGTTTTACGACCGATGACCAAAAGCTGCTGTCACTTTTTGATCGATAACATCGATTTTAGTTATCCAATTGTCTTAAAATTTTTACGAAATGTCAACAAGAGATCAAACTTTTGATTTCATGTACCCACCAATAGGTGGTGCCACCAGAAAAAGTTATATTTAAAAAGTTCTGTTTCTTTTGCGACAGACCTTGTATATACATATATACATTGTGACAAAAACGCACATGGAAATTGAAATTAAATTCCCCGGGTAAATGAAATTTAAAAAAAAATGTATTTTGCTAAGTTGGTAGGGCTGTCCTTAATTACTATGCCAAATATGAGCGCGATCTGTCAATCAATTTGTTTACAGCAGCTGCTTATGTCGGCATACCTCAGTAGTGCCTTGCAATTTTTACAATGGATAAAATTATAGAACACAAAATTTGTCTCAAATTTTGTATTTCCAACCGAATTTCATATGTGGAATCGATGCGAATGTTGGAAAAGGCTTACTGTGATTCAGTTTTATCAAAAACACAAGCCTGCGAGTGATACAAAGCCTTCAAAGGCAGTCGAGAGATCGTTGAAGACATGCCTCCTCCTGGACGACTTCCGATCTCTTCAACTGATAAAAATATTTAAAAAGTGAAGGATATGGTGCTTGAAAACCGTCAAGCAAGTGGTGGAGAGATGGCAAGAGAGCTCGACGTCTCTCGCGAGTCCGTTAGAATTATTTTGGTAGATATTTTGGGTATGAAAGGCGTTCTTGCTCGTCTATTCCCGATAAAGCTGAATTTTTTTGAAAAGGAGTACTGCACACATGCCAAAGCCACTCAAAAATTATGGTGATGCTTATTGTTTTTCTCGATATGGTTTGGTGCATCATGAATTTGTTCCGGAGGGATAGACAGTCAATAAGGAGTTCTATTTGGTCGGAAACGATTAAAATAGTGGAAGAACAATTAGGAATTTTACCATTGCATCAAGCCACGATTGTGACTGAATTTAAAGCCACTAATGCAATGAATACCATCAATCAACCACCGTATTCACCGTATGATTTTTTCTTGTTCCCCAACTGAAATTGCCGCTTCGTGGAACCCGTTTCAATCGAATTGATAAAACAGAATTCGCTGAAGGAGGTGAAGGCCATCCCAAAAGATGCTTATGAAAAGTGTTTCGAGGACTGGAACTGATTTTGGCATAAGAGGGCCTCTGGTGGGGATTACTTTGAAGGCTACAACATAAATATTGATGAATAATTAAATATTTTGTATTTTATTTGCGGGTACTTTATGTCATAATGTATATATGGCCAGTCCTCTCTCAACGAACAAAAACCAAACTCTATAAGTCACTCATTTATTCATCCTATGGTGCAGAGGCATGGACGATGACAACATCTGATGAGTCGATCTTAGGGGTTTTCGAGAGAAAGATTCTGCGAAAGATTTATGGTCCTTTGCGCATTTTCCACGGCGAATATCGCATACTATGGAACGATGAGCTGTAAGAGATATAGGACGACATTGACATATTCAATCTAGGTCATGTCATACTTATGGACGAAAACACTTCAGCTCTGAAAGTATTCGACGCAGTACGCGCCGGGGAAAGCAGAGGAAGAGGAAGACCTCCACTCCGTTGGAAGGATCAGGTGGAGAAGGACCTGGCTTCGCTTGGAATATCCAATTGGCGCCACATAGTGAAAAGAAGAAACGACTGGCGGGCTGTTGTTAACTCGGCTATAATCGCGTAAGCGGTGTCTACGCCAGTAAAGAAGAAGAAGATATATGGACATACGTAATAGCAATAGGTACTTAGTATATTAAGTTTTTCATGTAGTTTTCAATACCCAGAAGGAAATATTTGAAACTCTGTAAAGTACTTATGTACATACCATGTATTTACTTGTATATGAATGATAAAAGTGGCGAAATGAGTCGATTTAGCCGTATCCGTCTCAGTTTATGAGGTATCGATCTGAAAAACTTCAACTGATCATATATCAGACTAATATAGTATATTGTTTGGCTGGTTGGGGCAGATCGCATGCGATCGCATTTAGGTCATTATTATGCCCATTGTGCTCCCGATTTGTAACCAAATTAAGAAACGTAGAATATATCCCCTCTCATCCAGCAGAAGACTTCGAATAGATAATGTTGCAGAGTCTCATCATCCTCCGCGCATGCTCTGCATTCCGCCGAATCCACTTTTCCAATTTTGTGAAGGTGTGGCATTAAGGGTTGATGCCCTCTAAAATATTACTAAGTTCCTTTTTGCCTAGAAGTAGAAGCTTTTTGAGTTTTTCCTCTGTGCTTATTGTTTATCCATTGCTTCAAACAACCCTTGAAGGAGCTGAATGGTTTGGGGCAGCTTAAGGAAATTATATTCGTCCACCTTCTCCTTTCCTTCAATACTTTTATGACTGCCTTGCTTACAAAGCCACACGCTATAAGATTTAGTATGGACTTGCTGGTAAGAGCAGAAGCCCACTTTGCACCTTCTGTTATGTCAGCCATTTCAGCCTTGAAGATTGAATTGTAGTCATTTAGTTTGAACCTTCTTTCTGCGTATGGATTAATAGAGAAGAAGCTCCTTCCGGTTCCTGTTTCACCCTTTAAGGATAGTTTACCGTTGGTGCTGCTAATCACAGAACCATTGGTCCATTCTTCTCGGCTAAGAAATAAAACATTGCGTTTAATTCCTCATGAATCTCTTCTTCTCGTTTGCATTGCTATTTAGTCCGATGGTCTAAAATCATGAGCCGGATTCGACTAAATTGTATCATACTTCGCGTGAATATGTATTGGCCGGATATCGAGGATAAACTTCAGAGCCCTTGTTAATTTAGCTTTCGTTATGTAATGTAGATATTTAAAAAACAATTTACATATCTAACATGGGTTGTGTTATGGCTATTGTCCTAATATGAATATGGCTACTTCAACTTTATCTACCACGCCAATGCAAGTTAGGTTATATTGGAACTGCGCGTGTTCGAGCTGTACCAAATAGAAGTAATGATAATATTATGAATCAAATTTGGTTCAAAATCGGAATAACACTTTTTGAGAAATGAAGTCTGCGATGCAATGATTTTGTTCAATATTCGAACTGGTCCACTGTCGTAAACTTAGAGTTCAACGAAAGAATTTACATATGCCAATTAGTTCCTGAAAATTTCAGATATCGATCTGGAATTTTGCTAAAAGAAATACACATATGAAGGGTGCTTTCGCTGCAATTCAGAATTTAAAGCTAAGAGAAAAAGATTAAAGCGGTAACTCAAAATGGTGTCACGGGGATAACATTGAGGCTGCCTTTAGAAATAATATAACATAGTTAAGGGCTTAATAAAGTCTGTGGATATACGTCACGCAAATTTAAGAACTTTCGAAAGTACATATGTAATCAAAAATAAAATAGTAATCGAAAAATGGTTAGGTAACTGGGAATTTTCGTTAGAAAAAATTTCTTTATAAGGACGTGAATTATTTTTAATACTCGACATTGTAAGGGGCATAGGTATGAGCTGGTACAGCCGATAAAGCCCAATAATTATAAGACTTATTGAACAAAATGGTTACAGGGTTAAGATTTTAGCTTCGATACTTATAATTTGTGTGATACAGTGGCTAAACCAGGGGCGGATCCAAAAATAGTTTTCAAATCGACCTTCTAATATCAAATCCTACTAAATTCAAAAACACATCATAAATCGTAGACGTGTGGCAATGTAAATTGCTGTAGTCAGCTCGTGTATTAGAGAGAAAATGTTCACAAAACAAAGCGATGTGGGCCAAGTTTTGTGAATCTTTCGAGAACTGTTTCTGCAGTTACTTCTTTAAGCGTGTGCCGCATCGCCAGGCCGATCAATCTATTTTAAAGCTAGTTCGTCCTCAACCAAGTTTTCATGCGGTGAGGTGTCGAAAAAGAGCATTCAGAGCTCGCACTCGTCACAGGATATGCGAATAAAACTGTGAATAATGGGGTATAGGTCTACATCGCAGTTCTTCAACGTTTCCAATACAGTCGGTAACTTGTTGTCTTTTGACTTTGGTTCTGCCCTCAATGGCGCTGCCAGTAATTAAGTTCTCCTTTGAACTTCAAACGTTGCACGACGTTGTCATTATTCTAAAGGCCTTTGAATCTATCTATCAAGCCGTCAAAAGGATTTTCCATTTCGTTGGTTTTTAAAGCACATACTTTTTCTAGAAGCAGTACACTCAGTTAAAATCCGTCCAATACTTTTCTAGAAAAGCGTGTCTTCAAATCTTCGCCGATTGTATCTAACAGAGGAATGTACTCTGAGACCCTGTGTTAGTCTTCGCAAGTTGTCACGCAGAAATTTTCGCGTTTTGTTTGTCGGCCGCATATTTGATGCCTATTACGTTGGAAAACTTGGAGGACAAACCGTGGAGAATGTATCAATCGATGATAGCACAGATAGAGCTGAATGCCTCTATTTCAAGTTCTCTTTCAAGCCGCGCCGTCTAAAATTTAGCACTTTCAGTTACGGATCTGATAGGATTTATTAACAATTTAATCTACATACGTTGCTACAATTTGTATCTTTAGTGGTATATTAGAAGTATTTAATATATTCAAAAATGAAGACAATCTTTTATTTTGTTTCTGAAATAAAATGGCAAATTTCTGAATTATATTTCCGTTACTTTATATTTTTTGGAAGTAGTAAAATTATTAATAAGCTATTTAGCCCTTGACATTTCGTTGAAATGTACCCCATTTCACCCTCGTGAAACCGTCACTTCTAAAGCCTTTTTTCTCGAAAAATAATTTCTTAAATTGGTATGGACAATTGAGTGAGATCTTTAAAAGATTAAATCTTCTTTACTATACATCTCCAAAGATATTCTTTATCGATTTTCAATTTGCGCTCTTTTGTCGTTATTTCCTATATTTGGAACATTTTAATCTGTTTAAGAACTATATTATCCATGTGATGTTCGTAACAGTAACATTAAGCTTTAAATGGCTACTAAAGTGATGATAGGATGTTGACTAAAACGATAAATATCCAAACTGGAAATATACTTTCTGTTGTTATTGTTTCACTAGAATTGAAATTATATATAAAACAAGTATTGCCTAGCCCTCAAAACTTCAAAAACGAGATCTTCTAGCTGGATGGAAAAACATCATGTGTTAATTACGCATTAGTTTTGGTGGAAAAAACGGTCGATACCACTGTATTCTCCCTTTGGCCTCTGACGACTTTTTCGGTCCTAAAAAAACTAAGCGAGATTGATATAGGGTTATATAAATATATATAAATGATCAGGATGATGAGAATAGTTAAAGTCCGGATGGTTCTCTCAACTGTAGAAAAGTAAAACGAATTGCGCTGATGTATGTCATGATTGTCAGATACTTTTGCAAGGATCAACAATTTCATAGCTCATGCTCGTCACAGTGCAGGACTTCAGCACTAACTATACTGTGCTCAGAATTAGCCAAGATGGAAGAGGAGCTTAAACTTCATGTTCAGAAACTCAGTCGATAATCAAAAGATAGCAAAAGAATCGTTTTTTCATTAAGTAATATAAATATTGAAATGAGATGTTTCTGTATTCTTATTAACTCTCAAGTCTTGCCAGCCCAATATTCATATATTCCGGTAAAATATTTTTGCTTGAAAGTCTATGTATGAAATGATTTATATAATATTGACTTTCAAAATCGTACAAAACAAATTTGTTCAACACAACAACAACAATAAAGCAATTTTAATACATATGTGGCGAGAGCATAAAACAGTACGTCGTATTTGACTTAAACTACAAAAACACTGAAATTGTAAGTGGGAAGATGGAATAAAGTTTATAAAGCATTAGTAGCATTCCTGTAAGGAGGGGTCCACCACTTTTTACCCCTCGGCCGGTTTTACTCTCGGCGCTCCTGTCTATAAGTAATTTAAGTAAGCATCTAAAGCCTTAGCTCTTTTTCTTGTCAATTTTAAATGATCGAATAGCGACCTTTCCTCAATAGGTAATGGCAAAATTTTGAGATTTTCCTAAAAAGTCATTAGCGGTTGGAGGAAGCTTAAAAAACCCCTCATTTATAGGCTAACAATAAAAAGAGTTCCACAAACAAAATCTAGCGAAAGTGCAACTGTCTATATAGCAATCATTCCTCCTTGCAACACATAAGGATGCTCACATTTATTCCCACTGATCTCTTCTACATAAAAGGAGATATCAGGACATCTGCAGAAATTCATCTCAACTTCGTTAGTGACTTGGAACTGTAAGTCTTGGAAAAAATTTTACATTATCTTACTTATATGTATGTATATAGATTTAGAAAAAATATACATAAAGCATTATATGAAGTATTTTTTTTGTCGGCTGTGGTCAAAGGAATATATAGAGCACTACTAATTATTGGTCGTCTGGAAACATGCTATCCTATATGCTATTTAAATAGAATATTTTTTGAATGTATTATATTTTTATTAGAGGCATACATACATACACATACATATAGGTGCTGTTAATCGGTATTATATTTTCATTTGCGCAGTTCCGCAATTTCGATATTGCAATTTTATTGGCAATCACTTTTGCACTTAGTAATAGTTTAGCTATTATTAACTTGTAGAAATATATATAGCTTTGTAGCTATTTTCTTGATGGCCGTTAATTAACTAATTTCGAGTCTGAAATGCCAGAGTCAAACTCGGTTTCAGCACTTGGTTTGGTTATTTATCACTTTTTACAATAATCATTACACAGATGTCGAGCTATTTAGGATATTTATCGACTGAAATAAATTGCAAGCACTCTTGGCTTTTGGCTTTGTCTTATTTGTATTTATGTATTTGTCTCCAACGGATGCTCCGTGCAATTTTCACTGACACAGAATTTGGTTTCACGTTTGAATGCAAACTGCAACTCAATTTTGCAGCAGCTCCCTGTTCGTAGTCCAAAAAATGTCGCAGTTCGTTCGTGTTGCTATCGAATGGGTTACGAGGGTGGGTGGCTGCTTGTGCCCGTGCTGGATTTGGTCGGTCCTTGCAGTTCGCTGCACGTCGTGCATTCGCGAAGCTTTATTCGTGCGTGTTCGCCGAAAGACGTTGTTGTTGCAATGGTGTATCCTTTTTGGCGCAATTTAGCACGAATGTGTTGGCTGCCGAACTTCGACCAACCACATAACGACTATATCTGTGAAGTGCGCGTTGCGCTGCCGATGACTTCGAACGGTGCGGAAGTGGAACAAATCGTGAAAGCTCGTTGATGCATTTCGGTCGTATGCACACACTCATACATACATGCTTACAAAAGCAAAGAGGATGCAGAAGTGGTGCATACGAAGTCTTCTGCCATTGCCGCCGACGCTGACCAACACTAGTCCTTGGACACCGCTGCATACATTCGGAAATATATTATAAGTATCCATTCCCTCACCGATTCAAAAACCATTTTGAGCCCTCAACTGCAGCGAGAAATCTGCAATCGTGCTGTACTAAGTATGTATGTATGTATGTGTGTAAATAGGCTCCCAATCAAACGGTAGGGGAGAAGAAAACAAAATTGCATCGGTTGTTGCTTGCCTTGGCAATGTATGTGGGCAGCAAACGTATGTATACGTGCACATACATATATTTTAGCCGACTGCCAAAGTCATGGACATGGGTATGCACCAATCGCATGGAGCTCCTCAAGGTCACGGTCAGGCATTGGCAATGGCAATGACAATGGCAAAGCCCGTTAAATGCACACCCTCATCCTTATCGACAAACATCCAATAGGGTATATGTTGAGCAGCCATTTTTGTCGGCCTACTAGCATCCCAAAAGTTGACCCGAAATGCAATAGTTCCTCATTTGTGAAAAAAATGCTCCAAAATACTGTGCTACCTGGATATAAGCAATTCAACCGGGAACCGTGGAACGCACAAATTCTAGACATTTCGCACAATGTTGCTCTCAGGCATTCCCAGCAGGCCACCGACCTCATTGCTTTTAATTAACTATCCTGAAAGCAGCCTTTGACTTCTTAATAGTAAGCGATCAACTATCAACAATTTGTTTGGAGTAAAACAAACTAAAAGAACTAATTAAAATAGCATAATAATCGAGGTACTACAGTGTTGACATGCCGCCCTCTTGAGTTGTTGTACCAGTGGGCGTAACCTTCATAATTAAACCCAGTAACAAACAATATAAAGTCCTCAAATAAATCAAGTTTCTTAATCTCGGCACATTGGCAAAGTAAATTCGGACAGCCTGACAAATATTCATACAATTTCAATTAAAAATTTAGATAAAAGTAATGCAATGATTTATAAGGCAAGTGCTAATTGAGAATCTCCTGGTGGATCTTGTGCATTGCCTAAAAATGCCACTTCCAGGAGTCCAAGTGATTGTCATAAGATATTCAAGTATAAGTTTTGATTATTAGCTGCAGCAAGGTTTGGGCTATACAAAAGACTAAGTTTAAGACACTACTTTGCACACTGGGATAAATTGTTGTAGTTTTTGTTGCATACACACCCCTGCTGAAGGGTTGGGCTTTGGGAAGTTTTGTTGCAAGTAAAGTGCAATGTCAATGTCAAGTCCTTAGCCAATGACAATGATTCTTGATTCCTATATAAAGATGCCAGATAAAAGTGAAAACAAATTGCAAAAATACTTCAAAATCAGTGTTTTATTTTATTTTTGTTTAAAATGGCAACACCTAAAAGATAAAACATTTAATTTAAATTTAATTTTAGCAAGTAATCGTCAATAACAGCGCCAGGCCAAGCAATGCCGAATGTATTTCTGTCATGAAGACTCCTCTCAAAAACTATTGAAACTATTCCTAGATAATACAATTGCATGACACAGGGGTCCTTTACTCGCTAAATTCTAGTGCAAATTCAGATTTATACAGTGGTAATAAAAAACTTGAGCCTCGACAGCAAATTTTTATTTTTTCAGTTTCGAGAAATTTTTAAGCGCCATTCGTTAGATTATTGGTGGTTTCGACTTCATATTCATAAATCCGTTGTAATAGTTCATACCAAAAACAATAACCAAAATGTATTGAGATTCACCGCTAGCTCTCTAATGCCAACAAGACGCTTCTTTACATTTTTTTTGTTGCTATCACTAAATGCTTTTGACCCTCAAATACTTATGTTCGCGATAAAGCAGATTCCCCAAGATACTTCTGCAACATTTTCAACGATTCCGTAGCTATGATTTCATTGGAAACACAAAATTTCAAACAAACACGTTTTACTAGAAAAATTTTATTATGTACCTATTGCTCGCGTCGTAAACAAACAGCTGTTAAACACATATTACTTGACACATGTATGGAGATCAAAATTCACATGGATAATATTCTACCGAATAGACCACGTCCAGCACGCAGTGAAGAAAACAAAGCAGCCGTCGTTGAGAATGTACACGAAGATCGTCGAGAGTCGTTTCGGCGGCGTACGCACGATCTCGAACTGACGTACGAAAGGACTTGGCAGATTTTACGTAGAGATCTTAAATTTTAAAGCGTACAAAATACAGCTTGTGCAAGCACTGAAGCCCCTCGACTTTCCCGAGCGACATCACTTCGCTCTATGGGCTCTTGAAAAGTTTCAAGAAGATCCGACGTTTTCGATCCAAAATTTGTTCACCGATGAGGTCTATTTCTGTCTCAATGGTTATGTAAACAAGAAAAATTGCCACATTTGAGACGAAGAACAACCGGAAGAGATTCAAGAGCTGCCATTTCATTCAGAAAAAAACAAGTGTCAGTGTGGTTTAGATTTAATGAGAGTACACTTCGGTGAGCAGATAATTTCACGTTTTGGGCCGGTTGATTGGCCATCAAAATCATGTGATATCACACTGTTAGACTTTTTCCTGTGAGGGTATTGGATGTCTAAAGTCTATGCGTCATTCGCCAGTTATCAGTTAAAATGCTCCAACGAGTCATCGAGAATTGGATTCAAAGGATGGATCATCTGAGACGTAGTCCGGGCCAACATTTGAAAGAGATAATCTTCTAAAAACAAATAGCAAATAATGATCTTTGGAATGATAATAAACGATTCCCATAATATATGAAGTTTCTGTGTTTTTTCTCTAAAAAAGTGGGGAAACCTCGATGTGGATAATCGTGTATATATGAAATCACCACACATAAAACCTTAGAAGGTTTTAGAATTCGCTAAAAACGGTCAGTTTTGAAAACTTTGGGATTATAAGCTTCTCCAAAGGAATAATTAGGCAGTGTTTGAAAAAATTTAAATGCACATACATCCATACTTAAGAAGAATATGGTTATGTATTTCACTTACATTTAGAAATAATTTCAGTCATTCAGAAATGTACAAGAAGGTGTACATACAAGTATACCGCCTCAAAAGCGGTAGTAACGCTGACAATGTTTAATAAAACAAAAAATAAAAAGAATATTATCTCTTTAATGCAGTCTTCAGAAGAAATATCGATAGTAATATATTTTAGAAAAAATCAATGAACTGCTCATCATCACAAACATAAATACAAATATTAATATTATCTAGTTTATTGAAATTCTTGCAGAAATAGAATGGCTAGTTGCTCTATGTTTTGGTCAGTATTGATGGTATTAGTCCGCAGATCTCTCCCGGATATATGTATATATGCAAATTCGAATACTTTCCTTTTACTTAGACCCCACTATCGTAACAACGAATTGGGAAGACCCGGTTACCTAGAACTCTGGTTAGGTTAGGTTAGATGGCTGATCAAAGATCGCACGTGGACTACTGTATGTGGTCATTTATAGTCAGAAAAGAAGAACTTCTGTGTTCGAACTATAAATTAGCAAAACGCTTAGTAGTCAATACAAATTTTCATCTTCTTCCATACAGCTTCTGCATATGGCATCTGGTAGGACTCCCAGCCCTACTGCGTAGGTCTCTTGCGATCGATCTTGGCCCAAAAGGTTTTTGCCACAGCAAATGTACCGATGGTGGCCCATCGTTGACCAAGATTACACGAAGCCCAGCTATTTAGTAGTAGAACACAAGAGGATACGGGTGCACAAGTCTACTTATAGTAGTTCTAGGGTATTTTTCTTGCCAGTTCATTACCTTCACAATTTCCTGTGATTCCGCTATGGCCTGGCACCTATACCAGTCTTATTACAAAGGCACTCGATGCTATTGATAGTGAGGTTAGGCACTCTTCGACCAGCCCTCAAGGCACTATTAATGAGTTCAAGGCTAATATCGCCGCTTTGCTATCTGAGTGAATGGTCACTTCTCAGAAGGAAGCTGCACTCCGGAGCAGTGAATCTACTGCTACTTTAATAGCTGCAACCTCGGCCTGGAAGACACTACAATAGAACGCTGGTAGACTACGCTAGCCTACTTTGCTGTAAAAGCTTTAAAATAAAAATCATGTCAAATGTGGGAGTCTATTCTCAATTCAAAACCAACGCAAACTTAAAATTGAGCACTCCCCAAAGATCACAGATATTGTTTTGTATCAACTAAAATGATAATTAATTTGAAGTGTTGAAACATTTGAAGATTAATTCGAAAAAGTTCCTACATAGAAATTGATGCAATGCCGACGCAAAATGAAATTAAAGCAGCAACTTTCACGTTTATCTCCACACTTTGATACACATATACACGCATGTATATACATATGTATGTGTTCAGAAATGTATGTATGTACTAGCTATTATGTGATAAACGCAATATTTAGAACAAAATGAAAGTGTTATGTTAAACATTCGCTACAAATAACTAGGACACTTATGACGTCAACGCGTTTCATAAGCGCTCCACGGATGATAAATGTTTAATGAAATGCCGTGAATTGAGTAAGAAAACAGATTAATTTCGATAATATCCAATTCAACACTTACATATATGAAGAAATTTGTATTGCTGAATCGGGAGATGCTCGGCAGGTTACACCGAAATGTCAAATTTTTGGCTTCAATTGGCATTTTAAAGAATTTTTTTAAATTTTATTTGTTTAATAAAAAGGAGAGAAGTAAAAGATATTAGTAAGTCTTTTAAAAATTATTCTAGTTTGATTAGACTCTTCATTTTATTAGCACATAAATATTTTTAGTACTGAAACTGCTTGCAACAATGCTCGGTTAATTTCTCAAACTACATAAATGAGCATTATATCATTTCTAAACAGATAGATTTTAGATTGTAGGAATATCTGCATACCAATTCATTCGATCAGCGAGCTTATTTGATTTAAAACAAAAATTAAATATTTGGGATGTCAACTAGTTCATAACCACTGCTTCAGATTTGAAGCCGCTGTGGAGAACACGGGAAACAGGAGCACTGTTTTCCCTTAGAACGTATTCAACTGAGTATAACGGAACGCAGTTAGAGTAACACATCCGACCACAATAAAATTGTAGAAGTAATAAAGGCTTTCAACTGGTATATATTGTTTGAATTGAAAAAGGCTAGGAAACGCTTCAGTCAGACTTGTTCTGCGAATATTTTTCAGGCAATATTTTCGAATTTTCCATTTTTAAATTGTTTTGCATATTCTGTAAATCGTTTTGTTTTCGTTCTTTCGGACATAAGAAAATCGTTTCGTCCTCCTGTTCTAGAAATCGTAATAGTTTCAATTTTCCCGTTTGTTCTGTGGCGGTGGCAGCTTCAAATTGTAATAATGCAAGTATTTATGTAATAAAATAAAATAAAAAAAATACATCTGTTAACGTTTTTATTAAATATTAAGGGGAAACAAAAGAATTCCAAGCAAGCACACATTTTAGTTCAATTTATGGAATCGCATGCAGATTTGACACGAAATTTCAGAAAAAGCGATAGAGTGCTTCTTGATGAAAAGTGGAAGGAACTACCCCAATTGCTAAATGCTGAGGGGCTACCCAAAAAGACGTTATTGAATAAAAAAAAGTAAGAAATGTTTGATCAAACAGCTGCTTTTTTTCCACCATTGTTGGGGTATGGTTTGTCTGGAAGGTGTGCATTTACAAAAAGGTTACGCATACCAATTCTTGAATTCTTTTTGTAACCTGGGCAGGGTATATTAAGTTATTAAGTTTGGCATATAGTTTGGTACACCGTCGGAGACCCTATTAAATATATACATATTTATATAAATGATCAGCATATCGAGCTGAGTCGATTTTGCCGTGTACATCTGTCTGTATACACGCAAATTCGTCCTTCAGTTTTTGAGATATCGAAATGAAAATTTTCGTCTGTCCTCCTCTCTCCAAGAAGTTGATAATTTTTCGAAACGGCCGATATCAGACGACAATAGCAATGAGCTGCCATACAAACTGATCGATCGGAATAAAGTGCTTATATGGGAAACTTCTTCATTCGACATCTTCAAGGAATTTGGCAAGAATTATTGTCTTGGGCAATAGTTCAATCTCCGAAGAAGTGGTTCAGATCTCATCACTATAATATATAACTGCTATACATCGATAAAAGTCCATGTAAGGAATCTTAGTTTTTGTGTAGGGCATTATTGATGTTAACGTTTGTTCATTATAAATCGATTCTTTTCCATTTGTAAGCAGATGTTAAATGAATTTTTCCAGAAAATTATGAACAGAGTTGACAAAACAACAAACCGTGCTGCAAGCCCCAAATCTAATATTGTTTGGAAATCAGATATCAACACTTTTATCGAATATTTTTTATTTATATTTCATAATTTTGAAGTAGTTTAGTAATAGTTGCATACATTATTGCGAGCTAAGCATTTGTTTTCTAATTTTCTTTCTTTTTAAATTAACGAAATACCTTAAGCTTTAATGGAAATTCGAAATTACTTTTAGTTCAGTGTTCATTAAACTTTTAAAAACTTGAATTATTTACAAAGACTCAACTCTTTAGGCAGTTGACTAACTAATGTTTTATTTTCTATGTAAGGCATGGCGGAACTATGAGAGGGAATTTGCTTTATATTACTGTTCTTAACTTCACTCAGTGTTTGGTATTACGAGCAATTATTTTCGGTCGAAGTTTCATTGATGTTGCCAACCAAAAAAATGAAGATTTGATAGATAAATTAACAGCTGAAATTTGTTAGTCAAAAAATCAAAACAATTCAATTCAGTTATTGCTTGTGAAAAGGTAAAAAATATTAAAAGGAACTCAGTTATGAAGATTCTTAATAGGTGTTAGCCAAAATTTAAATGACAACTAAATGACTTTCAAAGGATGTTTGTTTAAGTTTCATAAGTTATTTTCGTTTAAATGAGGAACTTCTTCGTTTTTAATAGATGAGATGGAGTAACATTACCACAAACCCTCTGTTTCATTACTAAGAAATAGTGAGTTTTAGGGGAATTTTAAATGATTTTAATTTTGGGATTTGGGATGTTGAGCGCAGACTACGATACCTACGGTTGTTAAAAAAGTTTTAAATATTATGAACATAGTTTTTGTGCGTAATGGATAAAAGACGAATGAATGAAATGTTGCAAAACTTCTTTTTAAAACGAAAAAAAAACGTTAACTTCGGCTGAACCGAAGCTAATATACCCTTCGCAGGTGCATTTATTTTAGTAACTATGTGTTTGTATGGAAGCTATATGCTATAGTAATCCGATCTGAATAATTTTTTCGGAGATTATATTATTACCTTAAGCAGTAATCCATGTCAAATTTCGGGAAGATACCACGTCAAAACGAAAGTTTTCCATACAAGCCATTGATTCCGATCGTTCGGTTCGTATGGCAGCTATATACTATAGTGAGCTGATCTGAACAATTTCTTCCGATATTATATTATTTCTATGAACAATAACTCATACCAAATTTCGTGAAGATATATCGTTAAATGAGGAAGTTTCCCTTGCAAGCATTCGATTCCGATCATTCAGTTTATATGGCAGCTATATACTATAGTGAGCTGATCTGAACAATTTCTTCGGATATTACATTGATGCCTTAGAAAATAATCTATACCAACTTTTGTGAAGATACATTGTCAAATGTGAAAGTTTTCCATACAAGAACTTGATTCCGATCGTTCAGTTTGTATGGCAGCTATGTATGTATATGTTATAGTGGTCCGATATCGACAAATGAGCAGCTTCTTGAAGAGAAAATGACGTTTACAAAACGATACCTTAAAAACTGAGGGACTAGTTCGTATATATACAGACGGACAGACAGACAGACAGACAGACAGACGGACATGGCTAAATCGACTGAGCTCAACATACCGATCATTTATATATATACTTTATAGGATCTCTGACGCTTCTTTCTGGGTGATGAAAACTTCGTGACAAAGTTAATATACCCTGTTCAGGGTATAATTATAATTTGTTTACTCAAATAGTATATTCCTAGGAATAGTATATTGTAACGATTAGTAGCAGTTGTAATTTTGGTGATATAAGGCACATAAATCGAAAAGTTTATTTTAACAGTAAACTTTCGCAGAACATACCGAGAATCTTTAAGGCCCTAAGTTCCACCTAAGCATCATGGGAAATAAATATGTATGTCAGTGTGAATTAAAAAAAGCGAATATATTTATTATTATTAGGAATCTGAAAACTGCTAGTTTTGTAGAAAATTTACTGCTCTACCAAAGTTGCCACTTATTTTTATATTCTTGCAACCTGTTGCTACAGATTATAATAGTTTTTTACACCTAACAGCTGTACGTGTCACCTAAAACTAAGCGAATTAGATCTATATATACCATATATATGTATATAAATGATTAGGATGACGAAATTTGAAGCCCGGTTGACTGTCTGTCTGACATATCTTGATGAAACTTGGTATGCGTGTTCTTTAGTACAAAAAAAAATTACGAGTCCGTAGATGAGCATAATCAGAACATTTCCACGCCCACAAAATGCCCTTAACCGAAAACCTATAAAGTGCCATGACTAAGCATTAAATAAAGATATTGAACTTTAATTTCGCACAGGGGATCGCAATAGCAAAGGAAAATGCAAAAAATGTTAATAAGTTTAATGTACATATCTCCTAAACCACTAAAGCTACAACCACCAAATTCACTTTGTGCAAATATTATACGAACTCATATCGACAAAGTGAAAATGGATGAATTCGGTAGATAACCCCGCTCACTCCCCATGTAACTGTACGGCTTAAAACTACTAAAAGCGCGATAAATCAATAACTAAATACGTCAGAGACGTTAAAATGAATCCTAAAGATGGTTTGAGAGAGCTTTATGGGACTCAAGGTAAAAGTTGGATGATGGACATGGCACCGCCCACTTTTATGGTGAAATCACATATCTCGAAACCCGACCGACCGATTTCGACTAAATTTAGTACGTGATTTACTTTCATAATCCTATGTCACAGTACGAAAATGGGCGAAATTGGACTACAATCACTTACCTACTTCCCATACAACCAAGGTCTAATGTTCCATTTGATTCTTTCACTATCCAGTGTACAAATCGAGAAGTATTTAATATAAAAGAATAAAAATTTGCACTAATAATTTTTCAAGAATGCCTACATATCACCATAAATTGTCCAAATCCAACCAAAACTGTTCAAGCTGGGTAGAGAATATGTGGACCCAGTATCTATAGTTGACTTTTGACCGAAAATAACGGTCAATGTATGAGATATGCAATTGAAATTCAAACAGAAACCTTCCTGGCTCTAGTATCTCTGTGTATCAAAAATGGGTTGAGTTGGGTCAACATAAATACCTAATATAAAGATTTTCGAATATCCGGAAGGCTTTATACTGGATATATCGGCCAATATTTGGGATAACTGTACGAAAAATGCACAGCGGGTTTTACTTATAATATGTGGTTATAATATGTTCGGTTGCATCCGAAATTATCTCTTCTTTACTACATTAATTTTTTTTTGTTAATTTTTTGTTTTATTACTTTTTGTTTCTTCGTTGATTTTTCTCGATGAAATCACATATCTCGTAAACGGTTAACTTAATCGAAAAATTATATGGACCATGTTTGTAGAGCAGAAAGTTCCTATAAGATTATGCACTTTAAAATTATGTTTTTCATTGAATTATAAAATTCAGAAGAAAAGATAATCAGATTTAATAGCTTTTTAACGATTTAGGTTTACAAAAGTAAGTTTTACAAAAGCATTCAATTTCTTACAAAATTTATGAAACAAAATATTTTTTCAATTAGGAAGCGGGATACACATTTTTCATATTTGGTAATTAGAAAAATAGAAAATTGTTAGGTGCAGAACCTTCCCCTGCTTACTTCGAATCATCACGCAATAAATCCTCCCCCCTTCCTCATACACTTCAAGCAATTTTATCAAGGCTGCATACAATTTGACGTAAATCTTTTTAGAGTTTTACCATAACAAAACAGCTAAATGAGTCCCATCTGAAAAAACAACTTCCCCCTCCTTCCCTCTCCCACTTCAGCCTAACACTTCAATGCACACAGCATCAAGAGAATCCGCTTTCATGTTGTGGCAAAATGTAGTCGTCTTCATAACAATTGATGTATATACATACATATATTTTTTTTTATCAATGGTGATGACGTCATACAAAGCATAAAAACCCTCTTACCATTTTTCATTGATTTTCCTGTTGCTTTGCTTCCTTTCTTTTCACCATTCAGCATTTATCTATGACGTTACAATTTTCAAATGCATTTCGCGAGTTTAGTGACTCTCTTTCTCTCTCTTTCATACGCTCTCTCTTCATTTGCTTATAAATAAGAACATGTGTGTATGAAAGTGTATGTGTTGCTTTGAACAACTTTGCACAAATTCACCACAGCTTTTGGTCAATGGTTGTCATTCATGTGCCCTTACACACACATCTATATATATAATACAACATATCGAATTTGTGTGTGTATGCGTGTGTTTTATTGCACACAAGGGGGTTGTCGAAATATAACTGAATGAATTCACAACATTCACCAGTGCATACTTTTCTATTTTGATTGAGAGAATAGGTTTTTCAAGGCATTTTTGTGCTCAGTGTAAAATATACTTATGCACATAGTACATACGTATTTATGCTGGGTATTAGCTAATTTAATTTAGTATTTTTTATTACATGTCAACAACATATCAAAAAACGTATTATTAAAAAAATCGAAGATCGGTATCAGATATAATAACCAATATATAACCATTTTATAACCGAAACTGAAATCGCGGTCAGATATAATAACCAATATATAACCATTTTATAACCGAAACTGAAATTTGTGTTTCAATTTAGGTGTATGATAACAAATATATAACCATTTTATAACCGAAACTCAATATTTGTTTCAATATGAGTGGTTTCTATTATAACGTTTTTCCTTCGCCTGTAAACTTATGAAAAGATATGTAGATATAATATACGTATGCAAGTCAACTAGTTTGATTTCGTTGAAAATTTGTTTTTGTTATCGGCAATAACTCCAACGACGCCAATAAATAAACAAAAAGTTCTTATATTTAAAAAAAACATATGCTTTTTTGTATTTCATAATACATGTATGCATTAATGATCACCAGGGCGTATGAGTAACTTTGTGTTAAGTATGAAGTTATACATATCTGTAGTCGGGCGTTGTTTGTAGACGAGATGAACGGTAATCACTTATAAATAATAAAAAATACATATATGAGACCGTGTCTGACTGATTTCGGAGTTGGACGCCCCTGGTAGAATTCAATAATCTCAAAAAGTATTTCAGAGCAATAATGAAAGTGGTCATTTCTCTTATAAATATATTTACATATTTAAATATATACATATATGTATATATATGTATACATAATATATGTACAAATGTTTGTATATATAATTAAGCTATTGATCGATTCTGGGAATGTGTTTACGTAAGCTGAATTCTATATGAGTCCTCACCCATTTCCTTACAAAGTGTAAATCGTTTCATTTCAATTATTTATAACAATGTACTTACATTTATTTTTATCACATCTCTTGCATTTTTAATTTTTCCTGAGAAGAATAAAGATGCGACAAATGAAAAGAAATCACTTTTCACCACACTCAATGTTGCACTAACATGCTTATGTATGCATATTTGTGTATTCGAAATGTAAACGAAATGTTTGTTAACCATTTGCACTGCAAATAAACAAGCAGCATTAATCTTACATAACTCACAACAATTTATCAATTTATTTGTATTTATAACTACACTAATAATTATTTTTACTTTTTATCTTATCAAAGCACTGTGTGTTGTATGTTGTGATTGAATTGGCTGGCGGTTGCATACTACGGGCGCGAGATGTAGTGAACCTTCAGCAAAGGGTACAGCACATAACGAGGCAAATGTTGACGCACCAAAAGTGATGACCTACATTTAAACCATAAAATTTAAACCAAATAAACCACGATGCACAACTGCATACATAAAATTCTTTTTTATATTTTCAATGTAATTGCAACGCACACGCCACACACAACCGCACAAGCACTCCTGCCTTGGCATTGTGGGAAGGAAAAAGGAACAAATATAAATTTTATAATCAGCCACCGAAACTTTAACTCAAACATGACTCTTCTGAAGCAGTGGATTGATATTAATTCAATATCCAGGCGCTCGCCTTATAGACCCCATATATAACGGTTTTAATTGCCCCGTGGATGCGATACGACAACATAAAGCCATAATGCTGAATGCTACACGCAATGACGTCATTGCGCTGCCGTTGACCTATGCGAAACTGCATTGCCGCATTTTCAAAGCGCCTACACACACTCACACACATGCATACACAAGTATGTATAACGAGAGGTGTGGTGAGTATGGAGCGCCCATTCATCGACCGCTAATACTGCAGCAACATAAAGAATTGGAACACGACCTCGCCAACGTGAGGACACTGACC
Organism: Bactrocera tryoni; assembly: GCF_016617805.1. Classification (NCBI taxonomy): domain Eukaryota; kingdom Metazoa; phylum Arthropoda; class Insecta; order Diptera; family Tephritidae; genus Bactrocera; species Bactrocera tryoni. The sequence continues at coordinate 7,412,584 of NC_052503.1, read as the reverse complement.
CAGTGTTGTACTGCGCAGAATCATGACAGAGGGGTGTAGAGACACACACCTGAAGACGCTACTGCTGAATGGGATGCACTATGGTTGCCAGCAAGGAAACAATGAGTCACATTACATACAAACATAGGTATTTGCATAGGTACATCACACGAATATAGAAATCCAAATATAAATATGTATATGTAGTTAAAACGATTTATAAAGCGATGTTGGCAATTGTACTTCAAGCACGATTTTTATTAGTCGTTGCCTTTCGCGTCCTCCATATTTCAATGAATAGATGTTTGATGATTGTTTGCTCGTCCAAACGCTATCAACATGTAAGAGCCGCTGCTCCTTTCATTCATGTGAGATCATTCATTGATCTAACACACACATCTACACATACATACATACATTTAACCGACAGTGTCGTTGATAGAAGCTCCCGTTCATTGCGTTGCAGCACGAGTGCTTCAGCGCGCTTGCCTTATTAACAAATGCCTGTGTATATTATCGAACTAGTAAGCACCTACTAATGACACTTGCTCTAGGGAACTTCAGGGAACTGTCCTTGCTTACATGCTCACTATTTATCACGAGAGAAATGCTGACTTGTTCATTTGCCTCATTTAAATATTATTTTTGTCATACTTATATAAAAGATAGTTGGAACCAAGTACAATATCATTCACCAGCTCTAGAGTTCCAAGCTTGAGCTTATAAGTAAGAAGGAGGTATCTTAGGAACTTCGCAGTTTCTCAGCACCCACTATGCTAGGCATTATTAAATATCTTGGTTTTGACTCTATAAGCTCAATGAATATTCTCTCTACAGGCATCTATGTACATCCACTTTGAAAGGACCTTCTCAGGTCAACGAAGTAGTATTTTGGTATGCTGTGGTCTTTCGGCAATCAAGATTGCAACCCGAGAGCTGCAATAAACATAATTCAATACAATGATTGCGTCAACAAAGTTCGCGAGGTCATTTCCCCATATCGCACACAGCGCAGAAATCCTAGGAGCCCAGTAAAGTGACGTGGCATATTGAGGACACAAAATAAGCTAAGCTCGTATTTATTTTTGGCGAGAGGGGAAAAGCAAATTAGGAACACAGCGCTGATGCAATGCTCAATGAATGAGCACAAAATCAATGAATGACAATATATATATATACATATATATATATATATATGTATGTATCTATATACATATGTATATTACTCTAGTAAATAGTATATATTGCATACAAGAAGCATATTTTCGCTGCATATATGTTGCTCAACGCTTGAATGGCATTCCAGTGCCTGTGTGAGTGTGTGAGCAACTGCAGCGTTGGCAGCGCCAGTGCCATTGGTATTGTGTCTGCGGCAAATGACGAGCAACTAGTCGATATAAGGAGTAATTAGGTCAAGCCGACACACGTGAGTGCCAGTACACGCTCAAGGCATACCAAACATGCAAGTATAAATAGATGTGTCGTAGTATATTATATGTATGTGTACTTATATGTATATACTTATATATTGGTCATGCTGCATAAGCTGCATCTTTAAATTTTATCAATCGCAGATTTTTTCAGGGAAGCACGCTCGGCCATGTACAAATGATGAATGAAAACCAACGTGTATATCGAACGCGCACATTGAACTCCTTGAATGAGGGCATCATTGACGCAGGCAAAAGTTGTAGCTCAGACTTCATTGGAGCCGAAAACTTTCATCATTATACCACTGTGGGCAAAAAATAGTAAGACTTTCTAATTTAAATGTCGCGCGAAAACCCATTTGTCGACATTTTTTTTCTTGGTTGGTATGACTGTTAGTGACATCTGTACCAAATGTCACATCAAACTAATCATCATCATGTACTGTCGATCAACATGTCTATAAAATAAAGGAATTGGTGCTGGAGAATTGACGATTAACAGCCAGAGATCTTACTGCTATCGTAAAATAATTTGAAAGGTCATTTGGGGCCTATGAAAGAAGTGAAAACATGGTTGGTTCCAAAATCACTAAATTTTTTCGGAAAACCGCTACGCGTAAATGTCTGTAAAACAATGCTTTCCGACTACCAAGATTTCATGAAACGTATTATTACAGGCGATGAGTATTGGGTCTATACTCATCACCCGGAAGCAGACGATCAATGGACGAATATCGTGGCAAAGGGGAGCCGAAGCCGAAAAAAGTCTAAGAAGGTCAAAAATCAAGGTTATGTCGAGAGTTTTCTTCGATTATAGAGATGTGGTGCTCTCCGAATTCCTTACGACCGGCCAAACTGTTAACAAATATTACTCTTTGAGTGACATGCGTCGTTTACGCGAAGCTATTCGTGAAACAAGGCCGGAATTATAGACCGGCCATCCTTGGGTTTTATAACACTATAATGCACCGTCGCTTACTGCATTGATTTTTTGTGAATTTTTCGCCAAATTTTAAACCAATATCGTGCGATTCGATTTTTCTGAAGTTTCTCAGAATGTGTTGAGAAACGCCCGGTTAACTTGGAGATTACTAAAATGAAAATCGCTTCATCCTCTTGTTTGATAATTAGAGAGCGAATTTTGATACAACAAGGCAACAGGCTTTGCTCTACCATCCGGACAAAGGTAGAATCCGGATTTTTTAAATTATAATGACGTCAGAGGTGGGTATATATGTATGTAAATCGAAAAGTGGCATCAGTATACATGCTTTTAGAAACTGTGTCAGCTTGATATACAGGCAGCACTTGCATATGTACATACATACATATATGATGCTATGACGCTTACCGCTTTGCAACAAAATCGCCTGAATGCCGAGTGTATGGGTGTATGTGTGTGTGTATTTATGTACTAGATGCAATCTATGTTATTTTCATTGAGAAGTGGCGAGCAAACGCACCGGCGTTTATGGCTGGCCAGGTAGTCGCCATGAGTCAAAAATTGCTTTTTGAGCAAGCGTCATCACTCGTACGAAGCGCCAGCGAAAGTAGATCAAGGACTTAGCTGCGCTTCTGAAAATACACAAAAAGCAACAGATTCTTAGGGTAAATTGACTGCAACCAAAAGCGTTTTTATAAACTGCAATGAAAGCGCTGACAAAAGTCCTTAATGAACGTATGGGTATATGCAGCTATAAATAGACTGAATACATATTTCCGACAAAGAGTGTACATAACCATTGAGTTGGAGGTGCATGAACCGTTCACACACTCTTGAACTTTTGCTCCAGTTTTACGCGTTCAACACTGCTTCAGTGCTGCATGAACAACGGTATTCGTTAGTTACCTTCCCAGCTCCCAGCAGCTGCACTTTTACATGCGTAATCAGTTGCCTTGAATGAAAACGCCAGCTGAAACGGAACTGCCTGCCGCTCTTTGATTTTGCTTCACGGTAAACTCGCAGGATATGAAAAATGGCGAGGGTCAACTGCAGGCGCAGCAGCAACAGCTATTTTCATACAGAGTAATTGAAGTCAATGTTTGAGCTTCAGCCTTTGGCTATTAATAAATTGACATGACCGCTTCGCACTTTTGAATTCGCTGATAGAGCAACACTTCAATATGCTGTTGTGTGATTCCTAAAAATCGTTGTCATATTGCCTAATCAGTGGTGTCCTGTGTTTAAAAATCGGAAAATCTTAGGCAAATTTCTTCCAATATCAGGTTTCGCAATGATTACAGCTCTCATTGCTTTTGTCAAATTAAAAAATCATTTACCAAAGCCATCAGCACGGCTTAGAAGGCAGCAGTCGTTTAGTGCTTCCAAGTCTGGGCTACTTTCGCAGATTTTTACAAAAATCTTCAATATGTGCTGTTATAAAACCTGTCTTCATTTGTTTCAAATTGAGGTGCTCCCAAACCCTGTTTTCAGCAACAATTTCATTCAACGCAAAACCTCACCAATGAAACCAAATTTTATTTTTTGCATTTAATAAATATTTTATTTCACTCATTTATTGTGATATATATTTAATATGGACCCAAATATATTGAATGAACATTCACTATAAAAAATGTGTAAAAAATTGTTTTGCATAAAAAGTGTGCTTTAATTGAATTTCAGATTTTCTTTAATTATACACAATATACCGAAATAAATAACAACTAACGGCCGCAAAATTAATTATTAAATCAATGCTAATTAAATAAAAAGAAATTACAATTCTTCAAGGTGAAAATAACAGAGTGCAAAGTGAAAAGAATTACAACAAATACTGCATGCATGTTGTTGTTGTTCGGCTTTCCACCGCAATTATTCGACTGAAAGCACATTTACATTTCCAGCAACTTATCATAAAAATAAAGCATAAAGAACACAGGGAATACAGACATCGGCTACACAGAAGGCTTTTGGAGAGGCTTGCGAAATGAGAAAGTAAAAGCTACAAACTTAATTTCATTGACAGTGATAAAATGTATTTTGTTTTTGCTTTTGTTTTTGTTTGTCTCTTAATGTGTTGCGCTGTAGTTGCATATTGATTATGTTTATTTTCTTATTTTTTTATTCTTTCGCCATTTTTTTGCGTGTTTTCAATTGTTCTGTTTGCAGTACATTTTTTGTTGATTTAATTTACTACTTTTAAATATGGTGTATGCGCTTTGCTTTGTAAGCTTATAAAATTTCGAAAAGCTTCTTCAGTTCAACCATGAGTGACCAGTCAGCCTTTATTAGATCATCGCGGAAATAGTCCTTGCAGGCGTCGATGCTTTGACGTGATATCTGAAAGTTGAGAAAGAGAGAGCAGATGATTCATATTAGTCGAAATAACGGTTACGAAGATATCTATCAATAAGTAATGCAATAAGGAAATGGCAACAAGCAGAGCGTGTGGAATACATTGGAGTAAAAAATTCGAAAAAGTATGAAGATATAAGTATACAAAGTGATTTTTATATAAAACCTTTACGAAAAATGTTTAAAAACATTCCAATAAAAATGAATCTGAGAAAACTGAAATTAGAATAAAATTTTTCCTTGAATGTGTTATGACAAAAAAGTACCCGGAAATAAAAAAAAAAAGTAAAGCACAAAACAGCGTCACCAGATGAAATACACTTAAGCCAGCGACTTTTCCAGTCCTCGAAACACTTTTCATAAGCACTTTTAGGGATGGCTTCCAGCGAATTTTATTTTATCTTCATACCCAAAGCATCATTCGAACGGACTCTATAACACTTGCCTGCTAATTTTCAAGCACCACATCCTTCATTTTTTTTTAATGTTTTCAACAGTTGAAGAGATCGAAGGTCGTCCATAACGAGGCATGTCTTTAACGAGCTCTCGACCGTCTTTGAAGGCTTTGTGAAACTCACTCATATTTGGCATAGTAATTAAGAACAGTCCTACCAACTTAGCAAAATACTTTTTTTGAAATGTCATACACCCCGGGAATTTAATTACGATTTCCGGGTGCTCTTTTGTTCAAATATATATTTAAGACACTCGCTTTATAAACATTTCCAGAAAACCGAAAAAAAATAATTTTACTTTCCTACACTTGTATCTTCTTTATCTACAAAATTGTTCCCCAAATAAGCTTTAATATGATAAATGGCTTGCTCGTAAAGACGCTACACTTTTGCAAGTCCTTAAAAGTTTTTTCGGATGAGTTTTGACCCTTCAGATAAAAGCAACAAATACTAACACAATTGAGGTCATATCGCAAGTGTCGTTGAGGTCACAATCAACTAAAAATAGCATCCACTCAACCCCAAGCGGCAAACTCAGCGTTGGCTACAACAAAATTTTCATTCAACAGAATAAATAACGAGCGCAGCGAGTTCCAAAATCTAGGTCAATTCAGCGACTGCAGCGCATACAAAAAGCGCAGGGGTGGGGCGCTTAATATGCAAGTGCATGCGCTGCGCTAGGTAAAGAAGACTAAATGCAATAACCTGAAAATGGGTTATTGCAGAAAAGCTGCCGGCTGGAATGTCAACGACCGGCTGCAATAAACCAGAAGGTGACCACTGACGTCAGCGACGTTGAACAGCAAGTGGAGCGGCAAGAGCACAGCAGGGGCGCAATGGAAGCGGCCACGAACCGGCAACGGCGAATGCATTTTGTTTGCCAAGTTATGGCCCATTCACACATACAAACGTACACACATACATACGTGGGCCAAGTGCCATGAATGAAACGAGGACAACGACTGCAATTGCACAAAGTGACTCAAGGCTTATCAGGATTGGCCTAGGCGTAGAGCAGGGGTGAGGAGTGAGATCGTAAAGGACGTATTTGGTAGCACTGAGAATTGTGGGCTCAAATATGTACTGCATTACCTACGCACACGTGCATATTGCACTGTAAATCAAACTGCCTTTGATTTATAGTTAAAATCTGTTTAAGGTTGACATCCTTCCATCACTATTTTTAACACAACCTTTCCGCTGTGACGTTTAAAATAAATTCTGTAATAAAATAGGGGTTTATAACGAAATAACGGTAAATAGAAATAGCACACCGCGGAGGCAGATATTTTTGACTGACGCATTTACTCATGTATTTATATAACTCTTCAACGCCGTTAACCAGCCATAAAACATATATTTTACAGAGACGTTGAGTGGTCCACACGGCAATCAGTGTCAACAATTTTTTATTCACATTTGCTGTTGTAATATCAAATTATCTTATTCACAATAAAGAAGACATTTCACAAGAAAGAAAACGGTATAAGCGCACATAACGCGGCAGATTGGCTATGACGTCGCCTTTTGTGTGGATACAGTAAGCATAACCCCATTCAGGTAATAGGCAAACATAGGATCTACATTACATAAAAATAACTCGAAAATCCTTCAAACCACTCTCAACAGTGACATGCAAAGGCATATACACATTTACATAAACATATTTACATATACTATACATATATGTTTACATATGTGTATTACATATTTACATTAGTGTGTGAACTTGTGGTCTAATTCAAGCTGCTATAAATAGAGAGTCACTGCGTATGAGCAACCTCATGTTTTAATGCTTTGATATTAGAGCTGAATGTATGTATATATGTAGTACACACATACATATGTACACATATGCGGTAACGTGGGTATTTATGTAGACGCTTTGAACTCTTCACGCTTCAATACTTCTGTGGAACTGCGTGATTATTAGGCTATGGGGAAGGTCGGAGAAAAATGTGATGAAGTTTCGGTTGCACGGTTGGTAAACTACTCTTTACAAATACGAAAGGTTTCTTACAAGAATGTGATATCGCAATTAGGAAAGTTCAGTTTGTATAGCAGCGATATGCTTTAGTGTTCCGATCTGAATTTTCTCAAAGATTGCACCATTGCCTTAGACAACAATCCATACCAAATTTCGTAAAAAGTGAGCAGCTTCTTAGGGAAAAGTACGAGTGAAAATTTTCAGATAATGGAAAGTTTTATCCCACTGCTTTTTTACCTATTCCATACACCCTGAGATGTTTCATATTATTTACAAATTTCATGATAAAACGATAATTATTCACACATTTTTACATAGAAGGGTGTACTTACCTTGCTCACAAGCATATCGTCCGCGTCGAAATGACGCCCGAACATTTTTGGCGATTCACCGGGAATCGGCTCGATTTTTATGCAAATCTCTTGTCCCTTTCGAGCACTTTCTATTTGCTTGTGATTGGATTCGATGGATGTAACAATGCCAATGTCAACAAACTGCAATGAAAGAAAGAACAAAAATTTAGTGAATACAATATTTGGCAGACTTCATCTTTAAGTTAATAATGAAAATAGTTTGGAATAACGTAATTGTAAATGTTTGAGATCGGTTAAAAAGTTTCCATCTTTAAGTCCTGTAAAGCATAGTTATAGTTCGAGAACTTCACACTTGCCCAAATCGACTTTTGTTGTTGTTGTTTTGGATAAGGATGCATGGATTTCTATAAATCTACTATCTAATACTAATCAATCATTCTGATTACATAACTCATGTATAACCAAGTGCGCTTCTTTCTCCCAATCTAAGAATGTACTTCTTCGAGATCCATCCAAAGACTGATCTTCACATCGTATCACACATGTTAGGACCGCAGCCTTCGCCGCCATCTTTTGATATCATCTGAGTGATGCGGTAAAGAAACACCATGGTCGATTCTGATGCGAAGAAAATTAACAAATTATTCATGAATAAACCCTTACATTCACCTAAATTGACATTTTGCTGTGGTTTTTGGTCTGGTTGTATCATCGGTCCGTACTTTTTTCGAAATGGAGCTGGTGACACCGTAACTGTCAATGGAGAGCAGTATAGATCGATGATAACCAACTTTTTATGGCCGCAGTTGCTCTTGCCAACATCTGGTTCCAACAAGACGAGGCTGCGTACCACAACCGGATTATTCCAAAAACAGTTTGGAGATTCTATTATTTCAAGAAATTGTAACATTGAATGGCTTCCAAGATGTTGTGATTTAACACTATTAGACTACTTCATGTGGGGTTATTTGAAGTCATTGGTATTTAGCAATAAATCAGACTCTCCTCAAGCGACTCCATACGACTTGATTTAGTGAAAAAAGTACTCAAGAATTGAGTTCATCGAAAAGTCTTTTCAATGACGATAATATTGACGTAAAACAACCGATTATAGATATGTGCTGTAAAATATTTCCTTCTTTTGGTTATTTCACGAGCGCCTCACATAGTCCCAACACAGAGCTTCCTACTATGAGTAAAAAAATATGAAAACTTTGTTCATAATTTTAAAATTCTAATTTTATACATCAAAATCTATATCGCGCCCCTCAAAGTAATCCCAGTTGGCTCCAATACACTTGTGCCAACGTTTTTTCCAATCCTCAAAACAGTTATTAAAGTCAATTTCCGGAATAACCTGCGCGTAGCGATTCACGGTTAATGCCTTCAATTGACTTTAAACTGTTTCCCCGGAGCCGTCGTTTGAGTTTGCTGAATAGCCAGAAGTCACACGAAGCCAAATCAGGCAAAAACTGTGCCTACGGCACGATATTGTTTGAAAATTTGGCGAAAATGTCATGAAAAATCAATGAAGTATGTGACAGTGCATTATCATGATGTAAAAGCCAGAACTTGTCAGCTTATAAACCTGACTACTTTTTACGAAAAGCTTCTCGAAAACGACGCATTATGTTCAAATAATAATTGACCTGGAACCAATCATGCTTTCACTTTTCTTAGGCCCAAATGATCTTTCAAAGTGGTAATCTTCGATCCTTTCGATATTCCAACGAAGACAGTAATCGTTGATTCTCAAGCAGCAATCCCTTTATTTTGTTGTTGACGTCTTGGTCATCAGTTGATGTTGATGGCCGTCCTGGACGTGGTTCGTCGTCAACGCGTTCCAGACCCTCTTTGAATAATTTGTACCAATCAAAATCACTTGCTAAATATTAATTATTTTGATGTGACATTTGGCACAGATGTGACTGACAGTCATACCAACCTAAAAAAAAATATTTCGACGAACAGTAGTACAATGATGTACATCTTCGAATCATATGAAAATTAACGAAATGATTAAAAATCCTAAAACTTGAGCATTGAATGAGAACACATAACTTTGCGGCTCCATCGACTAGGTTAAAAGATTTTATAAGCGCGCGAAAGTGCCGCCGTCTTCGTGGATGCCAACAAATGTGTTTACGAATCAAGTACAATGCACTATATATAGCACACTATATAGAAACAGGAAGTCACCTATTTCCTGCCGATGATGTCAAAACGGTGAAAACTTAAAAAAGTCACACACACGCGCTCATACGCACAAAAGTTAGCAGTAAATTTTCCAATAGTAGTCAATACTTAGTATGCATGTCTTAGCTACATTTATTAATTTCTACAAAATTGAACATTAGAAAGTGCATTATGCTGACAGGTGAGCACAAATTAATGCCGCCTAATTACCGAACCCACACTTGTGCATGTATGTATGTATGAGTGCATTTGAGTTAATAGCAGCAAATAGCGGTTGAAAGTGCAGCTGCAGATTTCTGCCCAGTGTCTGTCTGTGTTGACAGCAAACAAATTTATTTTTGAAGTGGGCATTTCACGCACACACACACAAGTTTGTATGTATTTGGGATATGAACGTGCGCGCCCACATATCCAGCAGACGCACATTCAGTGCCCACACATGCCTTAAATATCACGCGCACTCGCACGCACACACACCCAAGCACGAATGTGTCTTTTGGATTCTGAAAACGCTGGCTCCGCGTTCCCTTCATTCATTCATTTTTTAGTTTTACATTTTTATTTCTTGACCGAAAATCTTGAATCAATTTCATTTTTTTCCCGTTTATTTTTGTTTTTGCATTGCTTAAAAATGATTGGAATTGAACGTGTGTGTGTGTGCAAATGTAGCAATTAGCTTGTGGGTATGAGCTTAGTAGAAGCTTTGTTGGGAAAATTTACGACTAAATGTGTCGCTTCACAAATATTCAAAATTTCGAGAATGAATGTGTCAAGAAGTAATAATAAGCAATTTTGAACGCGCGTTCCCCAACATTGGTACTATGCCGTTCATTTTCAAGGCGTATGAACATAGTGCGATGTGCGTCATAAAACCAATTAATAAGTTAAATTAAACACTAAAACACGGCAAAACCGATAACTTTTAAGAAACTATGGACCCGCTTTCGAACTGATTAGTTTGTTGCATTTCCTACAGGGTATGCTCATAAACGTCTTTTGCTTGTGCATATTTTCGTATTCTTAAGCGGCCGCGTTCATAGACCGGATGTCGTCTATTTTCGAAATCCATTCACATTCAACAACTACAACACAAAATATCAAACGACCACAAAAACGGTCAACAAAATTCATTAAAAAATAAATAAACAGCAAAGAACTTTTGTATGAGTCAACGCAATCTTGAAGGCATTGACAAAGTTTAGATTCTCGTCTGGTTTTTCATTTTGGCCATCAATGAAATTTATGAGCCTTGGAGGATTACTAAAGTTGGTGTCTAGCTAAATATTCATAAAATTGTGTGGACTTTTTTCTCTTGTGCTATTCTTAAGCGCACAGATTATTTGCTAAAATAAACTCTGCGGATATTTTTAAAATAAAAATCATTATAAATAGCGTGGGTGCCGAAAACGCAATCGAAAATCGAGTGTCGTAAAGTTTCCATTTTTTCGCTCACATTCATTGATGAAGTTGTTTTTGTCAACAGGAAGCACTAAATTAAGGCTTAACTCCCAGAAATTTCGTTAAAAAACGAGAAACCAATGAGAAGAAGTAGAGACTGCATTTGCCGTTTTTAGGGGCAGACAAATCAGTCAACAGCTTGTGAAGGCGTCCGATTGAGTGTTTACTGCATCCGACGGCGAGCAGAAAAAGGTACGAAACAAAAATAATTGAGATAATGAAAACATGCACGAAATAAACAAGAAGGGAAACAAAAAAATCGAAGGGCCAAACGTAAAGAATGCCAAAGAATAAAGGCAATCAAATCTAGTTGGCACATCTGCATTAGCAAAAGGCGAAAAACAAACGTAGAATTCACTAAAAATGGTGGTGGAAAAAGTGCAAAAATAACAATAATGTAACTATATTGCGATAGGCCATGCGACAGCAGCAAGCATTTCTAAACAATTCGTTACTATGAAGATCAGCCGCAAACAGCTTTTTGCGAAATACTTGCAACAGGCGGAGTTTCTCTTTATATCTTCCTCTTTTTTATAGTAGTAGTCGTTCTTCCTTTTTGGAGATTGCAAGTGTAGCCAGGTCATTTTTCGTCTGGTCTTTTTAACGGAGTGAAGGTTGATCGTTGTTCGGCGAGAGATGTCTTTACTTCTCAATTGCCTGCTCAGTCAGGAGGAACATCTGAGTAAGGAGTAACATCGAGACTGACGTTGTTGTTGGTGTTATAACTGGTTTCAATATAGACGAAAGTTATGACTGTCAACTGTCAAAAGTGAGGTGGGTGCCAATGCACGAGTACGACGACTGTTTGTTTGATGACAGGAGATATTTCGTCTTCTTCTCGTTCACTACCAGAGTTATTTGTTGCGCTTCTTTATTCAATTTGGAGAAACCAAAACTAACGTCAATTATATCGAAGTCGCACGATAGAGATTCGCCTTGTCTGAAATCTCGTTTGGTATGAAACTGCTCGGGAGAGATCATTCCCGATCCTGACGGAGCTTTTGATAATGCTCAACGTCAGTTTACAGAACCATATTAGTTTTGCGAGGATACTAAATTCAGACATAGCGGCATAAAGGCAGCTGCTTTTCGCGCTGTCAAAAGCAACTTTAAAAACACGAAGAGGTGGTGTGTGGATCCAAGATTTGGCGCATGGTGAATATGTGGTCAGTTGTTGATTTTCCGGGCCTGAAGCCACACTGATGAGGTCCAATCAGTTTGTTGACAGGAGTTTTAATCTTTCACACAGTACGAACTTCTTCATGGTCGAGCAATGGAACGTCCGCTCATTCGTCATAGATTGGAGAATGGGATTCCCCATCTCCTGATGTTAAGCTGCATTCAGCAGGCTGGAGTAGTGTTCTCTCTATAATTTCAGTATGCTTGGGACAACAGTCAATAGATCATCTCTGGGAACCTCTCTCTGGAAACCTCGTGTTATTCGCCTCATCTTTTCGTAGATTTTTCGAGAATTACTCATGTCGGCCAGTTTGTTAAGCTCTTCGTACTCACACATTTCGGGCTCCCTTTTTTTGTCGGCAAATGTGTCTCGCTTCCATCTTCAATTATCGGTATCTATCCCATCCCGCACGTGTTGTGGTCGATTATAGTGTTGGAAGGTAGGCAGTCTTTTTTATATCTTACTTGTAAAATATTATCATATTAAATATGACACATAGATGTAGGTTATTGTGACCTTTTATTCGAAAAACTTACTAAAAGTTTCTTTCAAAAATTTCACCACCAACATCTAAAGTAAACGTTGGAATTTTGTTTAATTCAACGTCGAGACAAGGAGTTTCAGCTTTTTAAATAACACACATCATACACAAAAACGAAATTTTCACTAACATTCTTCGATTAAAAAGTGCTTAAGCCTAAATGTATTGCGAATCAATTTGAATCTTCAACTGAAAGTTTGTTTGGTGAGATGGCATGAGCAGATTGATATTTTGAAGTGAAAATATATGAATAATCTTAAAAACAAAAACAAAAAAACAAGTCTGAACAAAATCTAAATCTTCTTTTTTAAAATTCACTCACGGCTCGATTAAGCACGGAATAGTTAGTCTCCTTTGGCAAACCCCAAATCAGCCAATTATTTTAACTCCGTCAGACATTGATGGATCACGTCTGCATGGATGCACAATCGTTGGCGAAGCAATCAATGAATTATCGGATTTTTGATTTATATGCGACTTGACAAAGGATATCTACTGACACAATATACAAAGCGCATGCGCAAACAACCAAATTCAACTCAATTTTATGCGTTAGTAATTACGTAGAATTAAAATAAACAACAAAACTAACAATTCCTTAATACTTAGTTATTCGCAAGAAACCAAGCGGACGGCGAACGGAAAGAATAAATTAAACGCAATGAATCTACGCAGCTTTATTTCAATGAATTCGACAGACTCCATTCACGCGCTCACACAGACCCTTTGTTAATTACGACGCTGGCACGCCACGCCATCGAAATCCTCAGAATTTATGAATGAAAGACGAGTAAATATAACAAAGTATGAATGGGCATTAGCATACCGTACAGAGACATATGGCATATGTACAGAAAAAGTAAAAATAAAGAGAAAACAAAGTGAACAAATCCGAAAATAACAGCAATGCCAACAGCCGGCGTGACAACAGAGGAGCGGAAGGCTAAATGAAGAACGAGCGTAAAGTAATGAAAAAAAAAGAAAACCGGAACAAGTAATTTTAATAAACCGTTCCGGAAGTAAAGCAGTCACATGCATTAGCTGGCAGTAAGACAGACGGACGACCAGCAGGCAGGCATTCTCAGTGAAAGAAGCGGGCATGCGGCCACAGAACGAGCCGGTTGCTGAAAGGGGCAGCTGCCGCATAAGGGCGCATATACACACACGACTGCTTACACGCCGCACACTACAGCCATACATACATATAGTACATAGGTATGTACATTGTTCAAATCATTCATTCATTACTCATTCACTCAACGCGTCGCCGCTGCATGTGACCTAAATTAAGATTATTTTTTGTATGTTTCTCCTTGCTGTTTAGCTGCGCTTAGGTAGAACATACCACTTCACAGCTGGAGTCGGAAGTAGTTAAAAATACTTCCGTTTTACATTTGCCTAATGCAAATACCCACTCGAGGCGGCACTAAGCAGCATGTCTGCAACGCGTCCCATTTGCTTTCACTCGAAGTCGAAGGCCGACCACTTGAATGGCAATGTGCAAGGGGATATGTGCAGTTACGCATTTGTGTAAGTGTTGGCGGCCGTCGTATGTCTTTTTGTTTACAGAAACAGGAAGGTTTCCGCTGACGTCTTCCTTTGTTCTGGTTTGCCGTTGTGCAGGATTTTATGCCATGACACGAAATCGGCGATTATTTTATTTGTGCATTAACTTGCCAAGACTCCTATATAAATATGTATAAGCAGGCTCTGAGCGGCTGCTGCATGTGCATAAAGGGGATTATCTCATAAAAATCGACGCAAACACGTTCGTGTCCGATAAGCATATTTAATTTCGAGTTGTGAATGAGTGTTAGATATGAATTGAAAATTCGTTATTTTCTGCTAATTTTAGGTATTACCGTTTTATATATTCTAGAACGTGCTGCATTTCGCTATAGATAAGATTTTATCTTTCTTCATAAAAGCAAGACATAAACGTAAACTTCAGCTGCACCGACGCTATAATACCCTTCATAAATAAAAAAGGAGAAAATGACGCGTCATGACGTGTGCAAAATTTCAGTTCGATAACTTACAATCTGAGGTACGAGTTCGCTTATATACAGTCACACAGACTGATAAACGGATATATCTAACTCAACTCAACGTCACGCTAATCATTTATTTACTCATTTTATAGGATTTCCGACGATTCCTTCTGTGTGTTACTCACTTCGTGGTAAATTCAGGGTATAACAATTATCACGTCAGGGTTGACCCTAAATCGATGGATCTCATTTGAACAGGTTACTAAAATCATAAAATCATTATAAGGACTGCGTCGAATAAAATTGTCCGTTACAAAAATGAAAAAATCTTTTAAACCAGTTGTCCGATTTTTATAAACTAAAATATTTTATTAAAAACATTTATTTTAAATTTGAAAAACTGAAGAATAAACCAAGAATTATGTGTTATTAATAAATATTTTTATTTTTTCCGGAACCCCGTCCATTAGTGTTTTTTATAGTAGTGTCCGATACTCTCATAGCTGCTGAAGACCATTTTCTTTTAAAATTTTGAAGGCCTTTGGTCACTTTTTTTGTTGCCTTCATCTCCCTTTTTGCTAAAGCCCAGTATCTCTCAATCGGCCTTAGTTCTGGACAGTTAGGTGGGTTTGCTTCTCTACTTACATAAATCACTCCATTCCGTTGAAACCACTCTAAAGCTGTTTTGCTATAGTGACATAAAGCGAGGTGGACACTTCATGTTGGCTTAAAAATGGGAGCAATCTCTTTTGTAAACATTCCTTCACAAATGTATATTTCGCTGTTCATTGTACCCGATGAAACGAAGGAACTGTTCCTTTCGCCACAACTGAAAATTTCCTGCCACACAAGAAATTTCTTTGGAAATTTTGTCACCTTTTTGGCTTTGAATTTTTCAGCAACATTTCCTCGAAAATCGGCTGTATAAAATTCCTGTCCAGGTAGCTGAGAAAATTCCGCTAAAACGTAGGTCTCGTCATCCATTATGCAGCATCCGAATTTTTTGACAAAATCTTTCCTCAGCTTCTTAGCTCGTTGTTTTGCGGCTTCGTTTCTATCCAGAACTTTCTGTACCCAATTTCCTGCCCGAAATGCTTGGGTCTTTCTTGAGAATGGTAACAATGTTCTTCGCCTTCTCCCGATCATGTTGCCCCGCCTTTTTACCAGAACCTTTCTTCCAGTCATGGTATTCATTTCAGAGCTACTAAGATGGAAAAAAATGTAACGGACAATTTTATTCGGCGCAGTCCTTATAACACAAAGATTCCAATTTAAAATGCTTAGAACAATCACAGGTGCACCATGGTACATGCAGTAATGAAAACATTCATAAAGATCTTGATATTCCTATGGTAAAGTAGGAGACAGAGGACAGCAGAAAACATCCAAACCCATTGGCTAATGCCTTGGCAAATTCCTGCAATCAAACAAGTTTAAAAAGAAGTGATCTACCAGCCTTCTAGAGAGCAACGTTCTACCTAAAAAGCTCAACCCCATTCTTGAGCTTCTTTAGTTTTAAATAGATTTAATATTTGTATACATATTGTTAGGCTTTACCAAGCAGATCCAATCAATACAGAAATATTGAGAAAATTTGGACAGATATTTGTCTCTTGTGTTACCCAAAAACTCCTAATTCATAGACCGTCGTAGCGAGCTTAGCAGTTCTAAAACAGACATACAACTTCAAATTTTAAAAATAAAAAAAAAATCGGAAAGGCCTGGTCAAGCAATCGCAGAAAATGATTAAAATATGCCCCCTCAAAGCATTAATATCCTATCTCCATATTTTTTTTAAACCCGCTCAAGGAAATTTTTACAAAAATAAGTATCGAGAGTTTATCAAAAAAGAGATAATTAGTTATTCTTTAACCAATATTAAAGGTGATTTTGGGAGTAATTTTGAAGAGACTAATTATAATAGTTTATACTAGGTATCTATACCATTCTAAAGTTTAAGACGAGATACAAGTACTACTTATTTCGATCAGTATTTTTTAACCTGGTATTAACTACACCTTTTCAATGATTTTTCCATTATTGTCCATTTAAATGCATTATTTGAGAAAGTAAATGAGGCTTAAGTGTAATTTTCTCTATCGCTCACAACGTACATCCCTTCAAAGAGTTTCCGTATCGGCTCTGGCCAGATGTAGCATCAAATCAACAAATAATTAACGCCACGTACCTACATAGTACATATGAGCAAACATATGCAAAAGTGTTGAAATAGCCGAACTGAAATATGAAGAGCCTTAACATTTTCAGTTTAAAGTCACAGTGAGAGTCCTTTACTTCTTGCTCAATCTCGGCCATTGACGGCTACCTCTTGCATGTGCCTAAGGTTTATTCAGGTGTCAAATGGCTGTTGCGAATGTGTCATACCCTACGGTTCAAAAGCCATTGTACCGACAAATTGCCAAGAGGTAGAGCACTGATTATGTGAAAACTTAACCTCTTGAGTAGAAATGACAAACGTTCCGACCGGACTGTAAGCCAACGGTCAACGGCTACTAAATTGATATTGCAGTACACAACACATGTTTATAACGTGTCTGCATGCGACGTCACATACTGCACGTGTGTACGTGTGCGTGTTGAGTGTTTATTCAATCATACCTTTATGCTGTTTTGGTGTCAGTTTACTTTGTGTTTTTGAATTGGTTGTTTTAAGGGAGAAAGGTGACACTGTCATGCTACCTGAAAAATTTGTGTCAACAACCCTGAAATTAATATATGCTGTTGTTGCACCGCATACAGTTGTGTATAAGAAAAATGCAATGCAGGTAAGTTAACATGGACATATGTATGTCATATTTACGGGATAGAGTTTTTACATATATTTCATTTAGAAAATTAATAATAATTAATTGAATTTAATTTACTAAATTTTAACTATTGCAAAGTGTTAAAATTTTTTTGTTTCAATTTTGTGGAGTAGTTTTTGTATATCATAGATTAGGTTAGGTTAGGTTAGAAGGCTGGTCGAAGTAGTCCTTTGTGGAGTCATAGAAAAGAAGAACTCCTGTATTCGAGCTTATAAATTAGTCAAGAGGGAATATTAAGTTCTTTCCACCTCATCTTCTTCCACACAGCTTCCGCAAATGGAGTCTGGTAAGATTTTCAACCATACAGCATGGACGCCATTAGAGCTAGCATTACTGAGGGCAGATCACTAGATCTCTTTCGATCGATCTTGAGCCAAAAGGCTTTTACGACAGCGCATGTGCCGATGGTGGTCGATCCACTCCCATTTTACCTTCCCTCAAGCTTTGACACAGCTTACTGCCCCTCTTCTCCAACGGCTTCTTTCCACCTACAACTCCCTCGTCGGTACATGGGCAGAGAAAGAGCCACCAGAGTTCGGTTTGGCGACTCCATAATCCAAATGATCCGGTATGAAGTCAAAGTGTGTAAAGATATCCCAATGTTCAGATACGTTTTCTTTTAAGAACCCAGATTCTCCTAGTCTGATAGCAACTTTAGCAGCCATACACCTTCCGACGATGTCTACGGGCACTATGTGCAAGATGGTGTTAAGTGCCATGGTTGAAGTGGTCCCTAGTGCACCACGCATTCTGATAAGCCGCCCGTTGAACGTACTCGAGTTTCTTTGCAAGTGTGGTCTTTTGTAGAGCCCTGGTGTCCTACAGCCAAATGGCCACTTTCGGTGAGGGACCTCACCTTCTGCCAATGACTTCTCTACAGCAAACCATTAGGGTTGTTAATTTCAATATTACAGTTCTTAAAAAAAAATCATAACTTGTTTGCTAACCAATATTGTGCTGTGTTGTGAGCTGATTCTCTACAATTTTAGCGCACGCGACTGTCTAAGCACACTTACTTATGAAGCGGGACTATTTTTTCAGACATTGTATTATTTTTGAACTCGGAAGTGGAAGTGGTTTACTGTCCTTTAGCTCACTTGACCACCTCGTCGCTTTGAAAGAGTCCTAATGTTAATTACGGATATTAAAAGTGGTTGGCGAATTGACTTCCTTGGGAAAATAAACTCGTTAATCAGGAAGCGCAATGTGGTTTTAAAATGTACTTCTGGCATTCAATGAAAGGGTAAGTTCCACGCCAACGATCAGATTTAAACGACACAAAAAGAGTTGTCGAAGAAATATTGCAAAAGTTGCGTTGAAGACAAAGCATCCGCGGCTTTCTAAGCTTAACTAGCGATTATGTTGCTCAACACTCACCATATCCATATAATAACTGCGCATGATCAACGAAGCCTTGCCTTATTAGAAGTGATGAGAAATACATAAATGCCTTCAAAATTATTATAAATTTAAGTGTGCTGTATCTTTAGTTGCGCTTCTAGAATTAATCCCCTACAAAGACGTGCTACTTTCGCTCTCGCATTTTTTTACGATCTGCCCGGAGATAAGCATCTATCTATTAGAAGCACTTGGATAAGCAAATCTATCGTTGATACTGGAATATTCGCAACTTGACCGAAAACCAGTTTTATACAAAATACAAAAACAAAGCCACAAGGTGAGTGCTGAGGCCGCAACGTCGGTAATTTGCAACAATTTCATGAAAGGAAATTGCATACACATATGTAATGAGCCCGTCTTCAATAAATTGACGTGAATATCCTGTTCGCCAAAGGAAGAAGGGAGATGCCTGCACATCTGCGCATACATATGTGCTCACCGAGACAGGCGTATGTACCGATGTGTCCACATAAAACCTGAAAATGCACTCAGCTGATATTGACAACGAAAGCCAACAGGTTATCAGAACTTTGGAACAAAGTGCTCCCGCTTATGCATGTTCCTACACACAAACATACACAGGTACACAGCATAACATGGACATATGTGAGCATCTAGCGTTGGCCAACGACAAAGGCACAGAAGCTCCGACCGGATAGCAGCGCAGTGTGGATAATTGAGGAAGCTATAATTACGTTGCGTTAAATGTGAATCCGGCAGCGACAGCGACAGCAACAGCGCAGTGGCAACGGCTGTCCGACGCAGCGAAAGGAACAAACCACTTTGGTTGTGTCTGCGGCTTGTACGTAACAGTTGTGGCATGAAGGAACAAGTTAAAAGCTGATTTGGTAAGCGGGCAGGAAGAGCAATTGCCTTTTTTACTAAAAATAAATTAGCAAACGCATAGCATGGCATGGCATGGCAAGGCAAGGCACGTAGATTGCTTTCTTTGCAGGCGAGCTAAAGAGGATATGCCAAATTGATTTAAATTCATATTTGACTCTAGAGGAAACAATTGATTTGCTGCTAATGGAAAGGAAATTGTACACTTACGCAATCGCACTCTCGATCGCGACGAGGACAGATAGGAAATTGACATTTAGAACTACATGCATATACATATGCATAAATAAATAATGTACATATCTCCATATAAGTATGTATGTTAAGAGAAATAAAGCAAATCCTTCAACCTTTGTTGCACATAATTTTTGCAGAAACGCCCTGCAGCAAACATACAAAAACAATTTTTGTAAAAAGAAAGGAAGGGGTAAGTTCGGGCGTGGCCGAACATTTTGTACTCTCGCAACTTGAAAGCAACAAAGCCGAAAAAATATTTTATTTAATGAATGTTGCGAAAGAATTCATCATTCATTTTTCGATGAAAGGGTGAACGAATACAATCATGTTTAGTATCTGATTACATATATTACATGAATATATGATCTGATTTTGATCAATTTTGGACTTGGGAGCATCTAATTTGTGAAAAGCTTTTTTTCCAATATATTCTTTGGTGCTTCATTCCAATAATAATGGAAGAATCATACAGAATTTGGATTATTTTATAAGAGAAGTAGGCGTGGTTGTGGTCCGTACCGTAACACAGTAATGTCAGGATAATATTAAGCAAAGCATTTTGTTGCAGTTGGTCGAACAGACTTCAGATATGGGGTTTCACCTAAGGGAACGGTGCCACATCCATTTTTAATGCCGGCTGTTCTTAAGCCCTTTCATGCCTTATTGGATGTCACATTTAATGATTCTGACGCATTTATTTAGTGAGGTGGACTTAAGTTTAATGGTTTGGGATATATGTATATTAAGTTTATTAAGGACGGGACCACGCCCCCTATGTGTAGGACAGGCCAAACTAGATTGTCACATTACTGACTAGGTTACGATTTATTATTATATGAATTAATGAAGACCTCCTAATGTCAGCTAAACGAGATCTATTCACAAGGAAATCGAATGCTTTTTGAATTAACCAATTTTGAGAGTTTTCGACTGATTTACAAGCCTTTCAGTTACCTTCATCAGGAAAACAAAATCTACTACAAAAATCATGTAAGTATTACCATATATAAAATGTAAACCATTAGTACAGTATATAAGAAAGAAAAGTTTCGTGCTAATTTATCGGAAAATATTGGATTTACCAACGAATTAGAACTGAAGATAAAAGAAATTACCTCTTACCGCTTTTCACAAGGGGATGGTTTATAAAGACTTCAACTATTTTAAACGAAAATAAAGAGTTCTATAAATTTTGAATATTTTTATTTTTGAGACGCAATTTAATTCTTGATTAAACAAATATTTAGTAGACCCTGAGCTGCTAAAATTGGGGTCGCAATTGCTATGATTTCCAACTATCAAAAGGGACTTTTGGCATATGGTAATTATAAACAAGTAAGGAAGGGCTAAGTTCGGATGCAATCGTACATTTTATACTCTTGCAACTTGCCGTAATCAAAGCCAGGGAAATACCTTAAAGTGTAAAACGTCAACCAGAGGAACGGAATCTAAAAAATTTTATATATACTATAACTCATACACTGACCGGCATATTCGGCATAAGGTTACGAAAATCATTATACTTGTATGTAGTATATGGGAGTTGGGGTAGTATCGATTTAATATATTAACTATTATCATGCCACATACTAAAAACATGTTCCCTGGGTTTCTTTAAGGTACCTCACATACAATCACCAATCATATGGAATAAAGTCAACCGGCATTTCAAAAATCCTGATATTAGTTATATGGGGGCTAGGTCAAGTTTGCACCCAAATTTATCCATTTTAGGCACAAAGATGCACTGTTATGAGTAAACACACATTCTGTAATTTTTACTGAGATAACTTAAATATATGCAGTGTAAAGTCACCCGGTATTTCGAAAATCTTTATATTAGGTTTAAAGGGGGCTCCGATAATTTTTGATACGAAAGTCGAAGTTGATAGTCGAAATCGGCTGATCGCTTTCCGCGATAAGTGATTTTATTGAAAATGGCTATGCCACGCCCATCGTCCACACGTTTTCACACGGCTCCCATAAAGCCCTCTCATACCAGTTCGGAGGTAAACTTTATTTCTCTGGCGTATTTAGTTATTGATTTATTGCGCTTTTAGTAGTTTTAACAGTACCGTTATATATGGGGAGTGAGCGGTGGTATCTTCCGACTTCATCCATTTTCACACTGGAAGGAGTTCTTATAATATTTCCGAAGGGCAAATTTTATTGTTGTAATTTCGTGAGCGTTTATATATAATAAAGGTTGTCAAAAAAGTATTGCGGTTTTTCGCTAGTTGGCACTGAAAGCGCGTAGTTCTAGTTTTATTCGTCGCATCGGGTCTTGCTATACCTTTTTGGAAAGCTCATTTCACGCGCTAACACGTGTTTGATTGATTGTAGTTCTTTTAAGTCGTTCGTGAGTTATAGCGTCGCAAACATGGAGCAAAATAAATAGAAAATACGGCATATTTTACAGTACTACTACGATAAAGGCAAAAATGCATCTCAAGCCGCCAATAAAATTTGTGCAGTTTATGGACCCGATACAGTTTGCATTTCCACCGCACAACGATGGTTTCAAAGTTTTGTTCTGGTGTAGAGGGGGTCGAAGATGCGCCACGCTCCGGAACGCCTGTCGTCGAAGATTGCGTTAAAATCGCTAAATTGGTCGAAAGAGGCCGGCATAGTAGCAGCCGTAGCATCGGTCAAGAGCTGGGCATGAGTCATCAAAAATTTATTTCAATTTCGATAAAAAAAAAAATTCAATAAAAATACCGCAAGACTTTTTTGACAACCCATTACATAGAACCCCATATCTATCTCGATTAGTTTTAGTTGATACTTACAACCGTTAGATGAATAAAACTCTTATACCCCGGAGCAACATGTTGTAAGAGTATAAAAATACTCACTATTCTTAGGTCGGAATGGGCTTAGAAGTTTCCCCCTTTGCTATTTTTATTTGCAATCATATTTGCACAAGTCTTGAAGGGTGTGCAAGTAAACATTGATAACGCTTAGTATTTTAATGATATTTATTTGCACACCTTATGAATGTATGTATGTATATCATCAGGCGTATTCCTCAAAACTACTCACGCTTGCACCTGTGTAAACATAGAAACTTTCCGCATATGTATGATGTGTAATAAAAATGGTGCAACATTCGAAGGTGCATATGTATGTATATGTGTAGATGGTCGTAACTACGCATTAGTATGATTTGCAAATTTCTGTTTTGAACTCACTTCCCACTTTTCCTCACTATTACGCAAAAAAATTAAAGGTCTGACACTATCTACCACAAAACACACTGGTGAGTTGAACGAATATGTGGAAACTTAGGTAGGTTTAGTATTCAACTATAATACAATGGGCACCGGTGTGGGCCGTTATCGCAAACTCCCACATCCACTAACTACAAGTGGTCCTAAAGAGAATATTAAAGGAAATTTTAAACTTCCATAGCATTTTTACACCTCCGAGTTATGTTAAGGGGTTACATGGGTTTACGGTTTTCAAAAAATCAAATCTTTTTATTGTCTTATTAAATTCGACAACACCTTTAGAATATTGCCTTTATCCGAGTAATAGTTTTGGAGATACAGCCTTGAGAACTTGTACGCGCTAGGCTAGCTAGGCTAAGTACGCCATCTTTAAACGCGTTTTCTCGAAACTGGTTTTTGAAGTGGGTTGGTAAAACTTCTCGAGAACTACTCAAGCAATGTTAAAAGATTTGGACGAAGGATTTTTTTTCGATTTAACCTTAAGGATCATTAATCTGGGAGCACTTAATTAATCCCGGCATTGTTAACAATTATTTCACTTCTTACCACCTTTCATAAAAATAAAATATGTATATGTATATTCCATTAATATTTTCATATTAATATATTTTCATATTCAAATTTCGGTCATCTATAGATTGAGCACGTTTTGTAGATCGCCTAAAGCCATCAAAATGTACTGATGTATGATAACCTATATACTTAGATATAATAAATGAGGACAATGACAACCGATTGTTTGTGAATATATTAATTGAAAGTGAATATGTTGAGAACAAGGATACTCATTGTTTCGTTTATCACCTCACACATTCGCACAATTTTCACTAAATTACTTGTCAGCTTAATTGGGATTATATAATAGACTCGTCTTGCTATTTATTTAAGAATATTTTTGGCCTAGAAATGTGTGTTTTTCACAGAACAATATTTTCTTATACATGCAGATGTAATTCTGTGAGCTAACTTTTTAAAACGTTTTTATTTTTTAACTCACCTCTTGACTGGGTACACAAATCGGTGTACCGACTTTGACAATACCGTTCTCCACCATCACACCCATTACTATGGGATCGCGACTGTTGAAAATAAATTGAGGCAGGATCTGCAATGAGAAATATGCAATTTTAAGTGAATGAAGAGTGAAGAAAGGCTATAAGAAATCGATTTGTGAAAGCAAGAACACCAAAGATTAAATTAAAACAATATGAATATGAAACTCAAGAGGTGCTGGGTTGGAAAAAACTGCTAAATAGTAGAATACAAGCCATGTAAGGAAGTAACGAATTCAAAGCTTTAAGTAAAATACATTCTAATTTATTAATTGACTTTTTGGAAAACTCTGGACTGGTTCGTAAAGGTTTGAATTAATTTGTGGGGAGATTTGAACTCAGAATTTAGTGTGACTGACTTTTTTCATTAAAAACGACTTTAATTGAAGTTATTAGTGTGGCAGGCATATACATATGTATATTTAATATAAAATGCCTTCGTAATAATCCTTCTCACTAAAAGTTTACCTTTTATGCTGCACACATTGATTTATTATTCTACTTCATACTTTATGTATTTGTCTGGTGCTCCAAGGCAATTATGAAGAAATAGCAATTTTGCACTTTGTATTTTTGATTTATGCTCCAGAATCGCTTTTCTCAAAACTCAAAAACTGCATACGTACATATGTATATACATGTCTAAGCATAAATAAGTACGTATGTATGTTTGTAAGCACAGAATATGTATGTATGTATGTACATACATATATGTATGGGGGTACAAATATGAAAAATTTAGTATTTATTCATGGGAGTGCACTCACCTTAAGTTTGCATGGAAAGACGGCAATCGAACGGAATTCCTCGCGCTTCTTCTGCTTCAGCTCCTCACGGTAGGCCATAAACTTGTCAAACAGATGATAAATAATGTCAGCTTGGAATATTTTCACACCCAACGAATCGGCCATCTCCTGCGCTTCACGCTCCACTTTCACATCGAAAGCCAAAATTGTTGCAAATCTGAAAAATAAAATTAACAAAACGCCCAAAATCAATACGTTTAACGGCAGAAGTAAACAAATAAGCATGTACGTATGTATGTATGTACATGCAAATATGTGTGTAAAAAATAGTTTGGGCAAATGAGTGCGTTATATGAGTGAGACATGTGGCAGAGCGGAATGTGACGAAGTGTTTTTGAAAAATCAACTGTCGGCCAATTACAGGCATTAGCCCTCAAGGTATCAACTAGGGCGGACAAATTTCTTCACAAACATATATTTCTTTGAGCGTACGCATGTGAGTCTCTTTGTGTATGTGTGTGCGAATGGATACGCGTAATACTATCAACTGTCGGCCGTTGACAGACAGCGGCGCAAATCGCTTTCGCACAGGAAGGCACACAACCTTCCACAGATAGACGACAGTCCGTCTCAATTTACAGCAAATGCCGTCTCTGCTAACGATTGGCAGTTGTTGAAAATTGCCGCGCCACGGCAACAGCAATAACAACAACAATAGCGGTAACATCGGCAATGGCAGCAGCATCATCGAGCGGCAGTTGACGACGGCTGATTGCCCGGGAGACGGAAGTGCCAATGGCATGTCATGATCATTAAGACGAACCAGCAGCAGCACAACAACACAGCCAGAACAGAATGACAACACCAGCAGTCAGCAGCAGCAGGCAACAACATGCAACGAGCTGTATAACGGCCGAAAACGACGCAAGCCGCTTGGGCTTTGCTGCTGGAAAGAGGAAATCGCGTCGAAAAGCAATTTAATATAATTAAAAAGACACCCAAGAAAACGAAGTAAAAACAAAAACTAAAACAAAGCTATACATTCATGTTGCGTTTTTCTGGTGGACATAACCCGAAGTACGTCGTATCATACAGCGAACTGAAATCGAAAATGTGAAGCCACTCGAGTTGAAAACCAATTGAGAGTGTGATCTTTAGATAAAGATATCATCAACAGAAAACGTAATGAGGGCCTATAGCCGTAATAATAACAGTATCAAAAGCCAATTTTATTATTACATATGCATATAGAGAGAGACGTAGATAACGAAAAGAAATAGCATTTATCATACAGTAAT
Source organism: Bactrocera tryoni (assembly GCF_016617805.1). Taxonomy (NCBI): domain Eukaryota; kingdom Metazoa; phylum Arthropoda; class Insecta; order Diptera; family Tephritidae; genus Bactrocera; species Bactrocera tryoni. The sequence goes on along the minus strand of NC_052503.1, from coordinate 7,386,120 downwards.
GATGGAACGACTCAACGGGGCAAAACTAGTCTTGTAGATTTTGGCTTTATTCCTTAGGGAAAACTTTATTACTTTTGAAAAAGTAATTTCAAAATTATTATTATTACCGTTCATTATTAGTAGGTAAGATTTTCAAAGCACGCATAAAGGCAACTTACTCCACAGTTAGACTTTTGAGGTACAAGTGTCTTTTCAACAAAGTATCTTTGTACAAGATTGTCAGATTAGTGTTTTTTTTATTATGGACTAACGGCCGCATTAAGTAACCCCCTTACAAAGACGCACCCAAGTAGTATTCCACAACCATTGGAACCATTGTCCATGCAAGTGTTAAATCTATTTAATCCCAAAATGATTATACACATACATACATATGCATACATGTTTAAAATTGTACAAATTTCATGGAAGAGCATAAATGCAAATTTACGAGTATTTAATTAAAAAGACGCAAATCGCTTTTGGAAAATTTTTTAGAATTGAAATTCTCGACAAAACTAAATGCTGCTCACGTTTCTCGGAGCGCAGTCTATTAGCACACGGAATACGTGTATGTACATACATGTGTATGTGCTGATATATGTAAATGAATAAATGTATAACCAAATAAGAGTAGTGACCATAAAACCGTAAAGCATTGCCGATATGACATCCGCCGGAAGATTGACTAATAACAACAACAAAGCAGAAGTACTAAAAAGGCAACTGAAATAATCAAATTAAATATTCAAAGCACTATTAGAGTTGATATATCAAAACAAAATGAGAAATATTTGCATATGGAAGAAAAATCGAAAATCTTCACAACAAAATACTTTGCAGAATTGGTTCGTTATTTTCGATAAATGTCAGCTAAGGCTATATTTTTGAATTATATATAGTTTCTTGATAAATAAAGCGTCGCTTAGTAAACATTCTGACGATTTCTACAATTACACTGGTTAACAAAATATTAATTTTTTTTTGTCACAAGAAAATTCATATAAAATTTTGAATGTTGTGACGTCAAAACATATACAGCGCTTGTCCGTAAAGTAATAGGACAGATTTTCTTCCGCCGCGACTGTACTTCGGAGCGTGCACGCACTAACTGGATTTGGTAGAGCATTCCTAGCTAACGAATGAGCGGCTGGTCAGTTGTCTCCGAGCACCTGGAGAATCAGGACAAACATTTTCGCGCGACGTGTTTCTGTGAGTGGGTCAATCGGGTCCGATAAACATCGTAGCAGATTTGAAGTTGCCCACCACGACAAAGCCCCGGCTCACACCGCCTTTCTTGTGAACAGCTACCTAACCAAGGCCGGCATGCCAACACTTTCGCAGCCGCCCTACAACCCCCCGGTCGATGAAAAGCAAGCATTTTGAGACGCCAGAGGGGATCCAAGCAGCATGCACCTCGGCTTTCAAGGATATTCCGGAGAATGCCTTCTGTGACGCCTTCAATGCTTGTAAATCGCCCTGCATCGACGCAGAAGGAGCCTATTTTGAAAGTTTTTAAGTCATTTGATAGCGCTTCTTCCAGATTAATAAAAATATCCAGATGGAACCTCACGTCTTGTTCGTCACTCACAGTACCCACATTTGCAGTGAAGAAATCCGGATGAGAGTCCAGCATATGTATCTATGTACCAAAGCTTTAAATATCTCTCTTTGATTTTTACCTCGCTGAGTTTGGGGAATTTCTCCAACATTGAGTGATACAACATTTTTTATGCTTGTCTGCAGTTTGATCTTCATGTGTCATATTGTGCGTCCTGAAGCAAATTTTTTAGTTTCAAAAACAGAAAAAAGTCACAGGGATTAGCGACTACGGCAACTGAGCAATGACTTTCGTTTCGTGTTTGGCCCAAAAGTCAGTCACAGTCATGCTAGAGTGTGACGCGCATTCAGGTCTTTTGGTACGAGTCCTGCTTTGACACACTTCCTAGTCAAAACATTAACCAAAATGGTTGAGCCAATCAATAAGAAATGTTGAGATCCTCTGCTATCTCTTTGATGCCAACAGGAGTTTTCCAGTACTGTTTCTTTAACTTTTTCGGTGTTAAGGTCTTTAAATCGCATAAGTTAAGTTTTCGACGACTTCACGACTTTCATTCAATGGTTTTTACTCTAAAATATGTATGTATGTATGTATTTAAAGTTTCAAACAAATATGTCATCCAGCAGACGAGCTGTTCGCGTCGTAAAAAACTAGCTGCCAAAGACTCAGATTAATGTGGAGATCAAACATCAAGCGAACAAAAAAAACTTGTGCCAATCTGGGAAAGTTTTCATCGATTCAGCTTGCGTGCGCAGTGTAAATGGTCCGGGTCAAATTTGATGTTCTGCGTGTGTAAAGCTCATGAAATAGGACACTTTTAAGCCTCTAAATGCTTTCAGGCTTTTTATGTATACTTAAAGCACATCTCTACAAATAATTATTAATAAGCTTGTTATACACACACATGCCTGTAGATATGTAAATTAATTTTATCGAATTACATAATTAAATTTTAATCGACTTAAAGCCAACTTCCCTATCTATTTGGTGCCTAATCGGCCATAAGAAGGCAAGTTTCTGCCATAAAACTGTTTACGAGGTCATAAAAATGTATGAAATTATTACTTTTAAGTTTTGTGTCGCTACGCCTAAGGAAGGTAGTAAGTATGTTGAAAAAACTTCATATAGAAATATTTCACACAAACATAAATACATACGTGCATATGTATGCATTACAATAATTTGCACACAACCAACTGACCAAAAACGGGATACACAACTGTCGTAAAATTTACATACATACATATATTAATAATTTTACAATAGCATTAGCAAATTTAATTGTTTTCTTTTTTCAAATACTCGCTATAAATTGTATTTACACAACACATACGCGATTGTGAACTTTTAATATCTTTCCAAATATCATAACGCACAATGACGTCAATCGAAAAGTTTTATATTTTAATATTTCCTGCCGGTGATACAGTGTGTGCCGAAATTGCAGCTTTTCCATATTTTGAAGCGTCTTTTGTATGTTTATTAATTTTTGTGATTTTGTTAATTAGCAATTAATTGTTACGAATTTTTAACAACATATTTCAAAGATTTTTATTTTTTGCTATAAAAAAAAATTGTTTATTCTTTCTTCAATATATCAATTTGAATTTTTTAATAAGTTATTTACACCTAACCTCAAAAATAACTAACTTTTATCAAACACACTAACCAAATCTTCGCCAATACTTGCAATACTTTTCGTTTTCCCACAGGGCTCATAAAAATATCTACAAACCTTCTTAACTATCGCGAGTAACCCCAAATTAGTTGCATTGTGTGTTCTATGTATTGTCACCAATTTATGGATTAGAGTGAACTTGACCAACTCATAGTGAACTGTCATAAAAAATGTGTAAGAATAAAATAAAAATGCCATAAAATCATCGGGGATAATAAATACTTTAATAGGCGGTCGTTAAATTTATTGTAATGTACATAAATAGTAAATTATGAAAATCGTTAATGTTGTAAGGCCAATACACAATATGTTCTTATTTATGAATATTTCTGTGTTGTTACTTCTAATTTTCAATCGATGCTGGGCATCATTAAGTATTATTACCCACCAAAGCACAATGCCTAGTAATATGCTTTTCTTTATATGTAAAAGGTATGTGGTATAGGTTATGCACATATATTGATGTATGGGGGTTCTGTATGTAGTGTAAGTAACAGTCAGCCATAGAGCGCGCTATACATATATTCGGTTGTCAAATATCTCCCGTCCACCTTTTTGTCTTTTGAATTTCTCAGCTATGTATAAAGCGCTACAGAGCTCGTATCTGGCAATACCATAGATCTTTGAAAGGTCTTGACATAACCTACAAAACGACGCTATGCATGATAAGTTTGGATATTGGGTTCAACAGTTATAGACGTGTAAACATGGAGTTCACTAAGGCCGAAATTCGCGTTATTTTAAAGTTTTCCTTCGTTAAAGGCAAATCCGCTAGAGATTACGTGAGATTAATGGTGTTTTGGGGGATGATACTTCGAACAGCGGAGGAATGGCTTCGACGATTCAGAGTGGGTGAAAACGACACCATGGATAAGCCAGCCGGCAGAAGACCTGCGACGACGAATACCGATCAAATCATAGATAACATCGAGTTAGAACGGCATGTGGCATCTCGTGACATCGGCCAGAAAATGGGAGTTAGTCACCAAACCATTTTAAACCATCTGCAGAAGGCTGGATACACAAAAAAGCTTGATGCTTGGATGCCGCATGATTTGACGCAAAAAAACCTTCTGGACCGAATCAACGCCTGCGATATGGTGCTGAAACGGAACGAACTCGACTCATTTTTGAAGCGGATGGTGACTGGCGACGAAAAATGGATCACATACGACAATATCAAACGAAAACGGTCATGGTCGAAGGCCGGTGAATCGTGCCAAACAGTGGCCAAGCCGGGACTGACGGCCAGGAAGGTTTTGCTGTGTATTTGGTGAGATTGGAAGGGAATCATGCACTATGAGCTGCTCCCATATGGCCAGACGCTTAATTTTACCATCTACTGCGAACAACTGGACCGCTTGAAGCAGGCGATCGACCAGAAGCGTCCAGAATTGGCCAACAGGAAGGGTGTAGTGTTCCACCAGGACAACGACAGACCACACACTTCGTTGATGACTCGTCAGAAGCTACGGGAGCTCGGATGTGAGGTTTTATCGCATCCACTATATAGCCCACATATAGCGCCAAGTGATTACCACCTGTTCCTGTCCATGGCGAACGCCCTTGTAGGTGTAAAGTTGAACTCAAAAGAGGCTTGTGAAAAGTGGCTGTCCAATTTCTTCTTTAATTTTAGAGAACCATAAAATCCAAAATAGAACATTTCATACTACATACTAGAATAAAGCCAAAACGGAAACTTGTGGTATGAATTCATAATGTTCGTAAACCATTTTGATGGTATGAAATTATATTGAGCAAGCAATTAGATGAGATCTATCACTTTCAAATCCAGAAACTAATTTTTCTCCAAAAAATAAATCAATTTTGTAAAGCGACTTTGAATCTAAGTCGAGATCACAACATTCCTCAAGGTTAAATTTAAATAGTAGAAACACCACACACAAAGTAGATCAAATCCTCAAGGATTGGACTTTCATTCAAAATTGGACATAATCAATTATAAAAATGCATGCTAATCTCTAATCGACAATATTGTATATATGTTAGGGTGCTTCAAAAAAAATTTTGAATTTTTTTCAACTCTTACTCCCTCAAATGTTAGTGATTGACAAACAAAAAATCCTCCCTCAAGCCAGGCGCTGTAGCTTAACTCTAAGGGGTCGCTATTTTTTTTTTAGTTTCCCACACATTTTACATAGGAGTTTTCGTTCTTTCATTCAAACTAAAATTTCACCAACTAATTTTCGTTTCTCAAAAATAACCATCACATATTCAGAAAGTTCATTTTTCCAACTTTGGAAATTCCCGCGAAAAAATGTATGTATATATAGAAATAAGGGGTTAAATGTTTAGGTATTCATGAACGGTGCGGCACAATATCGCACTCTTTAAGACTCACCTTTGCGTAGCAACAAGTGTACTATACATCTGAATGAGTGTGGGCGCTAGACATTTTCCAATATTTTACACGATACACTCACGGTAATTTGAGAAATGAAAGAGTAACGAACTACATATATGTGCATAACATACATACATACATACATACCCACATAGATCCGCCAATAGACAACTTCACTGTAACATATACATTTTTCTCTGCTCGGCTCATATTACTCAGAGTAGTAGTTTACAATTAATTTGAATCAATTGCCAAATTAGAGTTCATTCACCAGCCGGCATAAAGAATAAAGAAGAAGTCATGAATGAATTCCATACTGGTGAGTTGAGTGAGTGTGTCATTTTATTTGTAAAAGACAAATTAGAAATTCTGGTTGGCATTTTTAATATTTCAGCTCTTGTACCCAATTTCAAATCGATTGTTTTGAGGAAAATCCTAGCATTTCAGTACAAAATGTTATTTGGTTTTTAGGAAACTATTTTTGCAAACGTTTTATTATGTCCTTGCTAGAAACTGTGGCGGTGAATTTTGAAAAAAAAAATAAAATTACTAACTATATATAATATTACGCAGAATGATCTTCCTCTCTTTGCTTACAATACTTCCTTATATGAGAAGTTATCTTTCTTCACTAGATCTTCATCTCTCTTAAAGGGCTCTCTAAAAGCATAATGTCAGTGATTTCAGGTCTTAACTCATTTTGAAGCAAAGTTTAATTCTGCTGAAACTGACTCTGCTGAAGGTGATCTTGTCGATAGACCAATTTCTTCCATATTTCTTTCAATACAATAAATTGGTTTATGAAATTTCAAAACCTTGAGATTATTAAAATTAGAACGTTTCTATAAAAAAAAAATGAAAACAAAAAATAACTGAACTTTCTGATTGGGTTTGAATGGTATTTGAGCATTATTCCAATTCTAATATCTCGATAACAGTTGTATAGTATGTATAATTTTCCGTGGCTCACCAGAAGTTAACTTCCGATATGCAACTGGCTCCTTTTAACATCCACCTGGATAGTGGGACCGGGACTTACTCTAGATAGATATATGTGAAAAATACAATGATCTGAGTACTTACTGCGGCTCATGTTCGAGCATAGTCGAGGCTTTCATCACATCACGCTTCACAACCGGGCCAATTCGAATGGCAGAATACTGAAAATGGAAAAGAGAAAATATATTTAGTTAAAAACTATTTCAGTATAATTTTACATAATTGTAATATAATAACTCAAAAATGGAAACGGTTTTCTAGTGCGTACTCCAATCCCACTAGTCACGCTCTATTTCATATATTTTTGCTGCTAACATTGCTTCTGTAATACATATGTATTTAATTATTTTTTATCTGCTAAAGCGCACGTTAAGAGTGTATGGGCCCCTTTTATTGAAGTAATTTAGAAGGCAAACAGGTTTTCATTAATTTTTATTTTGATTCGCACTTTTAGCACCCGGTATTCGTTAGATAACCGATGCACATACAGTAGCCACATGCATAAATACATACATACATACATATGTGCACAGAGAGGCTCATTGGCAATTGTTACTTCATTCATGAAAAATTCATACCTACAATTAAGTATTATTTATATGGCAATTCAAAGCAACAACAAAACTGTGCGGCGAAAACTTGATTACGTGCATACACCCATATGTACATACTTATACCCATACATACATATGTATATCGGAATTCGAAACGAAATGAGGCAACGGTCACAATTGTGAATGAAAGCGCTCGCCATAAAAGCAGAACGCAAAACGAAAAAAAAAACACGACAAAGGCGAGGAAGAAACTACATTCATTCATACTCACGATGCATACAAATGTACATATATGGGTTTGCATGCGAGTATGTTTGTGCGTGTGGGTATGCAATCATAAAAGGCAATTTAAACTACTTCAAGCGAAATAAGTACATACTTCATAGATACAGATATGTAAATACGAACGTATGCATGTGTGTGCAGGCATTTAAAAGCACACTAGCATGCACATACATATGTACACAGCTATGTAGAGCCAAGGTTTTTGGTTTTATGAATGAATCGCGAGCAACGAAAACAACGGAAATAAACAAGCGTCTGAGTAAAAGTGAACTGACACACATATGTATGTATACATATATACATATACATATATTTACCAATGAAGGAAACTGCCAAGGCCTATTATTGCATTTTTCGACTTACAAACGGACTATATACATAATTATTTATATATTGCTTATGTTGGCACATATGTACATACATATTTACGAGTGTATGTCTGAGTAGCAGTGAGTTTTTCTAGAATGAAATAGCTTTGAATTGTTTTTTGGTTTATATAATTGCTTATGTGCATATATAACTAGATTTAACATACATACATATAGTATATAAATATGTACTTTTACATGCGCATATACATACATATGTATGTACTTCCTCAAAGGTCCCAATGAATGAATGACTAGTGTATGCAATTACACGCTGCAAACGAAAAATCAGAACTTCAGTAGAACAAAAACAACAGCAACTACAATAAAAAATCGGGAAGTGAATGTTTCTAAGCGGAAGTGAAATTGCTGAAGCACAAAACATTTGTGCATACGTGTGAATACTACATATGTATGTATATCTAGTAAGTTGAACTTTTGCGCACGCACATGAGTAAGCATACACACACATATGAGGTCATATAAATATGTCAAAGTACAATATACATATGTACATACATTAGAGTGTGAAAGTTTTTTAATTGAATATCGTATGGGAATCGCAATTTATTTCAAAAGAAAGCCAATCGGTTGTCATGACAGAACAAGCATCTTTAAATTTATTGATTTTTCTTCCGTTAGAGTTCATAACACATCCGCAGGAAATGAATTTGTCCATAAAGGTATTTAACACTGAGCCTAACTATTAGTAATTTTCAGTAACCTCAGCAATCTATTAGCTTACGTATGTATGTATATATTTCGGAAGTCAAGTCCGACGTGGGTTAAAGGGTTTACGGGTTTCAAAAAATCGATTTTTTTATTGTCTTATTAAATTCTACAACACCTCTAGAATATTCCTAAATTTTCAATTTGATCCCAGTAATAGTAATGGGAGATACAGTCCTGAGAACTTGTGCGCTCGGTGAGAGCTAGGCTAAGTGCGCTGTCTTTAAACGAGTTTTTCTCGAAATAGTGTTTTTGAAGTCAATCTTCATGAAATTTTACACAGGTCTTTGGGAGACAATTCTTAAAGCCTAGGACGAAGGCTCTTTTTTATCAATTACAACTATTTGAAAAAAAAATAATTTTTCAATCATCATTTTAATTTTTTTTTCGTAAAAATATCTGTCAAAAATCCAATTTTCAGTTATTTTCCTTCGTCCAAATTCTAAGCTAAGGTCTTAACTAAAACACGTATTTTTTCACTTTAGATGATCCTATAAGGAGTTATCCTGCACGGACCCATCCTTTTTCCGAAGGGTTACCGGAAATGGCGTCGCAATCGCCGAGTTTGAAATATTTTTTTTTACAAAAATTTCAAAATTCCTTTGTTAATAGTGTATGTTTTTAACAATACAAAATTTTAATAAAATATTTAATTTTTTATATGAGAACAAAAATTTAAAAAAAGGCTGTTTTTACCCGAGGAAACCCAAGTAACCCCTTAACGAAACTTTTAAGTTTGGTTTGAGACGAATTACACCAAAATATGAGAGATTAAAGAACTCTGGTCGATGCCTTGCCTTTGTGTTTTGCCATGAATATATGTATGTATGTATATATGTATTTTTAAGGGCAAAGCGCCCTTAACTAAGAAAACGATGGTACGCTAGGTGTGGCCCTACACCAAGGTCGAAAAGAAAATATACAGGCGATGCGTAGTAAGAGTAAGAACCGTTTTCTCAATGTCTGCTTAGCGGTCATCTGTCAGTTAAGTTTTGGTTAAAATAAAGGTCATTTACCATAAGAAGCTCTCTCGGCTAAGTTAACTAGAATTTAACTGCAGCTAACCAGACATTGAGCAAACGTTGCTAATTCTCCAGTACCCAGCGATTTCCTTTTGGGAGTGAAAATATTATCAACTTACATACATACATACATATGTGAATTTGAATTATAAAAGCTTAAGCATGGCACATAAGCAAATAAACAACATCCACATATGCGCGTTTATACTTACATACACACATAGATAAACATACATATAGGGGCGACTACGAGTTTATGAAGAAAATTTGCTGACGCAAAACAATTTCAAATCTAACACCGAAGACAGCAATTGCGTAAAACCCCAATAAAGCAAAATAATTAAGCAAGAAACAAAGAAATATATGCAGCTCAGCAGGTTTGCGGTAATTTAAGAAGCAACTAGAAAAAATGAGCGGAAATGAGTTTCATATGAACATCCGCACAGTGAAAAATGGCAAAAGGTTTTGCTTTCTAACGTAACTAACTTCTTCGGGGAAACCAGCACCATGAACCGGAAGCAAATGAAAAACCATTTATGTAAGAACAGTATGAAGTTTGTAACTGTGTAAAATCTATAGCATGACAGTAAGAATGTTATAGTTCAACTGACGTATAATAAAAGTTGGGAATTTTTGCGGTAAAAACAGCGATTCGGAAATCTTTCTATCATAAAGATACAAATTAAGGGGCTCATCATGTGTGAATATTCTTAAAAATATTTTTTGTTGTTATGCATGTCGATAGTCTATATCTTGAATAATAAGAGACTAATTTTAAATTAATATTTCAAATATTTTTTAGTTCCAACTTTCTCAATTCAATCAGCTCTATCAGTTTATGTTCAAACGCGTTTTTCGCAAGTATGCTTTTTTTGTGTCATTCTATAGACAATACCTTATAGGTTTATAATATTTTTATTTCATTTTTTTTTAACACGAAGATGGCCTTAATCACTGCAGCATTTTAAAAACTTGGAAAGTAGCATTTTACAAAAAACGGTCGAGAGATCATTGAAGGCATGTCTCGTTCTGGACGACCTTCGACCTCTTCAACTGATGAAAATATTAAAAAAGTGAAGAATATGGTGCTTGAAAATCGTCAGGCAAGTCTTAGAGAGATGGCAGGAGAGCTCGACATCTCTCGCGAGTTCGTTCGAATGATTTGGGTGGATATTTTGGGAAACGCGTTCTTGCTCGACTATTCCCGATAAAGCTTAATTTTTTTGAAAAAAAAACAGTCTCTTTGGACATGCTTGATCGTGCGAATTCCGATCCCACATATATGGAGAATATTATAACTGCCCATGAGGTATGGGCTTATGAGTTTGACATGCAAGCAAGTCAACCATCAGCGAAATGGAGGAAAAAAACGAGACGAAACCAAAAAAAAAAAACAAAAAAAAACACGCCAAAGCTGCTCAAAAATCAAGGTGATGCTCATTGTTTTTTAGATATTCGTGGTCAATAAGGAGTTCTATTTGGCCGTATTGAGTTGTTTGCATGAGAAAATCCGTCAAAAACAACCGGAATTATGGAAAAACAATTCATGGATTCTACACGATGATAATGCAACATCGCATCGAGCCACGATTGTGACCGAATTTGAAGTCAAAACGCAATGAATACCATCGATCAACCACCGTATTCACCAGATTTGGCTCCGTGTGATTTTTTCTTGTTTCCCCAAACTGAAATTTCCGCTGCGTGGAACGCATTTTCATTTCAACGAAGAGATATAACGAAATTCGCCGAAGGAGCTGAAGGCCATTTCAAATCGTTGGCATAAATGTATTACATCTGGTGGGGATTACTTTGAGGGAGACAATATAAATATTGATGAATAGTTAAATAATTTCTGTTTTATTTACATTTTCCGGGTATTTTTTTGTCACAATGTATTCTCAAAATCTTAAAATATTTGATGCAGTAATTATTTTTTTTTTTTAATTTCCAAAAATCACCTCTTTTTAGGCAATCACTCTAGGTATGCTTTGAATGAGGATTATTTTTTAAGCGTTTATGAGAAAAAACTATAAAATAGCACATACGAAAGAGATAATTCTTCAAACTTTTATGAAATTGATCATAGTGTCCAACAAAATTTTAAGATATTCCACTGATTTTCGTTTCATCTATATACATATGTATGTATGTAGATCATTGAAAATAAAAAAGGTTATTTTTTATTTATTTTAAGAAAAAAATATAAGATATTTTACTATTTTTGCCAAAAAAATATAAGATTTCTTATTATTTTTGCCAAAATGTCTTATATTTTTTATATATATTTTAGTAAGAGTTTTCTAATTAAATTTGCGCAAATTACCAGTCAGCATACACTGTCCAATACCGAAGACGGAAAGCTAATTGCGAGCAGGAAGTGAACCACGCTATATACATAGTACATACATACATACATACATGTGTATATACACTCTCGCCATATAAGAATGTTCTTAAGTAGGTAAGCTACCAACGTCGGGAGAGAGCAGAGAAGAAGGCGCGGAAGTTAAGTGAAGTTGTTTCCGTTCCGCTGAGTTGTTATTCTGCCTAGTACTTTTTTCACGAATAATTTATTATTGTTTTTTTGTACTCATTACCTCCGCCTGATTTACAAATGGCAAAACAAAATGCCTCAACCACAATTTTCATTCACATTTTTCGCTTATTTTCGTAACGCAATATTGTTTCACCTCTCATGCCTCAGCAACTAACGCGCAAAGTCAGCAAATAGTTATGTACGTGCAAAACACAACAAGAAAAGAAAAAGTAACGCAACAAAAAAGAAATACACACGAGTACACACATACATATAATTTTCATTCATAAATTCCGGCAGTAGCGGCGACGCTTCGTCACGGTTCGATGGCATTTTGTGAATGGACGAATGAAAATGGTTGCGTTTATACATACATATGTATATGCATGTACGTATGTATGTACGTCGGTATATGTATATGCATATATAGTTTGTACTCAAATATGTATGAGGGAAGACTAACACATATGTATGCGGGGATGTGTGCAAGAAACAATGAATATTTCGATTAGACGTGGTTGCCACCACCAACTCTTACTTAAGTCGCTTTCAGGCTTTTTAGCTTTTTCGTTTTTTATTTCAATTTTGCAACTTGAGCAACCAGTCGTTCCGCTCATCAGGCCGCGAAAAACGCAACGGGGTAACGATTCACGCAGTTTCGTTATTAAATGAATGCACAAGCACATGTCTTTTGAGCACAAATATTTACGTGTACATACATACATACCTACAAATGTCCAAAAAGGTGTGCTTAGAAAAGTTTTGGAGTGGATACAAATTTTTAAAAACATACATACATACATACATATGTATTTTGTAGGCCAACATGCATAATTAGTGGGGTAGGGCTTTGGCTTAACGCTTCAAGTCTGTCGTGTGCAAGCAAATAACGAAAATTGTACGAAATATTTTTAAATTCCAAATAATAATGGATATTGTCTCATTGAATAAAATACTCTCCGAAGTGATTTTTCTACGATTTTCTTCTCTTAAATTAATTATTCACAAAAAAAAACAAAGAAATCACCTTTTAATCGGATTTTAGAGAAGGTTTCTAAAACAACTTCTGCTACTTCAACTTTAGGTTAGGTTAGGTTACACTGGCTGTCTTTCAGATCTTTTGTAGCGCCAGTTGAAGGTTCAGGACGTTAACGCTTTTTGCGAAGTCTAATAGAGTTTTTGAATCAAATTCTGAAACTTCCTCCAGTCACTTGAAGTGTGAAGTTATATCCAGGAGCTCAACCGAGTTCTAGATAAAGCTGGACATAAGCCTACTTCCCTGCACTTTATATATGGGTAATCGTTAATAATGCCCACGTGGCTCGGATGTGGTAGCAGTGAGTTGGGACCTGTAATAAAACCAACAACCGTCCTGCAGTGTTTTCCTTCCGCTCCTAAGACATTCCATCTCAGCTTGATCCTTTCGTAAGCCCTTTCGGAAATTTCGTTTTTAATGATTTTTTTAAGTATTTCCTAAGCTGGTTGGGTAGTCAAACGAATGGCACTTTTGGCAATCGCCTCTTTGCTATCGGCGTATACAAGGTGCGTCCCAAAGTAAAGAGGAATCTAGCACCCCCTGGTGGCGCCATCTATGTATGTGTCGACTGGTGCGTTAGACTCTGCTATCTTTATCTATTGTCCAGTGAGAATTTCATGACATTTCATTGATGGGAAGTGAAGTTATTGCGTTTTAAGTATCAGTATGTCTGTGTTATCGGTGCGAAAATGCGCTTCGAACAAAGAGCCAACTTTAAATTTTGTTTTAAAATTGGTAAAACTTTTACCGAAACGTTTCAATTGATGAAACAAGTTTATGGCGATGATTGCCTATCCCGGAGCAAAGTGCACTAGTGGTTTCAACGGTTTCAAAGTGGTCGTGAGGACATAAATGATGATCAACATGTGGGCCAATCAAAATCCGTGATCACCGGATATTCCACCGAAACTGTGCGTGAATTCATCAAAAATCAGCCGAAATCATGATTGAAATTCATGGAAATGGAATTGAACATCTCCAAAACACCGATTTATCGCATTTTGACCGAACATTTGGATTAAGAAGGGTGTGTTCACGGTTTGTTCCGCACAAATTGACTGACGACCAAAAATTGCTCAGAACCCAACATTCGATCGACGCTTGTGACCGATTATTTGACCAAAAATCACATTTTAACCAATAACCAGTCCCCGTATTCACCTGATATGGCACCGTGCGACTTCTTTCTTTTCGGAAAAATGCATTTGCCCATGAAAGGAAAGCGTTATGCAGACGTAGAGGGCATTCAAAACGCTTGCACCGGCATACTGGCGGTTAAAGCAGAAGAAGACTATTTTGAATAAAATAAATTAATTTTGCCGAAAAAAACCATTTGTTCTGTTTTTTTTTTTTAAGTCCTGTTTACTTTGGAACATACCTTGTACATATATTGTCATTCTTTACGTTGTTAGCTATCTCAGCAGCTTTCTTAAACGCAAAGACTTCCGTCTCAAACATACTGCAATATTCCGGCAGCTTGAAGGGTCTTCTGAGATCCAGCTCCTCGCAAGTACAGCAGAATGGTTCTTATTGCTGCTGTATTCGCTCCAACGGTATCCTATATGAGATTTTACTGAGAGCGGTCCACCACACCAAAGTATCGTAAACTAAATTGGCTTGACTACTGCTATGTAACACCGTTGTATAAGGACAGGTGATAGACGCCACGTTGCCTCTAACAACTTGTTGGAGAGCACCTCTGGTATTTTTTACTCTCTCTTCTACATTGAGTTTCCACGTCAGTTTACTATCCAAAATTACTCTCAGGTACTTGGTATGAACCTTCTGCCCCGACTTTCAGTACAAATATTTCCCCTGTCATTCTAATTACCTTTTGGTACTTATTATATTTTATTAATTAGAATTCGACAAGCTTTTATATTGCTTTTGTTTTTATAAGTAAATTTTAACTTTTAATTTAATAATTTACTTAATTTCTTGTGAATTTCGAACTTTCCCACATACAAAAGACTTTCGAACCACTATAACTATATTTTTTGTTTTTGTTAAATAATTTTAACATTGTTGTAGAAAAGGTTTTTCCTACATTCACCCATTCATTCATGAGTTAGTGGCGCATTGCGACGACTGGAAAGTATCAGCTGTTAGCAACCACTTGGCACAAATGCTTGTCTTACGAGCTCTTAAGCAGCTCCATATGCACACACATACACACATACTAGTTAAGATATGACATTAATGTTGGAAAAATGTTTTGTAGTGTGGTAACTATTCAGTTGCTGCTGTAGTTGGGTGCCCCAAGCGATGCCGGAAAAGCTAAATTTACTCAAGGCACGAACAATTTATGAATGAGCTCGTAACAAGAGCTAAAAAGAAAGTAGTAGCAGCCAACAACAGCAATAAAAAAATTACAAATGTATTTTAAAATGGAAAAGCAATGCACTCACATACATACACATGCAAATGTGCACATATGCAAGTACTTACGTAAAGTGACATAAAAACTCGCCAACACTTACAACTGAGGTGTAAACGAGTTTGTTGTCTAATGAATTTTTTAAAGGAAAAGTGCTGTTATTCGCGTCGCTCGCAATTGCAACTTACTCGTTTGTAGTTGGGTCACTTTTTGATATATTTGTGGGCATATAAATTTGGTGTAATCCATGTGGATGACCAAGACGTGGGTGGTGAATCGCAGTCAGCGGTGAAATTCAAATTTATAGTAAGAGCTTTCCCCATGAACTTTCTTGAACACATATCAAAATCGGTTGGAATACAAATTGTTTTTGTATAGATTAATTCAGCTTCAAACTTTATCAGGACAAGTAATTGCTAAGAGGCGACTCTAGATGACTGTAGTCTAGTAATTTTGTGATTCCAATCCAAAATGTATGCATTTAACTCATGCAATTTGCAACAAAATGTCCAAAGTATGCGATCATTTGTGTATTTATTATGCATTTAGCAACAAACATGAGCATAAATGTGTGTATGTATGGGTACTTGTTGCGTGCCAACATGATGCCACAGCGAGATGAGTGGGCTCACAATGGGGCCACAAGTACTTGCATATGTTTAAAGCACGTTACCATGCCATTTTACGAGTGCTGCGCACCCACCACAACACCCACTCCCGCCATAGCACCACGTTAACGGCCTTACTACGCTTTGTTGGCAACATTTCGTTGCCGCTTTCATTCACAAAAGCCAAAGCCGAGCGTAAAGCGAAACGACAAATAAACTATGTATTCGGGTAGGTTGGAATAAGTGGTTTTGTCTCGCCATACTAACCATTACAACAACAACAACAACAGCAACAGCAACAAGAAAATGTTACCAAATAAAGCATGTTGCTTATCACACACAAACGTGCAAACCTTTGCTATTAGTGGAAAGTGTGGTCTAACAACAATGTTGTTGGAGTCACTTACTTCTTTTTGCACAACGTTTTCTATTTTAATTAATGTTCAACATGTGAATGAATGTATGTAGTATTATATTTGTGTGTGTGTGTGGTATTATTTTTACTTTTTCTCCGCTTGCAGACATTTCATTCACCAGCTCCTATGCTTACAACATACACGCACTAATGACTGCCACATTTAGTGAGTACACGTAAGAAAGTAACTAAGCGTGCATGAAGATATGTAGGTAGATACATATGTATATACACAGTTACATACAGTTGCGTTCATGAAAATGGTAGTGCAACAGGGTTTTATGTTTAAGGATCTTCCCTAACATGTGGTATACGGACTTGCCGGGTCAACAAGCGTGCTTAATTTGGTAAAATATATACTTCAAATTATAAAAACGAAAAAATCCCGTTACGTTTTGCGTTTACTATCTTTTATATGACGCATTTTTGTATTTTCTCAAAAGACAAGCTGTTCATTAAAATACCAGAGATGCCGATAAGGGTCAATAAATTAAAAAAAATTTTTAAAAAATATTAGATAGGCTATACTCGTATGTAAGTATGTGTACACATATGTATAAGCGATTTATTAAATTTCTGTTGTAAGTTCTTTGAAATCCCAGTACTTTTACTTTTTTACAATGGGTAGAAGAAGATATTGTTCCTTCGAAAGGCGAGAATTGATGATGAAGCTGAGATGAAGGCAGAACCTACAAGGAATCGAAGCAACATTAGAGTCAAACAGATTATACGATATGTAAGAAACGAGATCTTAACATCCTCAAAAATGTGAAAAAATTATTTAATCTTGTCGGTTATTACTGTAACAAATCGTAGAAGACCATTTGAAAACAACGGTCTTATACATTTAATCTTTGGCATCATGGACCTAACAGAGTAAGTACTCGTAACATACACATTTTCCAATTGGAAATGTCTATAAAAGTGACGTTAGAGGTAGATAACGAACCAAACCATACGAGCAGTGGTTTGCATCAGAGAAGATCGACGTAGGTTCTTGGCCAGCGCAGGCAGTAGAGCTGAATTCAATCAAAAATTTTTGGGGAGATATTCCTTTTACATTAATAAAGAATTTCATTTATATCCCAAACCGTTTTTGTTTTATTTAAAAAAAAACATTTGTAGCGCTCTTATTGAAAAACTCGCTCTTAAAGTTGAGGCCACTGACTCCAAAATTCGGTAATAAATTTGAATAATTTCGCCTCGTAGTTCAATACTATATCTTTCCATGATGAAGTGGCAAACCTTACTGAATAGAAATGATAAAAGAACGGGAAAAAATATGGTGTCGTTTGCTGTCCCTCTTGGTCTATTTTTGTAGCGTTCCTATTGAAAAATTCGTTATATAATTACGACATCTGGTTTCATGATGACTTTTTTGGCTCACTGGAAATAATGTATAACTTTTAACTTTTTGTTGAGGAACTCTCCCGTAGTTACCACCATGGATTCGGCCCCGTTCCTAGGAATAGCTAAAAAATTCGTTTTCATAGTTTGTATTCTTAACCTTATTTTTTTTATAACACTACTATTTTCATGAACACAGCTGTATGTCTGAAATTTAAGTGTTGCCGAGTGAAACAAATATGTATGTATAGTATTATATATTAATAGTATATATATTATGTGTGTTATATGGCGACATTTCATAAACTCTAGTAATGTGGTTAGCCATATCCCAGTAGAAAAGTGATCATTCGGGTAATTGGAGGTGCCACTTGTTTAGAGAGAGTACTCAGTGTTAGGTAATAAGTAATAACATTAATACATTTTCCTTTTACTATCATAATAACTTATAATGGCAATCTCTCGGCCCTTATTTTCATCAGATTTTCATTTCATTCACAAAAATGTGTAAAACGTGCATACATTTCACACACATAACCTCACAACAAGTGCAAGACTTTCTCCTTTATTTAGTCTATTGTTTTTTGACCATTTGTTTGAGGCGCCGATTTGAAGTGGCGGTTAGTCAATCTGCGCGTGTTTTAACGACAACTTCCTATTACCATTACGAGAGCTTTCGCAATGAATAAGAAATTGCGCAATTTTTGGCGGCATTACTGCTACGAGTTAGCGCTGGTTCAATGTATAGTACATACATAAATATTACATAACCTACACAAGTGCCTTTATCCTCGAAGAGTCTAACTTATTGATTGTCATAGTGAAACAGACGTGCAATATAACCTTCAAAACATCGATATTTATCTCCACAGCGCGAAAGAACACTTTCATCCTAAAGATGATTCGAATCAACGTGGCTTAAAAACCTAAAAAACCTGTCCTAAATTTCAAGTTGATCCGAGTAATAGTTTCGGAGATACAGGCTTGAGAACTTGTGCGCTCGAGACTAGCTGGGCTAAGTGCGCCGTTTTTAAACGTGTTTTTCTCGAAACTGTGTTTTTGAAGTCGGTTGGCAAGATTTCTCGAGATCTACTTAACCGATCTTTCTGAAATTTTACACAGATTTTTGAGATATAATTCTTAAAGACTTGGACGATGGTTTTTTTTTCGATTACAATCATTTGAAAAAATTACACGGAATTTTCACTGAAATTTACAATTTTTTTCTAAAAATGTCTGCCAAAAATCAAATTTTCAGTTTCTTCTCCGAGGGATCACCGGATATTGCGTCGCAATGGCCGAGTTTGAAATATTTTTTTTCCAAAAATTTCAGAATTTCTTCTAATAGCGTATATTTTTAACAAGAAAAAATTTTAATAAAATATATAAAATTTTGTATAAGAAAAAATTGTTAAAAAAGGGCTGTTTTAGTATACCCGAGGAAACCCATGTGACCCCTTAAAAAAATTGTAAGCGCTGGTAGTTCGGTAATTTTCTGGAAATGGGGGAACAATACGAAAGCTACATGTGAAAATTACATATGCACATGCTCCTCACTACGAAGAACTGCAATCTCGTGTGATGTGTAAGAAAAATTTCTTGTAATGTTGGAAATTAATAATGAAAATAATTGCACTTTTTCAATGCGCCAAGAAAATTCACTGCACACGTATGTATGTAAGTATGTGTAGAGGTTCATTCATAAAATGCCTCCAAGCTTTCTAAAACCGGTGTCACATACAAAGAAGCGATGGCATGAATGAGCTATGAGAAGTGAATTTGGTCGTATGCGTAACTTGCTGGCGGACCGGCTCGCGAATACACAGGCATACAGTCGCCGCAAAAATTAAACAACATAAATTACCAGATTACCAGAGATCTTGAAGCCTAACGCGATAGTTTGGTTTGAGCACCTTAGTAAAGACCTGATGCATTTGCAAAGTTACAATTTATCGGACTCAATGCATAAAAACTGTACATAAGTATGTATGTACATATGTATACACAACGCTTATATTTATATAAACAAAAAACGTGCACACATATTATCTAAATATTGGCCAATTATCTAATTTGTTTACACATATCTTATTTATACAGATGTTTGTATGTAGATGCTAATATGTGGCAATAAAAAAAGGCGAGCAAGCACAGGGAGGGCACACCAATTGCATTTAAATACATATATATGTACATATGTATGTATGTATTATTATTGGAATGGAAAATAAACTGCTCGATAGGGAAAATTGAAAAGGATCGCGGAGAATTCAATAGCAATTTGATTTATCGAGGTGATAGACAGATTAAACAATTAGTGCAAAAATACTTGCTGCTGAAATAAACAAATACACTAAATGGTTAGTAAACATTTGCACTTCGTTTCACTTAATTAGAATGATTACCTAACCTGAAATTCGCTGCTACTCTTAAATTGCTTTGCATTTCGGACATACGAACATTTCATACAGGTTCTATGGCTATATATTGTGAGAAAAAAGCACCCGGAAATTGTAAATAAAACGAAAAATATTTAATTATTTTTCAATCTTTATTTTGTTGCCTTCAAAGTAATCGCCACCAGATGTAATACACTTATAAAAAAGATTTTTCCATTCCTCGAAACATTTTCATAAGAACTTTTTGCGATGGTCTTCAGCTCCTTCGGCGAATTTTGTTTTATCTCTTCGATCGACAGGGTTCCATGGAGCGGCAATTTCGGTTTGGGGAACAAGAAAAAATCACACGGAGCCAAATCCGTGTTTAAGCGAAGACATTCATTGTGTTTTTGTCTTTAGATTCAGTCACAATCGTAACTCGATGAAATGGGGCATTATCATCGTGAAAAATCCATTAATTGTTCTTCTACAATTCCGGCCGTTTTCGAAGGATGTTCTCATGCAAACATGAATATAACATCTTATTGAGCGTCTGCCCCTCCAGAACAAACTCATGATTCACCAAATCACGAATATCGAAAAAAACAATAAGAGTCACCTTGATTTTTGAGTACGTGTTTTTTTGGTTTCGCCTCGTTTTTTTTTCCTCTAATCCGATCCGGTCTCGGCAATCATAATGCTCTCCATGAATGTGAGATCGGAATTCGCACGATCAAGCATGTCCAGAGACCTATTTACTGTACTCTTTTTGAAAAAAAAAAAACAGTTCTATCGGGACGAGTCGAGCAAGAACGCGTTTCCTACCCAAAATATCCACCAAAATCATTCTAACGGACTCGCGAGAGATGTCGAGCTCTCTTGCTATCTCTCTAACACTTCTTTTACGATTTTCAAGAATTATATCCTACACTTTTATAAGCTATATCCTCATCTTTTCATCGGAAGAGGTCGAAGGTCGTTCAGAACGAGACGTCATTGAAGGCTTTATACCACTCGTAGGCTTGTATATTTGATAAAACTTAATCACAGCAAACCATTTCCAACATTCGCAACGATTGTAAAAATCGCAACGCTCTACAGAGGTGTACCGACTTAAGCAGTTGCTGTAAACAAACTAGTAGACAGATCGCGCTCATATTTGGCATAGTAATTAAGAACAGTCCTACCAACTTAGAAATATACATTTTTTTGAAGAATCATTTACCCGTGGAATTTAATTAAATTGTACATTAGGGTGTCCAATATTTTCCAATTATTATTATTTTTTTGGGCCAATGCTCACTGAATTGCAGTTTTTGCCCTAAAAAATTTATGCAACAACTCTGTATGATTAATGTACAACTTTAACTGTTAAGCAATTGAATACAAAATAGAATGTTTTTTATTTGCTACTCAAACTTTTCTTTATTAATTTCTCATACTTATATAGTACAATATAAACGTTTAATGCCTCGGTAACATTTCTGAAATTAAGGTCGTCTAAATATGCTTACAATTGTGGTTAGATTTGTTCTTCATCGGATGAGAGATATTGATCAGTGTAGTCGTACACATCGTCAAGTGATAAAAGGATTTGAATGGCTTTAATTATGTAGTCTTCACTAGTGTTTGGCTGGATTGGTGAAGGGTTTAGAGCACGCTTTTGCATAAGCCATTCCAAGCGCTTACGCAACTCCAACATCATTTTCGCTGTGCCGGGATCGCATTTGAAATAGTAAGTGCGTGCTACCGATATGTAGAACACTTTATGCTCGGTGTAACCTGTTTCGACGCCATCGCCGAATATGATCAAGGCCATGGGAAAGACCATGGTGGCGTCCATAATGAAAACGCTTGAAGACTTTTGCTTTTGAAAGTAAACAAAATAGTGCGAATCAAAGGAAGCCTCATTACTGTTCATAGAGGATGGGTGAAAACTGATGCGACGCTCCTCCGGTGTGGAGAGGTGATGTATAGCATTCACATGATTCTTGGTGCGACGCACTTTACTTAAATACGCCATATTTGGATAGAGCCCGGCTGCGATGATTGCGCGCAACAATGGAATATTGTTGGAATTCTCATTGGAGGTTTTCGCATTGCAACTGCCAGATTCGGTGAAGCTTGCTGCACGAAGTAAACTGGCGAATTGGCGCTTCATGTCCTCCAGCTGTTGCAGTGTGGCAATATTTAAGTAATTCTTATAACAAAAGTCCCGTTCTGAACCATCTTGCAATGACTCGCGATAGTTGAGCATCACATTGTCGATTAACAGATGGTCGCTTCTCTTGTTGGCCGATAGATCACGTTTAACTCGATCAACGTCCTTCTCTTTGCCAAGCGGCGTATAAAATGGCGATTTGAATGAGAGTCCTGCCGCCACTGTGGTTATGGGATCCATACAGCGAAATAGCGCCGCCATAACAAGCATCTTACCGATTTGTGGATCCACTGGTAAACGTGCCAAATGCATGCCAAGAGGTGTTAATGTACCTTCCGCATCCAAAGCATTGATGCGTTTCAACAAATTTATACCATTCGTAATAGCTTGACTATCAGGCGGCGACATAAGGGTATTCAAAAAATGGTCCACATCTTTTATGTGCAACATTTTCAAATTCAATATGGTGGATTCTAATTTGCTCCGCTTTATCTCGGGCACGAGATGGTCGATCATTGTTTTTTCACGTGCGCGACTAAAGAGATTATAACAAATGCCGGGTTGGACACGCCCAGCTCGACCTCTGCGTTGCTGTGAATTGGCTTTTGTTACCCAAGTCTCTTCCAGTGTCTGCAAATTAGCCTCGACATTATAATTATTCGTCTTCATGCGTCCGCAGTTGATCACGTAGACCACATCGTCAATGGTGACCGAAGTCTCCGCCACTGTGGTGGAGAGTATGATTTTTCGTATTCCAGGAGGGGACGGCTGAAATATGTTCTTCTGAA
The DNA here is from genome assembly GCF_016617805.1 of Bactrocera tryoni. Lineage (NCBI taxonomy): Eukaryota > Metazoa > Arthropoda > Insecta > Diptera > Tephritidae > Bactrocera > Bactrocera tryoni. The sequence goes on along the minus strand of NC_052503.1, from coordinate 7,362,931 downwards.
ACATTGTTGGCATCATTGAGTGCAGAGGATACACTTGTATCTTGCGGGAGTAACGCTGCCCTATCGGCAAGGTGGGGTTCAGCAGAATCGAATTGAGTTTAGAGATTTTATCATAGCCCGGCAGGAAGACCAAAATAGCGCCAGGTGGCTTGGTATCGCAAATGTAGAAAATTAAGTGCTCTATAAATTGCAGATTTTCGCAACCTTCAGAGTCAGTGCAACGTAAGGACTGCAGCACTTGGGAATCATATTTGTCCTTGATTTGTCGCAAATATGGCTCCATCATTGCCGTGTACGCAAAGTCGTTAGCATTCTGGCGATTAAACTGTTTTCCATGTTGCCGCGGTTTATTTTTTGCACACTCGTGTGGATTATTTCGAAAACGCGTGAATCCAGTCTCTTGTATAATATCTTCCAAATAATTCACCTTGACGGGAAACATCGTGCCCTCGATGTATATCGTGCAACAGTTATTAAAATAGGTGCTGAACTCTTGCTCCGAAACTGTGGCACTCATTAGTATAACCTTGAGATTGGGCCGGTGGGGCAATACGATTTTGAACAAGGCCAATAGTAAATCTGTCTCGACACCACGCTCATGTATTTCATCTATGATAACAACATTAACGGTGTTCATCAGTGGATCAGTTTGCAGTTTTTGCAGTAACACGCCGGTGGTGCAGTACAAAATGGAGCCATTGTCACGTGGTAATTCACTCTCCAAACGTATTTGATAGCCAACCGATACACCCAATTTTTCGAGCCGCTCGTAGGCTACACGCTCGGAAACCGTTACCGCGGAAATACGACGTGGTTGCGTACACACCACATGACATTGTGAACCACGATTGTTAAAGATGTAATCATCCAAAATGAGTTGTGGTACCTGCGTGGTCTTACCACATCCGGTACTGCCTACAATAAGTAGCACTTGATTTTCTTTGATCGCTGCCAATATGCGTTCACTTTGCTTCATAGTCGGTAATTTTAGACGTTGCTCATATCGCTGTTGGAACTCTGGATCACGCTCCTTTGCCAACACCTCGGATTTGTAGCGTTGATTTTGGAATTCATTGTCCTGTAGTTCCACACTGGTCGACTTGGTACTGATAATGAAATCTTCGAAATCGGCGCATAGCAAATGCCGAAATTGCGTCTCAAAATCTTTCAACACCTTCTCATCCTCACAGCTCTGCTCGAAACGACGTAAGCTCTCTTCAACCTTGGCCAACACTGTTTGGGGAACACTCACGCATGGACCCAATTTAATCGTGGGCGTGACTGTCTTTGATTGTTTCTTTTTCGATAGGTTGCGATAGAACATTCCGATATCGCGACCGCGCATTCCAGGCGGATGACGAGGCCGATCTCTGACATTGCGGTCCATTTCTGACTGCTCAAATCTGCAAAGAGCGTATTTTACGTACTCACACAAATAAATTTATAAACCAAACAAAAATTATAGCGAAACACAAAAAAATACCAAAATTTACAAAACTAAAATTTTCCTATCAAGAAATTTTTTTTACAAAAATTGTCAACGAAGTCAGTAAGTGATGTAAATTGAAATTACAAAAGTGGTATTGGATATTTGGAGTTGGCCATTGACAAAAACTTCCCAAGGTTTAAAACTAAAACCATTAGACACAAACCATACATTCAAACCGTATATTCAACCGATGCCTCCAATCCTAAAAGGTTTCACGAATACCATTGAAACAGCCTTAGAACAACTGAAAAGCAAATTGTTTTTCATTTGAAAATATCTCGGGTCATACATAACCCAATAGGCTTTCTATCTTAGCTTCTGAGAAAAACGAGAACAAAATTCGTTAAAATTGAAACCAGAATTAATCGACTTTATCGAAATATCACCTAATGAGAGAATAGCATTAAACACGATAGTGCAAACAAAAACTGTTCAGCGGACACAAGCGCAGTGACATACATACATACACTTATGGTACACACACATCCACAGATGGGTATGTGTGTAAATTGTTACAAGGTTGTCCCCCACAATCAGCAAACAACTTTCAGATTAGAAAACACCTCACCAACGGGGCATATATTTTTTGATGATGCACAAAAAATAATTGTTTGCGCTCGAATGTACTCGTATTTTGGTTTTTGTTTATTTCAGAAGCAAATTGAACGCCTGCCAGACGGTAATGAGACACTAGATCACTTCACTCTTCGCTTTCCACATTCATTCATTCATTAACTAAAATTGATTCATTAAAATCTGGGAAAGGCTTCTGCGTATGTTTTGCATTGGCCTTTAGCTGCACACAAGCAAGCATGTACACATTCTTATGTACATATGTGCAATATATTGAGAACAGCGCCAAGAAAGAAATCATTCATTATGCGAGTATTTTAGGAAGTCAATGACACTTTTCACGCTAATTTCATTTAGATTTGTTTAGTTTAGCATTTATTGGCTCGCTAATGCTGTATTCCGTCGGGCGTTTTCGTAGGAGCTTTTTAGTGCTGCTTATTCATCGCTATCGGCGAATATTTTGATGTTGTTCGTTGTTGGCAACGACTTATCGGCCACCTAATTGGCAATGGAAACCTTAAATGCGCGATCGAATTATTTAAATGCTACGGTATTTATACATTGTATTTATGTATGACACAATATGTTATGATAAAATTTGACCAGTACTAGTCCATTTGGACTGCGCGTACAAATTAATCGATAAATATATTTTTTTCAGATTGATACAGCCTTTTTTATGTTCGTGTGAAGTTTGATGTCCATATGTCAATTAGTGTTTGGCAGCTGTTTGTTTACGACGAGAACAGGTCAATGTTTTGGGTGTGAAGCGTGTCAATGCTCGTACCAAAAGACTTCAAAGAAAAAAGACGTCGAGGAGAGGTCGCAAACCCATAATACAGTTGATAACCGTTCCCATGACAGTCGGGTCTACACAACCGGATGGGTCCCGGATTTTTTTTCTGCCGCCACAACCACAAAAACAACCTATACTTGATGAGGTAGCTGAGCTACATTATCAAACACATCATTACTGATGACGAGACGTGTGTTTATGAATAAGGCCAAGAAAATGTCTAAGAATCTAGCGAATTGCACTCATAGCACTGAAGGTTATCCCAGCCGAAGCTTATACCATGCTTGCATTGGTTCAAAAGAATGTTTTGAAGGCGATACTGAAGATTTGTATTATTATTGAATTATTGAATATTATTTCTTATACCGAATATACGATATTTGCTAACCTTGCCATCCGGTTTAAGTACCAAAGAGTTAATTTGCTACCATTCAGGTCTTACCCCTTCCTGCTCTCCAGTAATAAAACAAATATTATGCTTTGAAAACATTAAGGACCAATCCATTGAAGATGTCAGTCTACTAATTAGTTTCATTTTCATTCAAGAAATTATACCTTACTAACAATTTAATCTGAAACTTATATTACAGGTATATTTGTATAGTCAATTATGTGGAATACACTAGATTAAAGGCAACTTCATTCATAATAAATTCAAATATGTACCTTTGTAATATCGCCCACACCACTTTATAAACCGTGTGAAGAGACTATAAGCAATTTGTCGGTCAACCTACTCAATAACATCAACAACAAATACAATAATGCATTACTATGAATGAGTTATACATGCTAGTGAAGCTGCGCATCTAATTAGCATGAGACTATGGCTGAAATGTTCATGCAGGTATCTTTTATTTACGATTGTTGAAATTTGTGTAATAACTTTTGAAATTACCAGCTGATACATATAAAACTACATGTGAATTATGAATATTTAAACGGAATAAATTATGCTCTTTACTTGTAGGGCGTGAGTATTACGCTAGCAACTCGCCCTGAGAGAAAAAATTGCCGCGATTGGGCGAAGTGTTTCGAAAAATCAATTTTTCCTCATAAAAATCCATTAGCCATTGAATATGAGTTTGCGACAGAATTATCATAATAATTACACTACTCAACAAATTTGAAGGAAAATTTTGCGACTGATGTGCTGTATTTGAGTTCAGAAATTTTTCTAGTATAGCTATTTTTGTCATTTTAGTAGATGTTTTGAACCCAACACCTCTTGAGTGCAATACAAAAAACCTACGTGTTATGAAATTTTTACTACAATTTTCGGTTTTAGCAAACCCAGAATCAGCAAGAAACAGCCTCTAACATCACAGTTGAAAAATTACTGCAAACTTGTGTTTCTAATGCGTAATTTTCAGAACTTTTACACTTTTGTCGTTAAAAATTTCTTACAAGGTATCCCTAATGACTTTTTTCTCAACCTGTTCTTTATAGTTTAGGTAGGGTTGCGTTGGCGTAGGCTGAGAAAATAGCAAGACGACAATATTATTATTCATTATTTTCGGTTATACAAGTTTCCATTTATTGCGCTTTTCGACGAGTTCACATACATTTTTAGTAAACTTATGCAAATATGGTTGAATACGCCGAATAGTAGTTTAGTGGGAATTTTTTTAAAACACCTCCATCGGTGACAAGTGTACATACAGTATGTGTTGTGGGAAATATGTTGAATTTATACATATATTTTAGCATTTTTAAACAATTTGTATAATATTGATTTGGTAAATTAGCTTTCAGATGGAACATATGTATATTAATTATATTGTGAAAATAAATATGTATGTACATAAGTTTATAGATATAATGGGAGAATTAAGATCGAAAAAACAGACTGAAGCGATAAAATAGATATACAAACACGTTTCGTTACTTTACGAAGATATCCACAAACCACGTGGTGTTGAGCTCTTATTTAGTGGCTTACGCCCTTAATACGCAAATTAAATTTTTGTTTTATCATTGCATCGATATACTTAAAAACTCGAGTAAGGTAAACTAGAAAGTTAAATTAGCCATTTTTTTGTTAAATTTTAATACATATAGTATATTTGTTGGTAGAATACCCTATAAACTAAGCAAAGTAAATATTCAGAATTGCATTGATCGCGTTGCCACCAACGCGACGACCCACTTTTGTAATTTTAGACTTTTCTGCGTTGCTTTGATATGAATTTTACTAACTTCCGGTCACATTTCCGTCCAAAATATGGACATACATAAGTGTGTTCGTATGGATATTTGTATATTCATATACATACATACATACATATTTACATATGTATACATGAGTGCAAGCGCTACTCGCATTAATTTATTGGCACACATGCACCGTTAGCAACATAAGCAGAATATACGCCGTGTGTTAATTTGTTTTTTTTTTTGCATTTCATGAGAATTTAAAAAAAAACTACGAGTAAGCAAATATTTATTTTTTATTTTAAATTAGGTTAATTATCAGTCTTCTCTTCACCATTTTTAAGTTCCGGCAAGACCTTTTTATTTTGAATTTTCTATAGTCACTAAATAAACATGTTTCTTGTCTGTTAATTATTACAGAAATTATGGCATTCGAACGAATCAGTAAGGTTAGCCGAGAATTAATACGTTAATTCTTTTTGTTTTTTTTAATTCAAAAAAAGTTAATTTAAACCTTAAACATTAGTTTTGAAATAAATAGATTTTTGTTGGTAATAAAAGTTCCAACGCATAGCGGAACACATGTGACAAACATGTTATGTAAAAAGTCGTTTCCGCGTTATACGGCCAATAATTTTAAATTCAAGAGTATATCTCAAAATTATTGGTTTTTTACCGCTATAACAGTTGAAGTAAAAAATAGGGAGGTGGATAATATATTATTATGAAATTTGCGTGAAGCTTCATGCATTTAAACCTACAAATTTAGTTTGCTTATTTTCATAACATGCATTTGATGCCTCAATGATAGAATAGCAGACTAACATCCCAATACGACGACAACCGATTTGGAGAACATTTTATAGTAGATATGTCGTTACAACAATAACAACAATATTTCTAATAAGCATTTTTCGGATATTAATACGGGACAATTCCAATTACACATAAAGCTTTTTGAAATAACAAGAACATTTTCACTTAAGAATTGGCAACATGGCCTTCTCTCAAAACAAATAATAACTTGTACGTCACCTTGGTTTTGTTAGCCGCGAGATTACGGCACTATATGTAAATAAGAATTAGCTATCATATATATGTTTTAGATCATATTTACTATTTTCAATACTCATCAACTTTAGTATAGCATACTAGTAAGAGTGCTCTAAACTCCTTAAAGCTGAAAATACCCAAACCTATTTATCCGAATAGAAAGCAGAACTATGTAAACAAAACTGTAAGAAAACGCAATATACCAGATACCACCAACAAAGTAAACTTGCAATTGCTTGCTGGAAGCCCAATCAATACGTCAGGTTACTTCGAAGTTTATGTCCACATGCTTAAAGCAAATACCGCACCTGTGCATAAAATAAAGATTATCACGTAAATTACGAATACATTTCAAACTCACTCTAAATTTTAATTAAATGCTTAACGGCAGACAATTATTTTCTTTCAATTTCGGCAGCACATTTCGCTCGAATCTCTTTGTAAAAAGTCAGACTGTTATACAGTGTTATAAACAGCTGATTATTGTGTACGTATCAGTGATGCCACTTTTTTTAACATATGACACAATTATTAATTGAACGTACCCTTTTCAAATAACGATATATCTTTAGTTATACCATTATGAAAGTCTCATAATTCATTTTTACATCTAAATCTTAATTATATTAGATTTTGTAACTAAAAACATATGTAAAAAATTAACCGGTACGCTTTCTTACAATCTAACTTATCAGTTGTATATTGTATATAAGTATATATTGCAAATAGTTTTAATATTCGAAGGTTATGAATGCATATTATTAGTTATCTTTATGTTTTATAAAACATAACGAGCCATTTTCTCAATGTCTGTTTGGCAGCTATCTGTCGGTTATGTTCTGATTAAAAAAGGTTCTTTACATTTAAGGAGTCGTGGTAAATTTGACTATAACTTAACTGACAGATGGCTACTAACCAGACATTGAGCATGGCCCTAAGTCAAATATCTGCTTTTTTACAATAATTAATACTGTTATATATTAAAAATTTAAAAAATAACAGTCATATACTCAATTTAGTATGTTAAACTTACCGGAATTTTAGACGTTCTTAAGAACTCTAGCAAAGCTTCTAGTGAGCCCAGAGTGGAAGCTTGCACATACACACCAGTTTGCGCAAGTTTTATATGACTTAAAGCGCTCTTTAGATCTTTCGCAACTTCTTCCCTGCAAACGTTTAAGGCTTCTTATTAATTCAATCGAAAATAAAATTTATTTCAAAACAATTACTTGCAAATTTCCACTTCATCCGGTTTGTGTGCTATGAGCAGATTAATTCCAGCAATAGCCTTTTCTAAATCCTTTGCTGCAATTTTAACACCTTGGGCAGCCCTTACTTCTTTGTGTTCAATATAGGCGTTCTTTACACGCAACTCTTTCATTGGTTGAGGCATGAGAAGCGAACGTATTTGAGTAACGATTGGCCCATCTGTACCCGCCAATATCATTGTTTGACCTTCCCGAAGTTTGCCATTTATTAAAATCGCGTCGATAGTGGTGCCAAGACCTGGAATAGCCTTAACTTCCAATACTGTTGCCTGCAGCTCTTCTGAGTACATTAAACGTTTCGGCAACATCTTTTGGCAAAACTCCACAATAAGAAACAGTAAATTGCCCATACCCTCGCCAGTTATTGCACTGGTTGGAACCAATGAAACATATGTTTTCGGATCAGGATTTTCATAGAAAAGTGCAGCATTTAGACCTTGCTCAGCAAACTGGAGAATTACATCCTTCGAACGTTGCTTGAACTCAAGCTGTGTATTGGCTTGTTGTTCCTTTAGAACATCACGAACGTCTCGACGAGCCATCACCTTCCAATCATATAATCGATCAATTTTATTTAGTGCGACAATGAACGGACACTTCTTTTTTTTAAGTAAATTAATTGATTCTATGGTTTGAGGCTCCAGGCCGTGCATAATGTCTACCACCAAAATAGCAATATCACAGAGTGATGATCCACGATTTCTTAGATTACTGAACGATTCGTGACCAGGAGTATCGATAATCAGTAAGCCAGGCAACTTAAATTCGAAACTTGATGAATTATAAACAGGTTTAGTTTGTTCTTTTATTGCATCGATTGGAACATTTGTTGCGCCGATCTGTTGCGTAATGCCACCAGCTTCGGAATCCTGCACATGAGTACGACGCAATTTGTCTAAAATTTTTGTTTTTCCTGTATCGACATGACCGAGTACACATACTACAGCGGCGCGCAAATCATCTACAGTACGCCTTTTCTCTGCATCATCTTGACGCTTTATAATACGAGCTTCAGCACGTAGCCGACGAGCCTCCGCGTCATTCGTATTAATGGCTTCTTCCTTTTCAGATTCAGAAGCTGAACTTTCAGATTCACTTTCAGACTCTTCATCATCTTCAGATTCATCATCGGATGATTCTGCAGCATTGCCAGCTGTGCCCGAAACTGCAGCTTCTCCACCACTGTTGGACTTTTCGTCATTATTTGTGGTAGTAGTAGTAGCTTGGGATGTATCGTCATCGCCATTGGCATCTTCTTCCGAATCGCTGGCATCCCAAGACTCTTTAATAACTTCTTTTTTTTCAGATGACTCTTGTTGGGCATTTGCAGCTGCAGCGGCTTCCTCAGCAGCTTTGGCTTCAGCTTCAGCTTGTTCGTCTTTGGCAGGTCCTTTCTTCTTTGGACGAATGCGTGTACCTACAAATAAAAAAAACATGATACAATGAATTGCAAGATCAACAAAAAAAAAAAAACAATACGATTTACCTAATCTTGTTGGCCTCTTCTCAGTTGGATCGGGTATTTCGAGTCCTTGGGCTTTCAAAGCTTCTAACATCGCTTGCGCTCTTGCTCGTTCTTCTTTCTGTTTCTTAGTAAGAAGTTTGCCTTCTGCTTTAAGTCGGGCTTTTCTTTCCGCTTCTTTTTGCTTCTTCTTTTCTTTGCGCTCAGCTTCCAGTCTTATGGCTTCCAAACGAAGCCGCTCACGTTCTTCTTCTTGCTTTATCCGTTCTTCTTCCAATTTTTGCTGTCGCTCTTCTTCCTCTTTAATTTGTTTCAAGCGTTCCTGCATAGCAGCCACCATAGCCGCGGACATTCCTTTCTTTTTACTATCCTTCTTCGGTTCTTCATCTTCGGCCTTTTTATCCTTTTTACCTTTCTTCTTGTTCTTTTTATCCTTTCCCGACTCTTCTTCTGCAATCGCACCGGAGTCTTCATTACCCCCACCACTAGCTTCTGATTGAGGTTGAACCTCTTTATCTTCAGTCTTTTCTGCCAAATTTATAGCTTCAGTTATTTCCTCTACATTTTCCACTACTTCCGACTTCGTTTGTGGTGGCCCTCGTTGTTTAGCCAAAGCTGCCTCTCGTTTTTGACGCTCCTTCTTTTCTCTTTTCTTTTGTGCAGCGGTTTTAACTGTACCTCCTTCCTCATCATCGTTACCACCACCAGCAGCTTCATCTGCTTCAGGTGCTGAAATTTCAACAGCGCTTTTCTGTGGCTTGCCTTTATTTTTCTTCTTCTTGGTAAATTCCTCGTCGTCCAAATCATCGGGAGCAACCACATTTGTGGTGGTAGTTGTTGTCTCCCCCGCATATTCAGCTTGAAGTTCTGCTAAGATTTGATCTAAATCTTCTTCATCATCTTTTCCCCTTTTGGATTTTTTACCTTTTTTACCGGCATTTTTGTTTTCTTTTTTTGGCTGCTTAACTGGCTCATCTTCCTCCTCTAACATTTCAATATCCTGGGGTGGGTTAGCTTCATAATCCTCATCATCGTCGTCTGCGGCCAGTAGTTCGAAAGCAGATTTCTTTTTATTACCTTTTTTGGATTTTGCTGGTGCTTCTTCTTCCTTATTGCCATCGGCTACTTCATCATCTGAATCAATCTGATTTGATTTGCCTTTGTTTTTGGACTTTCCTTTCATTTCTAACTTCTTAACACCAGTTGTGATGCTATCCACTTCATCTTCTGCCTCTTCTGAATCTTTTCGATTTTTCTTATTCTTTTTTGTCGATTTTTGTTGATTCTTCTTGTTTTTTAGGCTTACATTGTCCTGCTCGGCATCGGAATCGATGTTAGCTTCTTGAAGTTCAGTTTGGTCCCTAGAAGTTTACGCGAAATATAATTAATTTGTTAACCAAAGCTTATATGTATAAAATGTTTAAATACAAAAAACTCATATTTGCACTCGTATATTCGCATAGCGTAAATATAACTTTTAACGACTCAAGCAGATTTGACAACGCAGCAAATTTCCCCGCACACTTCTTTCAGACATCGCAAACTTGTTTTTAGCCGTTATTAAGGAGTCATAACCCTTTTAAAATATGCCTGGGCACTTCACCATATCAAAACATCCTGGTGCACTTACATTTCATCACCGGACGAAACACCTCCAACCGCGCTGGTTGCTATCTCTTTCTTGCCCTTTTTAGCCTTAACCATTTTTCCTCGCGCAATTTCAACACGTTCAGCCGCCGCCGCTCCACGTAAATGCAAACGAAATAACTCCGCGATTCAGTCAACTTTACTGCTGTTGCGATCTCCTGCTATACACTGTTAACTATTTAAAACGTTAAGCGTTTCTTTCAATCGATTTTCTAAACCAAATTTACAACACTTTTTCTTCAAGTTAATTTATAAATATTGTTTCAAATATTTTGCAAATAACAAAGCCAGAAGAAATGCAAAGCACGTAACTCGGTTAAAGAAAAGTGTGGTGCCTACAATGTCAATTGGATGGTGTGTCGTATTTTGACATTTATCGCAGCAACTGAAATATACACTAGAAGAAAATATTTTCGAATGGTTTGAACACAGGCTGATTGGGGGACTTGTTTATTTTTTCATATTAAATACTTACATGTATCTATATGCATGCACTTAAAATAAAAAACAAATATTAAAATATTAAGCTTCATTCAGTTTCAAATGAGAAACAATTCGTGTATTTAAAAATATAAAGAAATTATTTTGATATATTCAAAATCCACATAGTTAAATAAAGGTCATGAAGGTTATTAGTTTAGCACCCTATGTTTGAATTCAGCTTATTCCTCATTATTCATTTCAGAGAACGTACATCAGATTTTCCGGCTTCTTTTTTGATAAACGCCGATTTGAAAATTGTTGAGATCTGTTGAACTTTTGTTTTCACGCTAACTCATAACTTGTAAAAACGTGAGTTGTTTTTTGTATCATGCACCAGCCTGGAAATATTACTGAAGAATTGCCGAGTACATCTGAAACTGCAATTGGTGGAGAGGTAAGCGCACAAATTTAGCAATAAAGAATTGTTTCAAGTGTTCATTCATGCAGGTGAAGAAACCGGAGACCCAAACGGATAAAACCTTTTCACGTTGTCATTCAATAGTGCTCACAGAAGACGACTATAAACAAACAATTTCTGACTCTTATCAAAAACGTTTACAAAACCTCCGCAAAGAATTAAATTATATAAGTGAGACAGACTGGATGTATGAATCCGCAGATAGGAAGGCGCTATAATCACTTGAATGAATAATAATACTAAAGATTTCTTCCAAGTTTTAGACACACATATTTTATATATTCAAAATAAAAATGTTGTCCTTTTTTAAAAATTTGTGGGATTCTATGGATGCTGAGAAGCAAAAACGTTTACTTGCGGAAAAACTAGAAGAGGAGCAGAGACATTTGGACACAGAAATTGAAAAAGAAGAAAATGAAAAAATCAAAAAGGGTGAGAATTTTAACATGCAAAACGTGTTAAGATCTATTAACGCACCGCAAAATGGTACTTTGTCTAGTAATGATGAGGATAAATGTTTTCAACGGCTTGGTAAGTCTTTGGAGACCGAAAATATTGCTTTATTTAATTAAGGATTTATTTATAAAAATTTTTTAGGTGTTATAACAACGTTAAAAAGCAACCATGGTACAATTGATCATGCAATATTTTTTGATATCGAAGCGGCTGGAGGATTTGCGAGCGAACTTAAGGTCGGCTGTCATGTAAAATATTTGGCATATCAACAAGTTCATAGTGACCATATAAAAGTGGTGCAAATCAATGAAGTTTCCGAACTGTTTTGGGACGAATCAATGCCAAGCACAGATAAGGTTTTGATGCTTATTTTATATAAATAAAAATAAATAATGTATATATATTTTTTCCTTTTAAGATTGAGCAGCAAATAGCTGAATTACGCAATGAAAAGCCGACGTTCTTCAATACGCATCAAAGAAATATTCTTGGACTTATAATGGAGCGTAAACCAAGTGCTATTGTCGTGGATACCGAACACAAACTGATGAACATTAATTTAGACACAATAGAAATAGATTTTATACCACAAGCTGGTGATCGTGTATACATCTGTTGCAACGTACAAAGTGATGAGCATTTCGTGAATCGACAAGGTGAAATACTGCAAGAGGTAAGTGTACATCCCGCTCGTTTACTAAAACAAGAAAAATGCGAAGTGCGACGTTTAAATACCGACTGGGGAGTACTAAATAATGATTGCTATTTCACCTTTGACGTTGTGCCTAATTCTTGTAAGCTAGATGTCGGCGATATAGTTTTGGCAGATCTCATCGAATGTGAACGTGTAAGTACACATACGTAAAAAAAGTGGGATATACATTTTAATTAGAAATTTTAATTTTAAATATCTACAGGATCCATACATCTGGCGGTGTGTTAAATTATCCCTATTGGAACGTAAATCACCACAAGTAATTACCTCCTCCAAAGCAGAAACTACATCTAAAGGTGAAATACCTTCAGCCTTGAACTCACGGAAAGAAAGCAATCATGCAATCACTGTTTCTGAAGATGCACGTTGCATTTTTTCCTCAACCTTTCAGACCAAACGTATCGAGATTGTCATTAAGAACAATATAGAACGAAATATGCGTGTACTTTCCATCGATTTTTTGGGACGCCGACGAGATTCACAAGTGAAACTTATAGACCCCGAGCACGATAACACCGCGTTTGAGATCCCAGCTAACAGTAGTCGCGCATTAGTTTTCGAAGTAGAATCGAAATTTTATGGAGAATCGCGTGAATTTTTTGTTATTAAATTTGAAAAATTCCGCGTGAAGCGTTCCATTTCAGTGGTAGTTTGTGAGACCGAGGTAGAAGCGGAGGCCGCACTGGCTCAACCTAATCGTAGCACAATAAATGGACTGAACGGTGGTGTGCAAAATCTACGACAGCGCTCTCGATACTACGCCAATCAAGTGTGGTCGAACAAAGGCGAAGTCATACCAGGTGTAGGCTTGGCAACAAAGCGCCGTTTTCTATCACTTAGAATTGCCTATTATGAGGTGCCCGAACGGTTGCGTAATGCATATTTGACATCGACGAGCCGACAAGAAATGATAGACAGCGTGGAAAACATGTTTCCTTGTTTAAAAGAAGAGCTGAACATAAAGAATTATACAATACGATTCCAAACATTAGTATTTTTGGAAGAAATCGAATATTTTGTAAATTTTCGTAATTATGATAGAGAGAGGGCCCATTTCACACGCGACGGGGAGTTTTTATCGCTTACTATAGAAAACCTATCGGAACGTCGACCGTCACTCGTTATCGGTGACACGGTACGTGCTATAAATCCCTGGAGTAATGATAACGATAAGCGTAGCTATGATGGCGTAATTCATAAAGTTCTCTTCAATCGTATATTGTTGAAATTTAACGAAGGGTTTCAGTCCAAATATAACGGTGAAGATTTTCGTTTGGAATTCTATTATTCCCGATTTTCATTTCGCAAACAACACTTTGCAGTTAACCGTATAATAAAGCATTTGGGGGAGCCATTTCTGTTTCCTTCACGTGTACACATGCGTGAGGAGCCACAACTTCAAATCGAATTAGACAGTGACGATAATCTTATGCTACAAGATAAACACCATCCATGGTTTAATCCGATGTTGAATCCAATACAAAAGCGCGCCATACGTAATGTTTTGAGAGGTGAAGCGAAGAATATACCTTATGTAATATTTGGACCACCGGGCACAGGCAAAACCATGACACTTGTCGAAACCATGTTACAGCTAATTAAGCTCATACCCAGTTCACGTTTACTTATTGGCACTCCCTCGAATGGATCAGCAGATTTGATAGCAACGCGTCTAATAGAAAGTAAACAACTACAACCGGGAGATTTTGTCCGCTTAGTATCGCAAAATCAAATTGAAAAAGAACTAGTGCCGGAACATCTTATGCCTTATTGTGCTACCGTAGATATGGCTGCCGATGGCACTTGTGACGATTCGGTTTGTAGATACATTTACCCAAAGCGTACAACTTTCATAACAGCTTTTCCTTTACAGATGATTGTGACTGAATCAGGCATGAAATTACGTTGTCAAATGAAATATCTCGGCCGTCATCGGCTAACTATCAGTACTTGCACTACCCTTGGTAATTTTCTGCAAATGGGTTTCCCACCTGGACATTTTACACATGTGCTCATCGATGAGTCTGGTCAGTGTACTGAACCCGAAGTGATCGTGCCCGTGTGTTTAGTGTCACAAACGCGCGGTCAAGTTATATTGGCCGGTGATCCACATCAGCTACCAGCTATAGTGATTAATCGGTTTGCAACGGATCGTGGCTTATCAATATCACTACTCGAACGCATACTAGGTCGTACGCCCTACTTACGCGACGTGATGCGTTTCCCCGACACTTCCGGATTCGATCCACGCTTGGTCACCAAATTACTCTATAATTACCGTTCCTTACCGTCCATACTCAACGTATATAGCGAGTTGTTCTATGATTCCGAACTGCGACCAATGGTCAATGAAAAAAGTTCGCGTGAAGCTGAAATGTTAAAGAAACTTGATGTACTATTGCCTCTCTCGGAGAAGCGACCTAAGACACACGGAATTTTTTTTTATGGCACTCGCAGTGAAAATAAACAGGAATCCGATTCTCCATCATGGTTTAATCCACTGGAAGCGAGAAATGTACGAAATTGTTTAGAATGAAAATATGGAAAAAGCTAAATTATTTGAAAATTTGTGAACATTTTCAGGTGTTTTTGATGGCCATCAAATTATATCGTCAAGGCATTCAACCAGAAAATATTGGAATAATAACACCTTATTTGAAGCAAGTGAAGCATTTACGCACCCTTTTTATCGAAGCTGACATTGCTATGCCGAAAATCGGTTCCGTAGAAGAGTTCCAGGGCCAGGTTTGTGATTAGAAGATCTATTTAATTATTCAATAGCACTTTCCCTATTCATGGGCACTCTTTGAATTTACAGGAACGTGACATCATCCTTATATCTACAGTGCGCTCCTCACTGAAATTAATCAGCAGTGATTTGCGTCACGCTCTCGGTTTCGTACAAAGCGCCAAACGCATGAATGTAGCAATTTCACGTGCACGCTACCTGATGTTCATATTTGGCAACCCCCATTTGCTTTATTTAGATCACTGTTGGCGTTCGTGTATCAAATATTGTGTGGACAATGAGGCCTATTTGGGTTGTGATCTGCCCGACGACTTTGATAGTATACCCGAACTTAAGAAGGATGAAACGATGCTGGATCAGGATGTTTCCAAGTAAAAAGTGATACAAAAATCTTATAGAATCTTTGCAATTAATTCGCAATGAAGTACTTTTAATATATAATATGAGTAAGCTGACTTAAATGTCGTATACCAAGGAGTTTGCTTTACGAAGCGAGAGAGTCCATATTCTCTCAAATTCATAGTCACATCTAATTCACTTTTTTTAATTTTAACATACTTAAGATATTTGTAAATATGATAAAAATCATATTAATCTTTTTCTGCTTGTAAACTGCACCAAGCTCCATCCTGAAATCCTCGTATTTTGATTATAAATATAGTTGTAATTCAGCAGAGGCTAGTGTCTCATATATAATTGCTGAACGCGACTAATTTCAAATCTGGGATCCCCCTAAATAGAAACGATCTATACAGATATACATGTATTAATATCGGTGCTAATGCTGCACTCATTCAAAAAAGTATGTTGGATTGTCTAAAATTGAAATTGAGAATTAATCAATTCAATTGCACAACCGTCAAGCTTGCAAAACATGTCTTAATTCATAGTTTTCACCGAAAAATTTATTTTTTACATGAATCCTTCTATTTTTACTTATGTAGTCAGTTGACAGACTAAACTGAGTAAATCAGTAATTCTACTGTTATTGACCTTCATTACTTTGATTTAAAAGCAATTTTTTTGGCAAATTTTCCTATCCTTTTTAAAAAGTATAAACTTTTAAATATAGTATAACTGTTTGTAGTTCTCTACATAATTCATAAGGAATGCTATCCATTGTTCCCATTTGAGCATATCTTGTTAATTAATAATTAATTAGTAGAGTGATTTTTCATAAATTTTTAGTTTATGAGCAATACTTCCTATTTTCAAGTATTCATGCAAATTTAAGCTCTCTTTCATTGTGATTGTTTAACTTGTGTACATACATACACATATACTAATTTTGAAGTTCAGCTCTTATATGATTTTATTTGAAACTATTTTTTTATTAAATGTGTGATTCAGCAACACAGAATTTGTTTGCTAGGCCGAAAACTGAATCCATAATTTGAATGAACAATGTTACAAGCGGATACCGCTCTAATATTGAATTATATGTTAAATTTTCGGATCAAAGCTCCTTAATTTATAATTTAATGATTCACAACTAATCGTTGTGTTGATGTATGGTAAAGAGACTTTTGAGAATGTAACGGCGACTCGAAAATGGCACAAAACTTTTTTGTGAAAATCGGCATCGGTGACCATTTCCTTTTGGACTCGTTCAACAAGCGCGTGACGCGATTGATGGATTGATGGCTTCAATTCTTGCACCAGTTGGATTTTATAAGAACACAAAAGAAACTCCAATTGTAATACGCGATGGCAAATGTTCTTTCAAGGCAGCAATAGCATCTTCGGTGCGCACCATATGCTCTAGAGTAAACGTGGTGCGAAACCGATTCATGATTGGTTCGTATTAACGACTCTTCTGGACGATTATGTCGCCGAATATTGGATAAATGATTTTCAAAAAAATCTTTACTCCTTAAACGCTTTATGAATTTTTTACATAGTAATTATTTCTACACTGCTTTGCTATGAAATATTTTATTAAGAATTTACATTGCTTATTGATGAATGATGCTGCATTCGTATAAACTAGAGTTAGCAAATTAATTTTAAGATTAATTATTTATCAATATTAATCAACTTGAAAACCTGAGTCAATACATAAAAATTAGTATTTTCATAACAAACGAACAAATTCAATTTAAACGCAACTACAGTTCAACTTTCATAACTCGAAGTTCTCCACAACTATAATTTTCGATTTGGCAATAGAAGTCAAATTTCGTACCACTTTCCTTCTATAAATCGAAATTTTTTAATCGGCACGTGATTCTCTAAGACGCATCTTTCGCGGAAATCTCACTTTGTAAACAATTGCTCTGGCCTTCCAAAATTATATAATGCATTCCTTTGCAATTTTAAATTCCTATTTAAATACGCATTTTACAACTGGCAATCAATACAAAGCACTAAACAGTTTAGAATCCCTTTTCACTGAAACAACCCTTTCAGCCCAAAAAATTACAGAATACATGTTTTATACTTTACTTTATGTGAAAGAAATAAATAACTTGTGTGTAAATCTATATTTACAGCTTTTTGTTGCATTTTGTTTGAATGAAAACTTTTTTTTGGATTATGGTGATTCGAATAACGTAAGTTCAACTGTAATGAACGCCATTATTTACCATTTCTTTATGTTCATATTCGATTTCTATCAAAAATAGCAACAAATTTGTAATGCTTTTGTAGCCTCCCGCAAATAACAATCTTGTTTCAGTATCAGATTTTGCTGTTAACAAACAACTACGTCGAGCTGTGCTCCATATGCCAATTCACACTCAATGTTCCAGTTGTGAATCACAATATCATAAGTCCTATGTTTATAAAACGTTCATTAAAATTTTAAATTTAACAATTAACAGCTGTGGTCAATATGGAGTTAACTGCTTTGACTCTTTTATTAAATTTAGATACAAAATACCAATTGTAAATTTTCCAATAAAAAAATAAAAATAAAAGCTATTTTGGAAGAAAATATTTCGTACATTTATTAATAAATATCAGAAGTAGCAGCTGCAATTGTAAAACAAATTGTAAAACTCATGCATAAAATAACGGTATAAAATATAAAAAGAAGTGTTTTAAAACAGATAAATAGACGAATAACGGCAAAAAATATTTCCAATACATATAATGCTGCTGACAGCGCATTTAGCGTGGACACATATATTTACATCAGGCGTGCTACTGCGGGCGCGCTTCATCGCTCAACTTCACTGGCACAGTTATGTGCTCATTTTCCATAGAAACCTAGCATCAGAGCAAATTAAAATGTTAATATCTTTTAAAATAAGTACAATTTTAAATAATACCGTTATATAAATGGGTTCCGTTCTATTGTCGACATTCAATTTGTCAACCCGCAATTTCACTTCCACCTCTAAGTGGCCACCATCGGGTTCCACATAACCGTCTGAAGGCTTCAACTGCAATAAATTTTTCCGATTGGTGCTCACTTCAAAGTATTGTCGCGATTTAAATGAGTTGCAGATGAAAATCGAAGAGCTTATCATATGCTTTTCACCGCGCAAATGAAAGTTTAGTGAACTCGGCAAAACTGACCAGCAACAAGCTTCGCCGCGTGCCGATGAGTTATTACTGTTGGCTGCTTGCTCCACCTCATCCTCAGTTAGTTCATCGACACGATCTAAAACAGGACCCGATCCGTCTGCATTGTTGCTGGGCGATGGACTGCACACGGTACGAAACAATACTGTTTCATCCTCATCGGGAAAATAAAATGACGAGGTCGACTTTATAGTCTCGTCCAAGTAATCGTCGTTAATGGTAAGAGCCACTTCGTGTATGCGCATGTTTGTCAACAGATCGAACGTTAAGGCCGGCGATTCTTTGAACAACTGCAGCTCTTCAATATCTTTTTCGCCAGGTAGCTTTTCCCACAATGCTTCCAGAGATTTAGATGAACTTAGGTTGGCGCGTTCGTCGGCCGACATGCGCGCAACTAATTGGCGCATGCGTTGTCTGTTCGCCTCATCGCCGGATATTAAACGCAAATTGGCTAGTGTCAGCACCGACTTGGTTTGACGGGTAATTTTTTTCACATCCTCGCGCTGTGGTCGAAACACAACACGCAACATTGCTGAAGAACCAGGCGGTATGAGCATAGAAGAGGGTTGTATTTCGAAAGCAGTACATAGGCGTGGTAGACGGAGTCCAACTGAATCAATTGAAGCCAATGCGAAGCCCAGAAGTGGACCTTTATTGTAGACACGTATTGAGCGCTGTATTGGCTGCGAGAGCTCATGCAGATAGCCCATTTGTAGAAAGGCCATACCTACAGGAGCAATGTTTACTTCTTGGGCCACAACACTGCAGTGACCGCCATAGCCATAGAGGGGAATATCCAAAAATGAAGACATGCTGGCTGTGGAAGCACTATTATGGGCAACGGAAGTGTTTTGTGGAGCATAAAATGACAGTTTGCCGATGGCAGCACCAATGACCGTTGGACAAAAGCTCACCGCAATAGTTCGACACTCCTGCGACTGCAGTGTTAATGAATTATTTCCTGGCATATTGATCAGCTGATAACCTGGACCATGCACATCGATACGTAACGTGAGTTTCTTGCTAGCCGTATTCTTTATTTGCATTGTCTTATGGGCGGCGTTTCTCAGACGTGTACTTCCCCAAGACAATTCCACCGCGGTCACCTTCAGGGGTATAGCATTGCCATCACGGTGGCTGAATTCGCTGCTACTGGAGCATCGCGAGACACTGCGCACAACGCCTCCATTGCTACTACCATTTCGTAAAGATTGCGCACTGGTAGTGCGCATCGGTACAATACTCTTAGCGCTGCGTTCACTGATTGATGGGGATGAAGTGGTACGACGGATTCTACCCGTGGTGCTAGTTTGGGGTTTAACTCGCAGTTGAGGTGAACAATTTTCACAACCACCCCGATAATTTTCATGATTCTCTGCAATAGGCGACGACGGTTGTGACGACATATAGCTGTGCGGAGGAGATGGCACGCCAGAGTTCAAGCCGTTATTGGGGCTTCCGTTGGCTAATAACGTGCGTTCAGCGGAAATAGCCTTAGAAGATGTCATAGATTTGGAGAGATTCGGAGAAATAGCTATGAAGTCACATTCGCTTTTTTGTTCATCCAACCTTGTAGAGCTAAGTGGCTTCTGTTTTAACGTCAATGTTGGACTTACCACGGACGGAGATTTTCCATTTGGTGTGAGGAGAGTTGGTTTGTTATTCTTATTACTAGCCGCCCGGCTATTAGAAGGAGAAGTCTTCGATATCACTGATTCATTAGCTATCATTTTAGAATTGTCGTCCAATCTCTCCGGGGTTTTAATATATATTTTAGAAGATCTTACTTGTACATCTGTTTGATCTGGTGATAGTCTAACCGTTGGTATATTCAATGGACTGAGTGGGGAACGTGGCTGATTTATGCTTTGCTGCAATTCCTTTAAATCGCTGGCATCCAGCAGCGATTCTGTAAAGCTTATAGTGTCAGCTTGTGACTCAGATCCACGCATTCTTTGTGGATCTAAATTCTCCTTGTTTTCCGATAACAATTCCTCGAGAGTATTAAGGCTCTTTGTGTATTGCTCAATGGAACTTCTTACAGTAGAATTTCCCGTATATTTTTTATGCAGTACTTTAACATCTTGCGCCTCCTTTGTCTGAGTTTGCAATTGCTTACCATTTTGTTCAAATTCCGCTTGTCCAAGATTTTGTGGCGATTTAGGACGCTTCGGTTTCTTTAGCAAATCGATAAGATCAGTGGATGGGATGTCATTATCCGAATTTTTTACTAAAATATAATACATAATGCAAAGGTAAGAAAAAAAGTGCTGTGCTCAAAGCGAAAATACTTACTAAACGCCTTTTTAATGTGAGATAGAGAGAGCAAATAGGATTCGTCTTCTTTTGTGCCATTTCCAGAGTCTTTACTCTCATGTTTATCTCGAATAATTTTACCTAAATCCGCTGCGGTACTCTGATTTATTTTAGGAGCTATGCTATAAGTTCTGTTATCTATTTGAGGGGTGCGGTCTACGTCATTTGTAGATTGAGATGCTTTTGTTGTACCTAAAGGAGTAGTTGAACTAAGTGAGCTTTGAGTCTCATCTACTAATGCTATTGGTGGCCGCATGCGCTCTGGACTTAACGACTTTACAATATTTTGCAAATTTTCTGAGCGTTGATTAAAAAATCGACCCATTGAAAAATTTGGATCTCGAGAAAATAGGGAACTAGAAATACAAAAAACAATATAAATATCAATATACATACAAATATAGAAAATTTATTACAAAGTCGGAAAGCAAACATTACCTATTTGGGTTTGACTGCAAATCAAAATCTTTTACATCTACCATCTTATCTTTCATACTTTTATTTAGGTCAGATGTGGGTATTGCGGCGAATTCTTGTGCCCAAGCTATTTCATCCATTAACAGTTTGGAATGCATATTCTCAGCTGGTTGAAATTCCTCCGCGTCGACTGTGGATTCATTTGTGACATTAAATGAAAATTGTCCTCCGACAACGGCAGATTTGTTACTAAAAGTAGCTTCTGAAGTATTCAGAGACAAGTCTGCTGTCCGAAGTAAACTTCTCGAATTACTTAGGCTACCTAAAGTTGTACTTGAAAAAGATGTACGTTCTCCCAATACCTCACCGAGATTTCGTGCTTTAGGCGCAAACGAAGTAGCAAGGATGTCACCGACGGACAGACGACTAGATGTGGATGCCATACTATTTTTCGGTTTTTTTTGAGATTTACGGTCCTTGTAGTGTGTAGATCGCCCAGTTATTTCGGAAGGTTCAAAAGAAACTTTTGTATTGTTACTTGTCGAAACAGTACTTTTAAAATCTAAATTTATACTCTCGTCCATTACCAAATCCGAAATATTAATAGAATCAGGTCTATGATAGGGTACATATTCGGTTCGATTAAACTCTAAAAGAAATTTATTTAAAAAAAAATATTAGTAAATTAAGTCAAAAAATATTTACTTGAAGAGCTGTTTGACGATGTTGTTATGGGATCTGGATCTCTAAAATCCTTTTTAGCAAAACTTTGTTGTATAATTTTATTCACATCCGATTTCATTGTCTTATTAGCTTTTTCCAATGTTTCTAACGCTCTCAATCGCTCTTTCTATTAATTCAATTATAATGTTGTAAATTTGAATTTTAACAATATACATATGAATTAGGATTACAAACTCACATTCAAACGCTCATTGATAGGCTTGCTGCTTGATATTGAAGAATTAGACATCTCGCCAAAAACTGTAAAACATTTTAATTACAAAAAGATTATTTATAATATATATATACTTTACCTCTTAAACCATCCAAGTTTAAAACACCCAGCGAATCAGTTAAATTTTTTTGCTCAATGGCACGATTATCCATGATGAGCCTTTTCAATTCAGGTTCAATCAAATTAACAACTAAAATAAACAAAGAAAATTCCTTCGGACACTGTCTTGACACTATTCTTACTAATATCCAAAGCAGGCAACAACTTATTATAATCCAAATTATTTAGTATTATATGTAATAATTAATTTTAAATATACGTAAATCTTGGCACTGATCGCAGGATTTTATATCAACCCATTAATATTTTTATTGGATATTTAAGAGAGCCTGCGAAGAATATGAAGTTGGCGCAAATCGGGTTTAAAATTAAAATGGTGGATATTAAGCCATCGTATCCACAAGGTTGCACTTACAATTGTACAGTACGAAGTAAGAACTTGCAATAAATTGTGGGACTATTTGGTTACGTTGAACTTTGATATTAGATTATTCACAATTTACTAAAATAATAAGATATATTCAATTCCATAATTATTGCTTCCATGGCTACACAATTAAAAAATTTAATTAATTATTTTAAATTAATTTAAATTTTATCTATAGGTGCGATGTAAAATATGTATATAATCAATTTAAATTAAAGTTAAAATAAACTTATTTTTTTTTTAATTTCAAACAATAAAAAATATTGGACGCAGAGTAGGAAAAATGAAAGCAAGTCGTTAAAAATTAACTTTGTGTTTAAAAAAGGGTTGCATCCAATTCTCAACTCCCATCCCTAACAATACATTTTAGTGATTTTCAGAATATTTCTTCTCCACCACGAATCATCAAAGGCAAACCAGCAAAGCAGCAAACAACGAAAGCAAGCAAGGCGAAGTCAGTCACATATTCGGATCACAATTCGAATTATTTTTTGCGCAATATACAAGAAAAAGCTTTCAGTTAATTTTCTTCTTAGCTATTTTTATTCAATCATTCTTTGAAAATCATCTGCCTGGTGAGGTAGTACTAAGAATATTGGTGCAATTCACGTAACTTTTTGCAAATAATTATATGCAAAAAGCCGAAATTGCGATACATTTCTTTGTATTCACGTGTAAGTTCGGTTGTATGTGCGTGTGAAAAACGAAGGAACATAAAGCAATTGGCGCAAAGGAAGATAAGCAAATAATTGGCAAATTTGCAAGCGTGTAATTTTTTAGCGAAAAGAGCGAAAAACCACTGGAATAAGTGTCTTTGGGGAACGGAAAACAATTTTTAGAATCCAAAATGCAGCAAATGACCCAGATTATTACAAATTTACTTTCTTCGGATAACGATGTAATCAAAAAGGTATGTACTACAGATTTTAAAATAGCTATATCCTGGGTTAATTACAAAAAATGTCAAAATACTTTAAAGAGTGAGTGGAATTGTATATTAGGATAAATGTTAAAAGTAAAAAAAGAATTCAACAAATAATTTCTTTACTTGTAAAATGGAGAAAGTCATTCTAACGACAAAAACACGTGGATGCGCGCCATCATCAGCTCGCGTGCTTTGCTATGTTCTTCATCGTACTGTAATCTTTATGTCATATTTGAATTTTCTTCTCGTCTATAATTTCATCTTTGCTGCTTTCAATTCAATTCTCTTTGTACATATCTTTAATTTTTTGCAACGCATACTATTTTTTAACGAATCAAAAGTGAAAGCTTAGAAAAAATTTATGTTAAAACTGATATATTTCCATAGTACTCGTATAAAAAATTTGAAAATTTCACTTAACTAATTTTTTAACATAACAGAATATGTGTTGCATGTAACATATAATTAACAATGTAATATTTATGCATATCTTTTAAATTGCAGTAAAACACGTGTTAGCTTGGTTTATAAAATAATGCACATATGTATGTAGGTGTGTATATTTAAAGTAAACGTGTGCTACCGCCCACCCAATTGCTGTGCAGTGTTTGATACGACCGATTTCTTTCACGCCGGCCGGCTATCTCAACACAAAGAAAACGGTTTTGAAATTTTTGAAATCACGCATTTGCTTTTAATACATGTGTATATTTTGCATTCGGTTGCCAAGTCCAATATATAATACCTTTAAACTACCGAATATCAGTTCGATTAAGCAAAAGCAGCATACAGATATATATATATATGTATATATACATACAATATATATCTGTATATACTTTTATGTGCACACGTACATACATTTAATTTAAAAGTAAAGAAATGAATGGAACTGTTGCGTTCCTATCCAAAGGCATGCATCACATATATTCGCTAATAATGTTGTTGGATGTGGGGTGGGGCCAAATAACAACGCATCTCACATCACATATTAATTTGCTAGATACAAACATACACATCCATATGTATGTATATACATCTATGAACCTTCCAAATATGTCTGAACGAACAAATGTACACTTTTTAATTGTTTCTTCTATGCTTTACCTATCATCTTTGGGATGAGTAATAATCATACATGCCTCCTTAATTAATTTAAATACTCGAGAGCACATGCTGGTGCGTCGTGATAATTTTTTGGTTTATATACCATGCCTTAGGCAAGTCATACATATTGGAATTTTAATAGCTTTAAGAGCCACGTTTCTTTTATTTACGCTAGCTGAGTACATACATACATACATACATACATGTTATTAATTTAACGTTCAAGACACATATATAAGTGTCTTTTCTGATATATTATTCGACTTAACTCGCATAAATTTGCCATTTATTGTAAATGAGTAAAAAGTTGTGTTTATCCTTTTATACCATTCCTATGTGTTTAAATTATTCAGTTCTTACAGATATATTTAAAATGTTTTCGACCTATATTTATTTATAAATACATGTATAAAGGAATAAAATGAAATATATTTGCGAATTATTATGTAGGTATGTAGTATGTGTAAGGTCATGAGAAAATTCAACCTTGGATTTTATTTTCCAAAGTTAATAAACATTTTTTCTTTTACATGTCATTTAGGAGAAAATATAAATCCGTTTCCACTATTTCATTTATTTGGCAATTTGAAATATTTAACAAAATACAATATTGCTTAAAATTCTTTTTTGCCGTGCTTATTTTTTTTTTATTGACAGTTGCTTCATATTATTTTTAATAATAAATGTTTGTTTTCAGGCCACCGCTGATTTACAGGAGGCTTACAAGCATCCGGAGACTGTACCAGCTCTTTGTGAAATTGCCGTCTCGGCACCAGAGCCACAGGTGCGTCAATATTCTGCTGTACTACTTAAGAAGCACTTAGCAAAATTGCGTCAATGGAACAAAGTACCGGTTGAGCAACAGCAGATGTAAGTGCAAGATTCATAGATTATTTAGGAAATTGTTTAAATACAAGCTAATGTTTATTTTTGTGTAGAATTAAGCAGGGTATGCTTAATGCCCTCATGCAGGAGCAGCAAAAGTCTGTGCGTAAAGCCATTGCTCAATTTGTTGGTGTTTTAGTGCGTCACGAAGCCAAAAAGTCCGACTCATGGATGAGCGAAGTGTTAAAGTTCATCTACAGCTATTGCTCTTCGGCCGATCCTAAGCAGAGCGAACTAGGCTCGTCTACATTTGCTATTTTGGCTGACGCGGCGCCGGATCAATTTTTGCAACATATGGAATCGGTTTGTGAAATGTTTACTGCTGCTTTGGTGGCCACCGAAGCAACTGGCAACATGGCTACGCCTGTTATTTTCAACATTCTAACTGGTATGACTTATTTGGTGCCGTTTACATTGGGTCACAACACAGCCGAACAAACGTTGCAGAAATCCATACCGTTGATAGTTAAATCCCTCCAAGCATTTGCTGTGCAGCCTGAGGTCGATCAATTTGTTCATGCTTTCGATATTCTCGAGAGTATGGCCGATTTGAATGCTAAATTGCTGAACAATCACATCAAAATGTTGTTGGAGTTCTGCTTGGAGGCAGCTAGTAATGCCCAACTTGATAGCGCTGTGCGCATTAAAGCCGTGGCTTACGTTGGTTGGTTGGTGCGCCTTAAGAAGAAATTGATTATCAAACAGAAGTTGATCGAGCCCATAATTCGCGTAGTTTTCAATTTGATGGCAACTGAACCAGAAGACGAAGATGGTGAGTGCTCTCAGTTTTTACAATCCATATTTTAACATTTGCTGTTGGTGCAATTGGTATTTTATATTATATATGTACGTATCCATAAAATTTTATTTTATTAAATTTTAGATGATGAAGAATACTTTTTGGGTGAGGACAATTCGAACCCGATGACCACAGCTACTCAAACAATGGATTTACTTGCACTGAGCGTGCCACCAGAGAAATTGATTCCGCCATTGTTGCAACTTTTGGAGCCCGCTTTGCAGGGTCAGGACCCACTGCCACGCCGCGCTGCCTACTTAAGCATGGCCGTTATAGCCGAAGGATGCTCGGAGGCTATATGCAACAAATATCTCGAAACCATGCTAAATATTGTTAAAGTTGGCATCACCGACCCAATACCACTTGTACGCAATGCCGCCTTCTTTGCGCTGGGACAATTCTCCGAACATTTGCAACCAGACATCACAAAATTCGCACCTCAAATTCTACCAATACTCTTTGAATTTTTGCACCAGCTCTGCAACGAATTGCGAGTAAGTTATCGAATTGAAAAGCGTGTATTTACTCTTCTTACCGAACTGAAGCTATTTATTCAATTGCCTATGTACACATTGAAAAATCCAATTGCGTTAATACTGCTTCTTTGGTAACTTTGTACATTTTTGGCTCTCTTTGTGTTTTTTCCTTTCCACTAACGCTTACCAAAGGCATCCTGGCCGAACGATGTAGTCACCGAGCCATGGCCGCCTAAAACTGATACAATACTTTATATGAATCAGCTGCAAATCAAGCGAAAATCGGTTTTAACTAATTATGTAGTGAAATTTGTGCTAATTATGCTAGTTATTATTTTTCGTTCTTGCACTGTAGCGAACAAGTAGTTTTTTGAATTGATTTTCTTTCGCACTTTAGCCAGCTTTTATCAAATAAATCTAGATTATAATGCAGGGACTAATTAAATATCCTATTCTCCTTCTTTTCCTCAGAGCGGCGGCACTGAACCCAAACACATTGATCGTATGTTCTATGCCCTAGAAACGTTTTGCGAGAATTTGGAAGACGAATTGGTGCCACACTTGCCGGTGCTTATGGAAATGTAAATAATCATATAGAACTAATGAATAGAGCTAAGTAAGTGATTATGAATATTTCTTCATTGCAGTTTATTCGAAGCTTTGAATCCTAACAACTCGGTTCGTGTGCGTGAATTGGCTTTAAGTGCCATTTCAGCTGCCGCAAATGCCACAAATGAGAATATGTTACCCTATTTCCCACGCTTGATCACCATACTGCAATCATATTTGGCTCCAACAGAAAACGAGGATATTATCAGTCTGCGTCCACAAGCCATCGACACTCTAGCTGCCTTGGCACGCACGATCGGCAAGCAGAACTTCATGCCGTTGGCCACTGATACCATGACGTTCGCTTTGAATTTACTCGAGAAGGCTGAGGATCCTGATGTACGTCGTGCTCTTTACAATTTAATTGCCTCATTGGCTGAGGTGGTTAATGAGGAGATGGCCTCCGTTTTCCCGAAGGTAATTGAACGCATGTTTGAATCTATACTCTCGACGGAGGAGGTCGTTCCGGAATTTAAAGACGATGATGGTGTACCAGCGCCAGCCGAGGAGGCTGATGAGAACGAAGATGATATCGATATTGAAAACTCTGATGGGGAGGATGATGATTTGGATAACATCGCGGGATACAGTGTTGAAAACTCATATTTAGATGAAAAAGAGGAGGCCATTTTGGCATTGAAGGAATTTGCCGAACATACCGGCGCCGCTTTCATACCTTACTTGGAGAAATCTTATCAAAATGTTTACAAAATGATCGACCATCCACAGGAGGACATACGTAAAGTGTCAATTGACGCGTTGAGCTCGTTCATTGTGGCTCTGTACAAACAGCAAGATTTGCAAGGCGTTTCCAATGCTATTACGATCTTGATACCTAAGTTGGGTCAAATTGTGCATGATGATGAAGAAGTTTCTGTTGTGCTGTCTGCGCTTGAAGGTTTGGGTGATCTTTTGAAAGAGCTGAAACAAATCTCTTTGCCAACGGTTGAACTTCGTGATGTTGTCTTCTCTTGTATAACCGACGTGCTACAGGGCAAGGTCGCTTGTCAATTTGACGAGTCTACTGGCGATGATGATGAGGATGCTGAGGAGAGTGAATACGATGAGGCCATCGTAGAGGGTGCTGGCAATATGCTGCCATTGTTAGGCGCAGCCATGGGACCGGATCAGTTTAGACCATACTTTGAGCGCACTTATCCAATTGTTTTGCAAAAATTGGTATGTTAAGAAAGATATGACATTTTGCATGTATGTTTTACTTATGAAAACCATTTACAGCAAAAGGCGAAGAAAAATGAGGACCTTGAATCACAGCGCGCTTTCGCCTATGGCGCTTTAGCTGAATGTTTTGCACCACTGGGAAATCACACCGGCGCATTTTTCAACACATTCTGTCCAATTATGATCGCTGGTCTCTCTGACGAATTCGATCAAGCTCGCCAAAACGCCGTATACGGCCTGGGTGAATTGGTGCTATACTCTGGAGATAAATCATATGAGTAAGTATGCTCTTATCTTTATTTGTAATCTTTTTTTAATCGTACTTTGTTGTTTGCAGAGCTTATCCACACGTTCTAAATGCCCTCTCCCAGGCTGTTTCCAAGGAAACCAAACCCAGTGCTTTGGACAATATTTGTGGTGCTATTGCACACCTGATCATTAGCAACAGTTCTTTGGTGCCGCTACCACAGGTGTTGCCAGTATTTATGCAAGATGTGCCACTACGCGAAGATTTCGATGAAAACGCTTCAATCTTCAAGTGCTTGAAGCAGCTATATTTGCAAGCACGAGATGCGATCGCCTCTTCATTAGAGCAGGTTATAGCCATTGCCATACACGTGCTATACAAAAAGGAATACACAGAGAGGGAGACATACGACACCGCGTTGGGTCTACTGCAAGAAATTCGTGAAAATTATCCAGACAAATTCACTGCTGTGGCCAATTCGAACCCAGAAATTGTTGCTTTCCTGCAAACGCTGTAAATGGCAATTGGAAGAAACATGTCAATATGAATAGCAAGTGGACACAAATTTCATGTATTTCAGCTAATTTTGTAATTATTTGAATTTATATTGTACGGTAAATGAGTATTTACTCCATTGCAATTAACATAGTAAGAGTAGTTCTCAAAAAGGCATACGGACACCCCTCGCAAATCAAACGAAAATAATGCTAAATTTGAAATCTCTCACTCACTACTAATTTGTTCATGCTAGTTTCCTTATTGGGGTGTTTCAAAGGATAAAAAAGACTAAGACTGTGCGCATTTTCAAAACAATGAAATAATGCTACTTGCTGCACAATCGCAGCTAAAGCTAATTTTTAACCAGGGACTGAACTGAAAAACAAATATTTAACATTAAATTTAAATGAAAAATTGTTGTTCAAAAGTAAAATTTACTTTAATTAACTTTTATTTTCCTTTTTTTATTTTTTGTTTTTTATGTTTTGCACAGAAATACTTTTGTGAATTTCTCGATTCCATAAAGTTCAATTAAATATTTCTTTATGAAAAACATATATAACGAAAAATAATTGTAATACATATTTACGTATCAGTCCCTGTTCAAACTTAAGTATTTTTGTAATTAAATATTAATTTTTTGCACGTTTTGAAAAATTAACATAATTTAATTAAATATGATTAATTCCATATATTTTCTAATTACTTGAAGCAAGCGAATTCAACTTAGAAATATTTTTTGATGAAATTCTTAGTATCCTACTGTCAAAGGCGGTAATTTATTATTATTTATAGTTTAATGAATATTGAAAAAAAAACATGTAATAACAATGAAACATTGTAAAATGCAGTCAATGCATATACTTTTATACTCGATGGTTAAACGTCCGAATAAGGCAACTAAGACACAAAAAATAATACATAAATTACACTTTTACTTTGTTGAAAGATACTCCGAACTGGTCCTTATAGACAAAAAAATTAAAATTGAAATGCCTTAGATTTAAATGTAGATTTGTATATTTAAGATATACACATGGAGAAGCTTCCCACATACAACTTTCATCTCCAAAATTCCTCAAATAAAATTAAAGCAATTTCATAAAGAATTGTATTTTCGCGGCGTACAATTTCTGACACGCCAAAATGTTCCAAAACAAAATCGCGTTTATATGTGTGCATACGCTTTATTTTCTCCGCCTCAATGAAGGTGGTCTTTTAATCTCCAAGTGAATATAAAAAGGCTGTGATATAAACTCTGTGTCAAGTTGTTACAAAACAAAAGAAAGCATACAAAAACGTTTCCCGTTCTTAAAAGGAACCTGAAAAACATTACAACAAATGAAATATTTTTTGTTTTTTAATAGCTGGCATATACTTCACCTTAATTTTTATCATTCAATTTTAAACCCACAAAGTTCACTCAAAACTGCAGTGTTTGGCTTCCAGATCTCCCAATGTGTTCCCATGTTTATTTATGTTTAATTTTAGTTGGTTTGACCAACAACACTTACCCCCACCCCCCACATTACCCACACAGCGGGCACTGCAGGTCTGCTACACAGTCAATTGAATATTGGTTTTAGTGTTTGTCTAAAACTTTGCTGTGTTTTAGCGTTAATCCCCTATAAGTTTGTTTGAAAGTTAGCCATTGCCAGCGCGCAAAACTTAAATTTTATTTTAATATTCATTATTACTTTCAGTATGTATTACACAACAATTGAATGCATAATTATCATAAAAAACAACTATTATTAGAAACTGCGTACTCGTTTGTTTTTTTTTTCACCACAATAAAATGATTTGTAATTTCTATACGAAGATTTATAATTTGTTTTAAGGTTTTAGTTGTTAAATTGTATTCGCAGAGTAAATTAGATAAGTACTAAAAATCCATTATATATGAGAAAATGGAATATTAGAAGCATTCATTTTTGAAGAAATTGCAACGAAATCAATTAAAATTAGAAAAACAAACTTATGTCTTATCGAAATTTTGCAGTGTGGTATTTTTTTTAATAAAATGTAAAACTGGAATAAACTGCTTGAATAGAAACTTACAAACATTAGTTTTATTTGAAGATCTCATTTTAATAACGACTGTCAACTTCGAATGGACTACAGCTTGTGTGCAGCTTCGATAACATTATTTTTTAATCCTTTACAGTTAGAAACACATCTCAAATATTGTCTACCTCTTTATGGAAAGTAATTTGGGAAATTAAAATGCGAAGACACTTCTACCTATTATGCCTTGTGGCATGAGTAAATAAATCTAAGCCACGTCATGAATATAGTTGGGCACATTATTTTTGTATTTCTTTAGTTTTGCCTGCGCTTGCATTAAATTTCTTACGCTTCACCAACTTATTCTTGACATTATTTTCTTGAATTTGATTTTCTTTCCTGCCTTGTTCCATATCACCCACTTGTGTCGAAGCCTGCAGTTGTAACTTCTCCATAACGGACATCTTTGAAGGATCTTTAGCCGCCAATTTGGCGTTATCCTTGACGCGTTCCTTTCTCATTAATTGTAAGCGTTTGTCTTGTTCAATTTTCTTGCGCAAATCTTGTAGTGCCAATGTGTATTGTTTGGCGTATTCCGCCTCATAGTTCGTCTTCACCGAAATTTCCTTGGTTAGAATTTTACCCACCTCTCCGAGAATATGCTGTAATGTAAAGTTATTATTTAGATAAAAATATATATACACTCTTCACTCAATACAATAATAAATTCATTACATTGAATTGTTGCAGTTCCTTCTGTGTTAGCATAGTTATTGCCGTGCCCGGACTACCTGCACGCGCTGTGCGTCCAATACGATGTATGTAGGTTTTAATGTGTCTAGGTAGATCGTAAGAGATGACGACGTCCACATCGGGTATGTCTATACCACGTGCTAATGCATCCGAACATACCAAACTATAAAAAATATATATTTATTCACTTGTGTTGAATCAAATAACTTTATTCATATTTACCCATGGACACGTCCACGCGCAAATTGACTCAATACATTTGCGCGCTCTTTTGGGGTAATGGATGCACTGAGCTCACGTATAACCAACTCTTCTTTAAATAGCGATTTCAAAACGAATGATAACCTAACAATACGAAAGATCTGTGTATTATTCTATTCTATGGTCTCATATTTTGATTGTAAAAGCTGATCTAATGTATTTACCGGCTCGACGATTCGGCACTATTTGTGAAGCATAGAAATTTGGTCCATTCATTTTCGTTTATCAAAGCGAAAAGCGATAGTGGTTTAATGCGATTTTCTGTGATGCAATAACACTCGGACAGCTCAGCTGGCGTTGTGTATTTGCCTATAAATTCCCCGCGCCTCAATTGTTCACTCTTTTGCTCTTCACTATTAGTTACATCAGCGAACTTTTCTTGCATTTCCGATAAATCAGCAAGTACGGATGTAAAAAGTTTAGGCTGGAATAATCGTAAATTCTGTAGTTTTTCTGGGTCTTGTGAAAGCGTCGCTGAAAAGAGTAATTTATGCGGTTGTATACCATACGAGGACTCCAATTCGCGAATACATAGTGGAGCTGCGCGTCCTGACAGTAGTTGATCAGAAGTAGTGCGCACATGTTCATCCAAATGATAAAGCCAATTTTGAAATACTGCGTCCATTATACGATCGGCTTCGTCAATAACAAGAAAACGCAAAGCTTTTAAACAAAATCCTTTGGTGGCATGCAAATGATCTACCAATCGGCCAGGTGTTGTCACTACAATATCGATTTTGGAGTAGTAGTGTCCCTTGTAGAACTCTACTAATTTTTCTTGCTCCTGAGCGAATGGAAACTTTTTGGATAAAAGACAAACGGTCAGATCTGTTTTTTCACATAACTTTTTGAAAACTTTAAAAACTTGCAATGCCAACTCAGCCACTGGTAGCACAACCAATGCACGTATCTTGCGCTCAACACGATTAGCAAGTAATTGTACAACTGGAATGGCAAACGCGAGTGTTTTACCACTGCCCGTAGGCGCCGAAACGCATATATCACGCGGTCGGAATGGTGGTGGTTTCGCTTGGGCCTCAAGCAACCAAGGTATCACTTCTGTTTGCACTGGAAATAGCCGCGTGAACTGCATTTCTTTGAGTGAGTGACGTATATGTGGTGCCAAATAGGTAAGCCTATTAATAGCTGATTCGTCAGACGCTGTCTCACTTTTTGGTGCAATTGTTGTTGAAATAATAGTTGGATGCGCCAGCCAAGAAGGTAACACCATATTGACTTTCTTGGGCTTGCTTTTGTCCACATCTTCGCCGAGCACTTGAAAATGAGTTGCTTCAAAATCACGACTCTCGTCGGCAATGGGATCAATATCTTTATCACTATCAGCATCGCTTTTTTCCGCCGTTTTAATGTCTTTAGTCTGCGATTTAGATTCATCTTTACTAATAATATTATTAACTAAAGTTTTCTTTTTTTCTTGCGTAGCTTCCAGATCAAGCAATTCAACAGTGCTCTTTTTTCTTTTACGATTTTCCACCTTTTGAAGTATTTGCTGCAGAATAGCCTCCTCATTATTACCCACTTCCTCAGTTTTCGCAGCGGTGTATCTGCAAAAGTATACTTTCAGTTAAATGATTACATAGCAATCAAAGGAAAACTAACCGATTTATTGTAAATAATTCCATTTTATTTAGAATTTTGTTGTACACCTTTCCATTCAGAACCAAGGAGTGTAGATTCCAAATTACATTCTCTGTCAAAACACGTGTTGAATAAGTGGAAAAGGGAATCACAAAAACAAACGCATTTCGTAGTTGCCACATAGCAAAAAGAAAGAAGGTGGCTATTGGGATTTGATAACGTCTTTCGGCTGCACGGAATTCAACCGTTTTCGTTCCGTTATGTTTGAACAGTTTTTAATTCTATTCAAAATCTCATTTGAAGCAGCGATCGATTTTTAACGCTATGATAAGCATAATTTTATGATAACTGCGCAACCGATTTTATTAAAGAAATTTTGTTTGGTGCACATATCACGAAGTGTGAAAAAGATATTTTTTTTTACTAGCGACATAGAGATTTTTGTAGGTAGGAATTATAAGTTACTGTGAGTAAAAATGTTTTAGTAAATATTTAGTATTGATCATAAATGATCTAAAAATAAATCATCTAAGTAAATCATAGTAAAAAACATAATTTTATTGACAAATTCAACTGTCCGGTTGATGGAATTAAAATGAAGTCAAATTTCAATGTCCGATAGGGGCACAATAGACCTACGGGCGCGTTGCAATCCTCATGTAACAATCTAATGTCCGGACATGTTGTCGGATTAATAGAAATTGAGATAAAGTACGTATTCCAATATCCGGGTAGGCAGATATTTCAATACTCTGTAAGTTTTTCTTTTCAAATTCAAACATTTTTAGAATACATAAGTAATAAACAAATTGGCACAAAAAAAAAAATATTTCTACTAAGGAAGCGTAATGCGTTAAGCCTCCGGAAAGCGTCCAGTATTTATGAAATCCTTAAGTCCACCATTCAATATCAGCTCAACGTAAAAGTGTGTGACTTTTCCTACAAATTGGGTTCCCGATCATATTTGACAAAGGAAATGTGAAAGAAAATCGTTCGGCTAACTGTTCCTTCCTTGTGTTTTTGACGTCCTTTTTTTGCTGCACTGAAGCAGGGGCGTAACTTGGCTGCAAGAAGATAATGCTCTGAGTCAATGTTAGGACCTCGGCGTGTACGCACGTCTAAAACACTGGAGACGTGTCTTCCGTCTATCACAACGTGATCGATCTGGTTGGTGGCTCTTGTTTTGGTGAATTTTTCTATGCTTGAATCTTGTACTACAGATATCCATATTTCGGGCCCCGGCGAAGTCGATAAGCCTCAACCCCATTTGGGGATGTTTCCTCGTTGAGGCTGAATTTACCGACTGTTGTGCCAAAGATACCTGTCC
The DNA here is from genome assembly GCF_016617805.1 of Bactrocera tryoni. Taxonomy (NCBI): domain Eukaryota; kingdom Metazoa; phylum Arthropoda; class Insecta; order Diptera; family Tephritidae; genus Bactrocera; species Bactrocera tryoni. The sequence continues at coordinate 7,327,287 of NC_052503.1, read as the reverse complement.
TGCCCACAATGCTGTTAAAGTCGCCAAGTATGATTTTGACATCGTGGCGTGAGCAGCTCTCAAACGCTCATAGAAGGCATCTTTAGTCACATCGTCCTTGTCTCCTCTTCCGTAAATCAGCAGTATTTATTTAGTTATTTAAGTCTATGAACATTAATTCTTACAGACTATTAGAAAATTAAGATTTAAATTAGAATTCTAAAATAATTGAATTACAATTATACATAAGTTAACTTAAACTAAAAAACAGAATTAAGGGTGTTAATGAAGGAATCCCTAGAGTGAGAAAAATCAAGAAGAACTTTCTCTGAAATCGAGTCAAGCTCACGCATAGCACGCTTGATCCGCAAATTTAGTGTTTTCCTTTTTATATTGTGGCTAGATGTTCAACCACCGGGGTGAATGTCAGTACTTGATGACGAGTCTCTCTCCCACCATGAATTTCACACCGAATTTGCGCTTCTTTATATGGCCACTATAGTAAATACCAGTCCTTGGACGGCGGTGATGTCAGCCTTTACTTTTACGAGGGCATGAACCAGCTTCCCATTTAACACGTTGGCTGCCAGTGTATCACCGCTGATCACGACAAAAAACTACATGCAGGTGTCAATGTATTACCGGTGATACACGCCTAGGCCAAAACGCAATATGTATTTTTTGTTGGCACCTGGGAGTAGATTTTTTTCGTGATCATCGGCAGTTAACATGTTAAGGGACCGGATATTGCAGTTGCATGCCCTTAAATCATAATCCTTAACACGTTTGCAGGGGGACAGGATCAAAAGGAGGTCTCTCATCCGAGACTGTTTGGATCCTTTCATTGGGGGTGTTTTTTACTTGACAGGTCCCAAACCCAGCGCACAACATCTGGGAGAGATGATTCATTTTCATCACTTGCGTAAGCTTCTACACATGGCTCCATCTTATCTTACTAGGTTTAAAAATAGAAGGTCGAGGTAGAAGTGGTTTACGCTATTCGCTGCGTTGTCATTGAAAAAACTGAATTTATTATTAAAGGCTGCAGTTACTAACGAATTATTTAGAAAGTGGTTTTCCGAGCTGCTTAATTTCCTGAAAATTACTAAGGATGAGGACATTTGCGAAGATTCATCACGGATGTTGAATAGCAAAGAGACTCTTCATTGTGTCCAAAATGGGAAAAATATCCTTTTATAAAAATCAAATTATCACTTATTATAAAAGCTTGACGTCTTTAAAATAGTTCGAATATGTGTGTATGCATGCAGGTATGTATGTATGCACATTAAATTCTTTCTTCTTAAATTCTTGATAGCTTAAGGCCTTTGACCTCGCCTTTTAATTAACCAATGTATGCTTCCCATAAAACTACGCAAACAGTATTTGATTTGCTTTCTTTGTTTCCCAAATGTAAATTATTTTATTTTTCACCCTAGGGCTCGCGTCTGGTTGACAGTTGAACCTTCCTGAGCGAGAGGCAAGTTCCTGAGTACCGTTTACAAGTTAACGCAGGGGTATCTCAGCATCGTATCAAATTGGGTAGTCGTAAATTGTCAATCCAAATAAATCCGAAATGGTCTTATTTACTAGAATATACATACAAGATCCCGGTGGCCCCGCTGCCGCAAATGGGAGACATCTGTCTGCAAGCGGCGGATACAGAGAAATATCTGTTGCTTATCCTGGATAGGAAGCTTTCATGGAAGCCGAATATCGAAGAGAGAGCAAAAAAGGCATCGATTGCCTTGTACTGCTGTAGAGGAGCCATTGCAAATAGGGTGTCTCACCGAAAGTGGTCCTCTGGCTCTACGATACTATAGCCAAGTCCATTATGTTCTATGGAGTCTTTATGTGGTCGAAAGCCCTAGAAAAGACCACACTTGGTTGCGAAAGTTGCTATCAGACTCAGAGAATCTGGGTTCCTAAAAAAACACGTGTCTGAACACTCAGTGGAATCGCAGGAAATTGTGAAGCTGATGAGCTATCAAGAAAAGACATCCTAACCGCTAATGGTTGAATAGGAGCGGGTCGGTGGTCCCGTATCTTCTTGTGTTCTACTATTAGATAGCTGGGCTTCGCGGAAGCTTGGCCATCGATAGGCAACCATCGGTACATGCGCTGTCGTAAAAGCCTTTCGGCCCAAGATCGATCGCAAGAGATTTAGTCATCTGTTTGCCCTTAGTAAGGATAGCCTTTCCCTAGTTGCGTCCACGCAGTAAGGTTGGGAATCCTACCAAACGTCATCTGCAGAAGCTGTATGGAAGAAACTGAGGCGGATACAACGCAACACTTCCTTCTTGACAAAAAATTTTTCTTACAGCCAAATAGGTAGCTCTTTTCGGCAGTCCTTCTGGAGGTTTTTTAAAATCAACCACGGATTATTAAAGTACATTATGGGCAGTTTTCTCAATGTTTGGTTAGCGCCATCTGTCAGTTAAGTTCTGTTTAAAAAAAAAAACAAGTTCTTTGCCGAAAGAAGGAGTATGTGTTAAGGGAACCAGAACTTAGCTGACATATGGGTGATAATCAAACATTGAGAAAACAATTAATTTTTAGTAATTTTATTCATTTTGTTCATCTCGAAATACAAAATTGCACTGGAAAAGTATAAGTTGGGTGAACAAATTTTTTTTGGTGATAAAGCAATTATACCTAACTTTGCCGCATTTGCAAAAAACCAGATCAATAATTTAATAATTTCATTGCAGCAATCTTTCGCTCGTGCCAATTAGAATAATTTTATTTGTTTTTCCATAAATTTTTGTGGATTAATTCACCGAATATTATTTTTGACACAATTTACAGGAAAAGCACAGCCTTTGTCTGTTCAATATGAAGCAGTATGAATATGAATTTCACAAATTACTAATAAACCTTGTTCGGTTCATGCACAACTAACTGCTTTGCTAAAAATCATCACATGATCAAATGTACAGTTTACGATTCTATAAGGGACATACAGATACACATTCACTTTTATGTATGTATGTATGTATGTATAAATTAAATAAAATGGCTCTGCAAAAAACAATTTACAAAGAAACGTGCTTTTATGGCTTCCAAATGGATGGTGGATTAAGGGCAAATAGTTTCTGGGATTTCGCGATCGGTTGTGGAAAGAACGCAATACAGAAAACAGAAGAAATCAATGTGATTAAGCATTTAATCACGCGGGAAGGAGCTGCTATTCGAAGTTGTATCTATTTGTGGTTATAAAAAAAGTACAAAAATACCTGAACAGCAGTTAAACATATACTGAGGGGATGAACTGAATTTTCCAAAGGGTTTTATTTTGTATTCAAGAACTGTTTAACTTGCGTCACGGGGGACTCCCGATGTTTGCAGGTTTACCGCAAACCCTTATTAATAACATTGACAACTCTATAGCACAGCACAAGCACAAATGTATGAACATATATGTACATATATAAGTATGTATATGTATGTGTACATATTTTTGCAACTGAAAAACTTAACTGGGCCTTTCTGCAAATGCTCGCATTACTAATACATTTTAACTGTTAGCTGCTAATCTAACCTAACTACGCCTTTGCTTTGACCGTCAAGGCGGACATCGAAATATTTTCAAATTAAAACCGTGTTTATTCACATCGGTTTACTTGCAAAATTAACACTCAAACCAATTGCAGCAATTAGTGCGACAGACGTGTTTGAATTATTTCCGCAAATTATATAAATCCAGCCAATTTAAGCTTCTTCTATTTAAAAACTAAAATAGCTTTTCTCAAAACAACGAACATAAATACAAACAAATCTTCCAAAGAATACTCATTCTCGGCTTACATACATACATACATACGTACATGTGAATATATGTATGTATGCATAATTGATATATAATTTTTTGGGAGCCCCTACCTCTCTTCCCTCGCATTATTTTTGTGCATTGGGACAAATCATTTGGATGCTAATTTATTTGCCGAAAACCAGTCGAGAAAGGTGTCAAAACCCCCTAATGACTTATGACGTTATACATTCTTAATTTATGCGCAATCAAAGCAAAAGCAGATGCATGTACATATGTGTGTGTGTATAAGAGGGCGTGTTTTGCTCACTGACTGCGCCGAAATAGCCGCCGCAACACGTGAGCCGTTCTTCCCCCCTTGCTATTCAGCCCCGTTCACCGAATTTTGCCCCTCATTTTCCAGTCTACAAGTCATTGGCTCAATTTGCAATAAGACTTGTTTACGGTAGCAAAAGTTGCACCGAATCGAATGAATACAATGTAATAAAATATGTAAAATCATATACATAATAAAAAACACATAACAATTTAATATGTTATTGTTAATGGAATAATAAAAAGGTGACCGTGTAAATTCTGAATGATCTATGGGATCTATTCTAAGTACACACATACATATTCATATGCATTATAGTTTAGTAAAAGGAAAGTAAATTGTTATTATGCATCCGTTGAGTAATTCGTTAGGTAACTGGCAGTAACAGGGACAGGGACAGGGACCTAGTTGAGACGTTTACCAGCCGGGTTAACGGCAGCACCTGTCACACTTTTCATTAGCAATAGCCGAAGTTGTTCCGAGTGTGGGCAAATACATATGTACATACATATGTATGTATATATACAATATGTTGTATAAGAAAATGGACGTTAACGGTAGTTATGTGAGCGTTAAGTTTAACTTTCCACTACCGATGTTGAATTGGATGATATAGCTTTATAAGGCTTGCTAATTAGAGCAGGGTCATTATTTAAAATTAAAATTATTAGTGGGAAAGTGGGCGAAACTCAATTAAATAATTATTTAAATTTAACTACATTATAGTAATCGACTAGAGATGTCTTTTATGCTCTATTATTTTGAAATTTTTTGTATGACATTCTTATACAGGGTCACGGAAGGCATTCTCCGGATTCCCTTTCATTGGCCTTTTCAGGCAAGGAAGCAAAAAAAGTCCGGGGGCCACATTTGTACTGTAGGGCGGCTGCGAAAGCGTTGGGTTGCCGGCCTTGATTAGGTAGCTTTTCACAAGAAAGGCGGTGTGAGCCGGGGCGTCGTCGTGGTGCAACTTCCAATCGGCGGCGATGTCTTGTCGGACTCGATTGACCATTCGTTTGAGTCTCTTGAGGACTTCCCCGTAAAACTTGGCGTTGAGCATCGCTTTCATTTTGGATTTGCTCATTCTTCCCTTTTTTGGGCGAGAAAACGCCGGCGTGTGCCACTTAGAAGATTGCCTCTTTGTATCGGTATCATTCTCAAAGATCCGTGACTCGTTACCTGTCATTACGTTATTCAAACGTCTCTGTCGCAGATTTACCACGTTTCACACAGAATTTAATCGCGTACCTCTGCTCTAACGAATAATGCATTTTCGGCTTGCATCTTTAACAGAAACACGCCGCGTGAAAATGTTTGTCCTGACTCTCCAAGCGGTCGGAGACAACTGACCAGCCGCTCGTTCGTTAGCAAGGAACGCCCTCTACCGAATCCAGTCAGTGCGCGCACGCTCCGAAATACAATCGCTGCAGAAGAAAATCAGTCCTTTTACTTTCCAGACAAACCCTGTAGTTAGTAAGACATACTTTGATATTTATTGGTACGGAAGCTTTTCTTATGTATTTCGAGTTTATCCTTATTTATACCTTTATATTTTGAAAGTTTTGGACATAATTGTTGCTGAAGCAAGGCGAAGTTTTACTTAACGTATTCCCCCTAAATATAATCCAATCTCTGCGATTATTGATTACATATCCCGAATGGGGCGATCGACACTGACCGCTAATATTGGTAGCCCTAACCTACAGACTGACATACTTAACTGTGTTTTTGCACAAGCTTTCAATACAAGCAGTTCTGAACGCCTTTCTAAGATTTGCTGTTGCGTTACGTATTTGACGTTTCTGAATGTGCTCAGTAGCAAGCGCAGTTACTTACGAGCATTTAATACGATCGCCGTTCGACAGGTTTTTTTTTCATCGTTGCGAAGCGGTGACAGCGGCAGCGGCAGCGTCGGTGGCGGCTACTGTGATTGTTGCTGGCGTTGTGTGTTCAATTGACTCTGCTGCCGCCGTCAACTCTGCTGCGATCGTTATTTGCGCTGCTGGCAGTTAGTTTAAAATGAGTGGTCCGTACACGTTATTGTCATTTGGCCGCCTACAGTCTGGCTTGAAGAAACGTCAAAATTATTAATTCGCATATCGACTAGGTTAAATTCGTATGTACGGTTTGAAAGTGTCGAACTTGCCATAAAGCATATTGTACGAAAAAGAGACTTTGCGGCCAAATTTTGCAGCGAAAAGTTCGTGTTTTTTTAAGCAAACAAAATATGGTGTTTTAATTTCGTGCAAATAATTATCTACAAGTAGCATTTAGCGAAGAACAATAAGATAAAATATTTTATGAGACATTAAGACGTTTGTCAAGCCAAAAAATAGCTACTATAATTCCATATTGTATAAAAAGTAAATAACGGTTCGTGAGAAAAGCTAAATATAGCGTAATAAGAATTAAGAGAATTAAGTGAATTGTCACAGTGTACCTGATAGCAACATGGAGAAATTGAAACTGCATTTGATAACATTTTTGTGCTGCTTCGCGCTGAGTGTCTGCTTGCCAACGTAAGTATCCTTGACTGAAAAGGGATCCTTTTTATAAAATGTCTGTACGAAAGGCACGGTTGCTTTTATAAAAATTAGTTAATAAAAAAAATTTTTGCGCTACAAACATACATTTTGCTGTAATTAAGGTGAGCAGCATTTCGAAAAATGAACTTTGAAATTATACCAGCTGTAGAATATGCAAATATTATGTCAAGTGAATTGCCTGTAATTAGAAATGATAATTATTTGCATTTCGTTGTAAAAAAAATTAAAAAAATGCAAATGGAGTACACAACATGAGCGATAAAAATCGAAATATATAACACAACTGAAGCAATTTTCGTAAATTTTACTTGATTTTTGTTTCAAATAAAATCAAAAATATGTGATTATTTTGGAAAAGCATACAGCTTTGGATATATAATATTATAATTAATAAATGTATAATTAATACACACCGAAATTTGTGAATGTATTGAGAAATATTTAAAGGATCGTCTGAGTGTGACCCTCCGAAAAATCACAAATTTCCGCGATTTTTTTTAAATGTGAAAATTAACTAATCGGTCCGGTTTTTTGTTTTATAAATAAATAAATTCATGACAAATACAAAATAATTTTTTTATGTTTATTTATTGGGTGTATAATAGTTAATAAATTGTTGAAATGACACGTAAAAAAAGGTCCCGTACGATGTCCACGATTGCGGCTGCAATTTTGATCTAAAACAAAAATTTCAGAAAGATTATTAATCTGTAGGAAAGTGGGTATCGCGCTATGGAAGCCTTTATTTTTTTTTAATTTAACAAAATGGCGGCGGTTTGAACAAAAATTATCGAATTTGGCGCTTTTTTTCGACAGTTTTTCGTAGAAAAAAAATAGCAAGATTTCAAAAAACAAAAAAGAAGGCTTCCGTAGCGCGATAATGAATGACCTTAAGTATGTTTTCTCCGAATTGGAACTAGATATCTTCAAAACTCTTCCTTTAAGAGTGGAAACTGTTTTTAAAAACCGCTGAGAAAAACGCGTTTAAAGATTGGAGTCGTTGCGTTCCTCACTCTTTGCCCTTTCTACAAGAAACGCTGTAGTTACGGTCGCTACAAAATTTGAATTTTGATTTAAAAATTTGAGAGAATGTTTATTACAGTGTATACTATGTATAATGCAACAAAAAAAAGATATTTCGAAAATTTCACACTGAGACGATCCCTTAAGTCAAAAATTATTGATGACTTAGTATTTTTCAATATTCAAGTTCATTTTAACGCTATTTTTAAGAAAAATATAATATAAGACTAATATTACTTTTGTGTTTGTTTAATTGAGCGAATTGATTTTCAAATGATTAATAAAGTTTGAAGTAGTTTCAAATCCTAACGAATGAGATGAATTAACTTTAGAACACTTTTCTCAGCAAGACATTGATCGTGTACAGTTTCGTGTTTACTTAATTACGAAGTCAAACCGAAACAATCCATTGTTCTTAGCAGAATGCATTTTCCGTGCTTATGATATTGAGATTTCCCGTGAAGCAACTCCAAAGTGAATTTATTATAAAATAAATCACTTGTCTGCACATTGTACAATGTAATAATAAAATAATAAAACAACAAAAATTATACGGATATGTGTGTAGGTGTGTGCAGTGCTCAAATGGATGTTTGATAAGATTGCACTAACTTTATTTTATTATACTAAAGTTGCTTAAAGGCGTATAGGTCTTATCACTCTGAGTCTCGTATAACATTGAGAATATCTTTAAGTAAATATTACCGTTTTTATTGCCCATCATTTGGTTCATGCAGCAATTGGATTTTAAAGTATGTTAAAAAACAACAATAAATAACCGAGTGTCAATATGTATTTAACTAATCAAGATGTCTACAGACTTGCAAATTTGATAACTAAAAGTGCATTTGTTGCGTACTTGCAAAGAGTAACGAGTTTTTTTGAGGTACTTCGATTCATAATTTCATCAATCATTTAAAGATTTTCAGTGGAGATAACTTTCAACAAAAAACAAATGTTATTTCTGCGACCAATCACTTTTATTTTGGATTTTAGAAACGATTTATGAACTAGATTGTTTTTGCGCTAAATATGCACGTACGTACATACATATATTAAGTTACGTATGTATATGTAGGTACATTTGCAATTGAAATTTTCTTTCGCATTTTATATCTACGATTTATGCGACAATCTTTCTCTGCAAGAGCGAACAGCTGTTGCTTTAAGTGCTTTCATGGCACGCGCGCTTGATTTTCCTAGCATTGTCAAGGCCTGACATGCCACACAGCGAGACACACGACTAATTCTAATTCCGTGTACTTTTTGTCAGTGGCGGTGTGGTTTACAGCTCCACTGCTTATTCTCACTAATAAGAGTGATTACTTAATGGATTTCAAGGCCGTCGGCTTTATTTGAATTTAGATCGCTATATCTATGACAGTGAATGGTTTGAAATAATGAATTGCTTTGGTTCAATTTAAGTTAATGAGTAAATATGTTTGTCAATAACTTAAGCGTTGGTTATGTCTACATTCACTGCTGAATAGAGATTAAAATTCCGTATTGTACATATGTATGTATATATCATGTGTGTATATTAACATTGTGATATTCAGACAATTAAAATAAGTATACTTTGTAGATTTAGAGGAATTAAGTTAATTTTAAATTTTGTTTATTATGAGCTTTTATTAATAATTATATTCAATTGCAAGACCACAATTGATAAAAAAAAACCAAACAAAAAGCTTTATTAAGGCAAAAACCCTGATTATCAGTGGTTCAATCAAGCTCTTGTATATCATATGTACATATGTACATAACATATTATACTGTCTGATTGTATGTATGTTGTCAATAATATAGTTAAGCTAATTGTTTAATAACAATTAAACTGGCTAATTCCGACACTTGGCGCTCCAACCTGTCAAATAAAATCAGTTAAACCCGCGCACCTAAATACACGTAGCACCTGTGCCATGCCTCTATATGTATGAGTGTTAGAACTTGTTGCACTAGCTTAAAAAATGTAAACAAAGAAATCAAGGTAATTTCGGCCGAAACCCGCTTGACTCTGTAAATCTATTGCGTTGACTTATCCAAATAAATACGCAAATGACCGACGAAATCGAATAAAAGTGATTTTTACGTCTTTGCCGCCGGTGATATACTCACATAAACGTGCGCACATTTGCATGTGTGTGCGTCGGCAATTAAAATGTGCACGGCAATGTCAAGCATTCAGGTTATTACTCTGTGCGCACGTTACATTTTCGGCGCTAACTGGAAAATTAAAAAAAAATAAACAAAAAGAACAGAAATAAACTGAAATTACTCACTTCTCAAGCGGACAATCGCACCAACACAGGTGGATTTCTGTGTTTCCGAAAAGGTCAAAATATTCGCAAATTCGTGTTCACTTTAGTGGGTTAATGGTAACACCTGTTGCGGCGACTTCGGAGCAGAGGATTTTTTTAAATTCAATAATTTTTTAAAATACTTAGATATGCACATATTTTCAACTAGTCTATAGAGAGAAGGCACGGTGCTTGAAATTCTGTTAAAAAAAGGAAACAATAATAAATACACATTATTATTCATATTATTATATAATATATACAAATAATATATAATGCTATATTAAATTAACTTGTCAGCAATAAGATTTGGAGTTATGTATATGTTCCAATTGACTCATTAACGTCATTTTCTGATTATATATGTACAATCACTGTTCTGAGAAATTTTTGTTTGTGCTTTATGATTCAAATGAAAGCAGTTTCTCTGTTGCCGTCAAATAGTTTTCTCATAGTTATTATTATATTTTATTGTTGTTGTATTATACTGTTTTAATTATAGCTACTGTGTATATGAATATTTTGCCATTTCTTCATTCGCAAATTAATAATTGTTAATTAAAAAGGTTGCTATATCTCAAACTTGAAGGTACGTCATCTCATTAAATAACACAATTCGAAATTTTATCTGATTATTTCACTGTACAATATATACATAAATCAAGCACTCGTGACGATATCGGAGTAAAACTTTATATTTACAAATAGTGTCTTCAAATTACACCATCTCTCCTCAAAAATGATCGAAATCGGAACTTCAGTGCTTATGCTTGACTTTTTAACGAAAATATCGGCCAATCAATCGGAAAACTGATCTAAAACCAGATTAAGTGAACATGTTTTCGATTGTAAAAATTGTGGTTATCGTTTTTTGCCATAGCTAAGATAAATTTACCGGTTTCTGTTAGTTAGATTAATGAATACTAAAATATTGACTATAAGATAAGTTAACAAGAACACCAAATATTATTGTAATCCAGCCTTACTTGTTTGTTATTTAGGTTTTTTTATTACAATTTTAATTTAAATTTTTTCATTTACAGACGCCCACCAGTGGAACCAAAAGGCCGACAATTTCCTCACGACTTCATTTGGGGCATCGGTACGTCAGCATATCAAATTGAGGGTGGTTGGAATGCATCTGGCAAAGGAGAATCAATTTGGGATCATCTAACACACACTTACCCGGAAAAAATTACTGATCAGTCAAATGGGGATGTTTCATCGGACAGTTATCATCAGGTAAAAAATATGCATACAATTAGGCATACTTATACCATATAACCTGATTATACATATGTACATATACATACATTCCTCACAGTACAATTATTTTGAAATAGAAAAGGGGGAACTTTGCTCTGTTTTTATAAATATTATTTCTCCCCAAAATTCTAGGAATATTATCGTACTTTTTTATGATATAGTCGATTACGAGTTATAATTTGAACTGGAAACTGGTATGCAAATGTTTGCTAAGTTTCTGCGGTTGTAACGTAGAGCTTTCACGCCTAGAAGTGATTGCATAGAAATTACGATAAAAATTATTGACCAATTAACGAAGCAGTCTGGCGTGTGATGACATCCAATGCTTATTTTTATATGTATTTTCCAATTTCTATAAGACTACTTACATATTCAAATCAAAGTGCTATAAACCTGAGCGTTTGTGTGTAAAATAGGGTGGTCGGTTTCTGAATCTAACTAAATATAAATTAGCACAGAACATCAATCACTTAAAGTAAAGAAAGTAAGCGAGCATACTAAATCACAGAAAAACGAAAAATGCATAACTTCTGGGCCAATTAATTCAATTAATTTCGTAATTGACTTTTTTGATTTACATTTACGAAAATTTGGAACGGTTGGAATTTGCTAGAGAACAAGTTAGTTCACCCTAGTATAAAATACAAGTAGAGATTTACATTCACCAAATGCATAAATTAACTCGAAAGCGGTAACTAATGTGCATTAATGAAATGAAAGACTTAAAATTATATTCCAATGGTTCTAACAGGTGGCAATTTGTAAGCACAATTTTACTGCAAAGAATAATTTTATATGCACATGTTGACAAGATCGATTAATGCGGATTAATTGACTTAATATGTGGATAGGCGTCACGAATTGACATGACTTAAGTAGATGGAGGTGTCGGAATTGAAAATAACAAGTCCCTCCCCGAAATATCAATGATTTCTATAAGACTTTAGAACCGAAGGGACCATTTCAAACTGTGTGCCTACAAACAACTATGCCTTCGAAATTAATTCAGAAAATAATAAAACAACTTTACTGCAAACAATGAAGACACCTGAAAATGTTGCAAATTAATGAGCTATTGATAAAACACTAGCCACTTGTTGAAACAAGGTCTTCTTTGTTATCTTTTCATTGCAGAGCAAAATGAATGTTTTCCTCTGTCACTACAATTCAAACTCTTTATCTTAATATTTTTTATATATCTTTTTTCTATTTTCCTCCGCACAGTGGCGTCGCGATGTCCAAATGGTGCGTGACCTAAATGTACACGTGTACCGATTTTCGATCTCATGGCCCCGCATAATGCCGGGCGGCTATATGAATAATGTCAGCAGTGAAGGTATTCGCTACTACAGTGATCTGATTAACGAGCTTCTGCACTATAATATTACACCAATGGTCACAATCTATCACTGGGATCTACCACAACGTTTACAAGAATTGGGTGGCTGGACCAATCCCGAAATTATACCAGTATTTAAAGATTATGCGCGTCTATTGTTCGAGATGTATGGCGATCGTGTAAAGATCTGGACAACGATCAATGAACCTTGGCATATATGTGAATATGGTTATGGTGTTGATTATATGGCGCCCTCCATTAATTATCCTGGAATTCCGAACTATTTGTGCGGACACAATTTACTAAAGACACATGCTGAAGTGGTGCATATGTATCGTGACCAATATCAGGAACTACAGAAGGGTAAAATCGGCATGACTATGGACACATCGTATATGCAACCGAAAACGGATTCGGACGATGATCGCGAAGCATCTGAGCGTGCTTTGCAATTCTATATAGGCTGGTTTGCACATCCGATATTCTCAAAAAGTGGCAACTATCCGCAAATCATGATTGATCGTATACGCAATTTGAGCAAAGAACAAGGTTTCACGCGTTCACGTTTGCCGGAATTCACACAGGAAGAAATAAATCGCATACGCGGAACTGCAGATTTCTTTGGCCTTAATTCATACACCACTAAACGAGTGACGAAGAACGATCATAACAATACTGTTAATTTTCCCACCCCATCATTCAGTCACGATATGGGCGTCGTCGAGGATCAAGATCCCACCTGGGACAGTTCGGGTTCGTCGTGGTTAAAGGTAAGTGAAATTTAAATATTTCTCAATTAATTTTTTGATTTCTGAAATTGGAGTGCGTCGAAAGAGAGCTTGTTATTCATCGTAATCAAATTTTAAGTATAATAAATCAATTAGCATATTTTAGAGGCAACTATTCAATATCTTAAAAGTAGACCTTCTTGCGATATTTCGTGGATTGGAGATAGACAAATATTATACCTGTTTTTGAAAAATTTAAATAATTTAATTTGTTACACATTTTTTCATAACCGTATACATATGTATCAATAAGATAGTGCAAACAAATTTAAAAAATAATTTATTCACTATTTCGGAAAAAATGTAATTTTTTTGATTTCTATTAATTTATAATTATATGGGATTTCCATGAATTTATGCTCAATTAAGAAATATACAGATAGAGATACCTCTTTTATGCAGATGTTATTTATCTATTTTAGTATATCTAAAATTAGTCTTTATTGATAAGTTCCGCTAAACCATTTTGAGTGGAAACTCATTAAAGAAAAATGTTAGAAAAAAACAGTTTGAAAGTTGTGGAGTTCAAGTATAAAAAGCCACTTAATGAGTCTGAACGGACTTAAATATTTTTGTGATCAATCTACTATTTTCAATTTTGAAAAAGTATATGTATACAATTTTTTTGTAATTAAAACATTTTTAATTAACAAATTTTAGGTCGTTCCCAAAGGCATGTACAATTTACTTATGTGGATCATGCGAGAATATGACAATCCGCCTATAATTGTGACTGAAAATGGCGTAAGCGACAAAGGTGGCCTTGAGGATTACAAACGCGTTGATTATCTCAACGCCTATCTCTCCGGTAAGTCTGAAATATATATGTATATGCATATAGAGAAATATTTATTGATAATTACTATCTTTATTAATTAATTATCTAATTTTTAATTACTATCTTCATTAATGGTTACAGCCATTTTGGATGCAATTGAAGATGGTGCAAATGTACAGGGGTACACTTATTGGAGTTTGATGGATAGTTACGAGTGGAAAGTTGGCTATACGTAAGTATTTTATACTAACTTGATCTCATGATTTTACGAATGCTTTCGAAAATTATATTGAACTTTACCAAGTTTTTACCGATTTTTTCTTACAAATTTTAGAGAAAAATTCGGGCTCTACCACGTCGACTTCAATCATCCGAATCGCACGCGTACGCCTAAGATCGCCGCCAAGGTCTACGCGCAGATATGCAAGACGAACACGATTGACTGGAGCTATCGGCCAACATTGGATGAATACCAAATTAATGCGATGGCACAGTTAGCCGAAGTTGAGGCCGTTGGCAATTCTACATCGAGTGCGAGTACTATATACAACACATTAACCGGTCGAAGTTGGCATAGCATAACATTACTTTTGTTAATTGCAAATTACTTACTACGAATCTAAGCTTTCATCTCAGTTAATGTTGCCTTAAGGTGTGCTTTGTAAATACGAAGAAATGTATATAGTATTTAATTCTCTCGTTAGTTAATGGCTAAAGTATTATATTATTTATATTAAAAGAAGATACCTAATAAAACATTTTATACTATTAAAAATATTTTTGGTTTTCATATTAAGGACAATTAATTGAACAATTAATTATTAAATTAAGTGTGTTAGAAGCAAATTTATTTCAACCACATATCAAAAAGGATTGAAAAGTCAAAATATCTGGATATCTGGTCCTTTATGAATATGGAAAGAAATTTCATTGTTATTGACTAGTTGGGCTTGTGAGCAAAATTCAGGATCTTAGTGTTGTATTTGCTTTTAATATTTGCTCAATTTTGTCGTTGTTGAAAACTGGAACTATTTTTTTTAATTTCGCTAACATTGGGTAAATTTTAATTCCATTATAGTTACCATTTCGTCATAACAAATGATTTTCTTTTAAGTAGTGCACAAAGATACAAAAGTAAGAAAGTTTGTAAGACTAAAATTGACATTTTTTCCTAACCCTTTTACTCCAGCCTAATATGTATATTTACATGTAATATGTATGTATGATAGAAGTACTTATATACGAGTAGTATACTCACGTACTTATGTACCTAATTGATGTACGTACGATGTAATATTTTGAGAACACTTGGAGTTTTTAATTAAATCTTATACTTATTTGAGAATCTATAATAAAATAATTTAATTATATAAAAGAATACGTTGCATCATTTTTGGATGGAGGATGAATAATTTCTTCTTCAGAATTCTCATAGATTCCATAAATCCGGTGAGCAATTCTCAATGTCCACCGTAATATAATTTGTAATAGTAACATTTGAAGGGATAAAAGTGGGATTTCTCCAAAAAATGCGACCTAGAAAATAACGTACAAATTTAAAAGATTTACTAAAGGAAATTTGTATGAAATTTGACTTTTAAACGTTATTGCCTATTCAAGAGTTCCAGTTGTGGAGAATTTCGAGTTATAGAAGATCGAGTTATGGAAGTTTAATTGGAGTTGCTTTAAGTTCCCAACTTAAGATCATTGTTTATTTGAAATACCCCACTTAAACGTGTAACTTAAGCGTTCTCGAAAACAAGCGCTAAAACACTTGTGAATCATTTGAAAGTTGTAATAAATTTTTACCCTGACCAGGCTATACTAAAGCTGCCACAAAAAATTAGGTCCAATAAATTGTACATATATACATATGTATATACGTATATGACAGATTAGCTATGTCTTCTGTCTGTCTGTATATACGCGAAATGAGGACTACAATTTTTAGATCTGAAATTTTAAAAATGTATTTTTCTAGCCAATTAGCTGCCGCTTTGTCGGAACTCTCGGTATCGGACCACTATAGCATATACACACATCCCAGCAAAAGTAGTGTGACCAAAACTCCATAACCACTCCACTTACATAATTCACTTATTATTAACACACCGCGACGTTAGTTCTGCTTTCTCCAGAATGGATAAGGCAGCGAAGCAAATGGGCGCCACTTTGCGAAAAGAAGAAACGACTGACGCGCTGTTGTTAACTCGGCTTTAATCGTGTAAGCGCTGTCTACGCCAGTAAAGAAGAAGACGAATTTAAAGCAATTACTGAAAATTTTTAGAAATGATTGTAAGAAGGAAAATTCAGTTTGTAATGTATGTATATATAATTGGTAATATTTAGAAACTAATCCGAAATAATTACTGAAAATTTATAAAAATAGAAAGAAAAAATATGCATAGCTGTTATGCATAAATATGTAAACTTAAAATAAATTATCAAAAAAGAATAAAATAAAAATTTCAATTATTTTATTTACAAGGGAAAAGGTAACCGATACGACAGACAGTGGTAACTAATGAATAACCAAATAAATAATCCATAGCGAGGGGCGATGAGTAACCATAACAGTAACCAAACAAACTATTTTCAATAGCAGATGGCTGTCCAAACAAATAGTCAATGAGACGGGCGCGGAATGCATTGGCGGCTACCGCGATTGTTGGCGTTGTTTGTTCAATTGACTCTGCTGCCGCCGTATATAAAAATTAGTTAATAAAAAAATTTTTTTTTGCACTATAAACATACATTTTGCATTAATTAAGGTGAGCAGCATTTCGAAAATCAACTTTGGAATTTTAGCTGGGATGCTAACTTAATTTTTGATCGAAAATATCGGTCAATGTGTAAGATATATAATTGAAATTATGGGATAATACTTCTCTCACCTTGGTGTGTTCGTAAGTTAAAAATGGGTTGAATCGGGCCAATACTTCCCTTAGTCCCCATATACCTATTATAAAGAAAATCGAACTTCCGGGTGACTTTGTACCGCTTATAATGGCCAATATGTGAGCTATCTCAATGAAAATGTGGGAAGGTGTTTTACTCATAACAGTGTATCTTTGTGCTTAAAATATATTAATTTAAGCGAAAACTTGACTTACCCCCCATATGTATATGTAGATAATATCAGGATTTTCGAACATCCGGCTGACTTTACTCTATATGATTGGTTTTTTATTTTTTAGGATGTGACATGTTAATAGTATGTGGTATTAGGAAAAAAAATAAAATCTGGTCGAATTGTTCTAATTGACTCATTAATGTAATTTTCTGATTATAGTTAATCACTGTTCTGAGAAATTTTTATTGTGCATTGTAATTCAAATAAAAGCAGTTTTTCTGTTGGCGTCGAAGAGTTTTCTCATAGTGATTATTATTTTTAATTTTTGTTGCAGTGCAATGCAATCATAGCTCTTGTATCTATGAATGTTTTGCTCTTTTTCATTCGCAATTTAATAATTGTTAATTAAAAATGTTGCTATATCACAAAATTGAAGGTCCGGAATCTCATTAGCCAACTTAAATTTCGAAATTATATCTCATTATTTCTCTGTACAATATGTAATGAAGCACCTGTCTTCCTCTTCCTCTGCTTCCCCCGGTGGGTACTGCGTCGAATACTTTTAAAACTGGAGTGTTTTCGTCCATTCGGACAACATGACCTAGCCAGCGTAGCCGCTGTCTTTTAATTTGCTGAACTATGTCAATATAGTCGCATAACTCGTACAGCTCATCGTTCCATCGAATGCGATATTCGCCGTGGCCAACGATCCAGGGCCATAAATCTTTCGCAGAATCTTTCTCTCGAAATCTCCCAGCGTCAACTCATCAGATGTTGTCATCGTCCATGCCTCTGCACCATATAGCAGAACGAGAATAATGAGTGCCTTACAGAGTTTGGTTTTTGTTCATCGAGAGAGGCCTTTACTTCTCAATTGCATACTTAGTCCGATGTATCACCTGTTGGCAAGAGTTATTCTGCGTTGGATATTGTTGTTGGTGTTAATGTTGGTTCCAAGATTGACGAAATTGTCTACAACTTTAAATTTATGACTGTCAACACTGACGTGGACAGGAGATATTTCGTCTTACCCTTGTTATATACAACATTTATTAATACAAATTTTTTCCATCCACAGAAAATATGCCACCAGTTTTGATATTTGATAATTCATCTTAGCTCTTCCTTATTTGTTTCTTGATTATTTTGAATGTACTTTAATATTAACTTTTTCATTTCCAGAGGCCCACCAGTGGAACCAAAAAAACGACAATTTCCTCACGGCTTCATTTGGGGCATCGGTTCGTCACCATATCAAATTGAGGGTGCTTGGAATGAATCTGGCAAAGGAGAATCGATTTGGGATCATCTAACACACAATT
The DNA here is from genome assembly GCF_016617805.1 of Bactrocera tryoni. NCBI lineage: Eukaryota > Metazoa > Arthropoda > Insecta > Diptera > Tephritidae > Bactrocera > Bactrocera tryoni. The sequence goes on along the minus strand of NC_052503.1, from coordinate 7,308,788 downwards.
ACCCGGAAAAAATTGCTGATCAGTCAAATGGGGATATTGCATGTGACAGTTATCATCAGGTAAAATATACAAATACAATTAGGCATACTTATGCCAAATTACCTGAATATATAAATTGTTATCGGTTTTCCTCAAGCGCAACTAATTTTATATAAAACCATGGGGAGATTTGCTCTATTTTTATAAACATTATTTTTTCCCAAAATTCTAGGAATATTTTATCGTACTTTTTCTCTGATTAACAAGTAGGTGAAGTGATTAGTAAGTGATTGCATAGAAATTACGATAAAAACAAGTAAGGAAGGGCTAAGTTCGGGTGTCACCGAACATTTTATACTCTCGCATGGTAAGAAAAGTGATAATCGAGATTTCATTATCCGTCATTTACATATTTTTCAAATACCGTATTTGTGTAAAGTTTTATTCCGCTATCATCATTGGTTCCTAATGTTTATACTCGTATTATACAAAGAAGGCATCAGATGGAATTCAAAATAGCTTTATATTGGAAGAAGGCGTGGTTGTGAACCGATTTCACCCATATTATATCGTACATGTCATCAGGGTGTTAAGAAAATATTATATACCGAATTTCATTGAAATCGGTCTAGTAGCTCCTGAGATATGGTTCTTGGTCCATAAGTGGGCGGCGCCACGCTTCATTTAAATTTACAAAAAAGCCTGGGGGCAGCTTCCTTCTGCCACTTCTTCCGTAAAATTTAGTGTTTCTGACGTTTTTTGTTAGTCGGTTAACGCACTTTTAGTGATTTTGAACATATAACCTTTGTATGGGAGGTGGGCGTGGTTATTATCCGATTTCTTCCATTTTTGAACTGTATATGGAAATACCTGAAGAAAACGACTCTGTAGAGTTTGGTTGACATAGCTATAACAGTTTCCGAGATATGTACAAAAAACTTTGTAGGGGGCGGGGCCACGCCCACTTTTCCACAAGAATTACTTCCAAATATGTCCCTCCCTAATGCGATCCTTTGTGCCAAATTTCACTTTAATATCTTTATTTATGGCTTAGATTATGACACTTTATAGGTTTTCGGTTTCCGCCATTTTGTGGGCGTGGCAGTGGGCCGATTTTGCCCATCTTCGAACTTAACCTTCTTATGGAGCCAAGGAATACGTGTACCAAGTTTCATCATGATATCTCAATTTTTACTCAAGTTACAGCTTGCACGGACGGACAGACGGACGGACAGACGGACGAACAGACAGACATCCGGATTTCGACTCTACTCGTCGCCCTGATCACTTTGGTATATATAACCCTATATCTGACTCTTTTAGTTTTAGGACTTACAAACAACCGTTATGTGAACAAAACTATAATACTCTCGTTAGCAACATTGTTGCGAGAGTATAAAAAATGATTGACCAATTAACGAAGCAGTCTGGAGTGTGATGACATCCAATGCTCATTTTTATCTGTATTTTCCAATTTCTATAAGACTACTTACATATTCAAATCAAAGTGCTATAAACCTGAGCGTTTGTGTGTAAAATAGGGTGGTCGGTTTCTGAATCTAACTAAATATAAATTAGCACAGAACATCAATCACGTAAAGTAAAGAAAGTAAGCGAGCATACTAAATCACAGAAAAACGAAAAATGCATAACTTCTGGGCCAATTAATTCAATTAATTTCGTAATTGACTTTTAATTTGATTGACATTTTTTGGCATCATTAGTCGCCGACTTACGAAAATTTGGAACTGTTGGAATTTGCTAGAGAACAAGTTAGTTCACCCTAGTATAAAATACAAGTAGAGATTTACATTCACCAAATGCATAAATTAACTCGAAAGCGGTAACTAATGTGCATTTATGAAATGAAAGACTAAAAATTATATTCTAATGGTTCAAACAGGTGGCAATTTGTAAGCACAATTTTACTGCAAAGAATAATTTTATATGCACATGTTGACAAGATCGATTAATGCGGATTAATCGAATTAATTGACTAAATGTGTGGATGAGGCGTCTGCGAATTGACATGACTTAAGTAGATGGAGGTGTCGGAAATGCAAATAAAAAGTTCCCTTACAACGGGTTGCTAATATTATTATCAATTGTGGACTGATAAAAACAAATCTTGAGATTTTCTCGACCGCAGTCGAAAGTTCAATGATTTCTATATGATTCTATAACTGAAGGGAGCGCTTCAAACTTTTTGCACATAAGCAATTATGCCTTAGAAATTAATTCAAAAAGAATAAAAGACACAACTTTAGTTCAAACAATGAAGGCACCTGGAAATGAAGCAAATTAATGAACTATTGATAAAACACTAGCCACTAGTTGAGACAAGGTCTTCTTGTTATATTTCTACACTACTACAATTCAGACTCTTTATCTGAACATTTTTTATAAATTTTATTGCATTCCAAAGTGAAAAAGGTTTTTTACCTCGAGTACGCTATTTAATTAAACTTTTCTATTTCCCTCCGCACAGTGGCGTCGCGATGTACAAATGCTGCGTGACCTAAACGTACACGTGTACCGATTTGCGATCTCATGGCCCCGCATCTTGCCGGGCGGCTATATGAATAATGTCAACAGTGAAGGTATTCGCCACTACAATGATATGATTAACGAGCTTCTGCACTATAATATTACACCAATGGTCACAATCTATCACTGGGATCTACCACAACGTTTACAAGAATTGGGTGGCTGGACCAATCCCGAAATTATACCAGTATTTAAAGATTATGCGCGTCTATTGTTCGAGTTGTATGGCGATCGTGTAAAGATCTGGATAACGATCAATGAACCGACGCTTACATATGTGAATATGGTTATGGTGTTGATTATGTGGCGCCCTCCTATAATTATCCTGGAATTCCGAACTATTTGTGCCGGACACTATATAGCTAAAGGCACATGCCGAAGTGGTGCATATGTATCGTGACCACTATCAGGAAGTACAGAAGGGCAAAATCGGTTTTACTATGCACACATCGTATATGCAACCCAAAACGGATTCGGACGATGATCGCAAAGCATCTGAGCGTGCTATGCAATTCTATTTGGGCTGGTTTGCACATCCGATATTCTCGAAAAGTGGCAACTATCCGCAAATCATGATCGATCGCATAGGTAATTTTAGCAAACAACAAGGTTTCACTCGTTCACGTTTACCGGAATACACAGAGGAAGAAATAATTCGTATACGCGGAACTGCGGATTTCTTTGGCCTTAATACGTACACAACTAGCCGAGTGACGTTCAACGATCAAAACAATACTGCTAATTTTCCCGTGCCGTCATTCAGTCACGATATGGGCGTCGTCGAGGATCAAGATCCCAACTGGCCCGATACGCAATCGTCAGTGTTTAAGGTAATTGAAACTTAAATATTCATCAATTAATTTTTTGATCTTTGAAATTGAAAGTGCGTAGAAAGAGAGTTGAATATAGTTTGTTATCTATCATAATCATTATCAAACCATGTACATATGTATCAATAAGATAGCGCAAAGAAATTTGAAAAATAATTTATATACTATTTCGAAAAAAATGTAAATTTTTTGATTTCTATTAATTTATAATTATATGGGATTTCCATAAATTTATGCTCAAGTTCCGCTAACCATTTTGAGTGAAGTGAAATCTCATTAAAGAAAAATATTACATGGAATGGAAAAAACAGTCGGAAAGTTGAGGAATTTGATAAGATCTAATGTTATAGGATGAGAATTAGAAGTTTTTTTGAGTAATATTTCTTATGTATAATCCAATAAGGTAATATCCGCATCGACCATAATTACCATTAGAGATGTGTGGGAAAATTCGAATGAAGTTCCGCATCAGCAGAAGAAACTGTTGGATAATTAAAACTTATTTAAGTATGTATAATAAGTCGTTAAATGAGTCTGAAGCGAGCTAAAATAATATATTTGTAATCAATCCACCTCCACAATCCACAGTTTCAAAAAATATATAAATTTTTTTAGTAATGAAAACATTTTTAATGAACACATTTTAGGTCGTTCCCAGTGGCATGTACAGTTTACTAATGTGGATCGTGCGAGAATATGACAATCCGCCTATATTTGTGACTGAAAATGGCGTAAGCGACGAAAGCGACCTTGAGGATTACAAACGCATTGATTTTCTCAACGCCTATCTATCCGGTAAGTCTGAAATATATATATGCATACAGAGAAATATTTATTGATAGTATCTGAAAAAAATTATCCAATTTTTAATTATTATATATTATATAATGGATCTTTATTAATGATTACAGCCATTTTGGATGCCATTGAAGATGGTGCAAATGTACAGGGATACAATTATTGGAGCTTGATGGATAGTTTCGAGTGGAAAGGTGGCTATACGTAAGTATTTTATACTAACTTGATCTACGTTTTTTACCAAGTTTCTTACATATTTTAGAGCACAATTCGGTCTCTACCACGTCGACTTCAATCATCCGAATCGCACGCGTATGCCTAAGATCGCCGCCAAGGTCTACGCACAAATTTGCAAGACGAACACGATTGATTCGAGCTATCGGCCAACATTGAATGAATCCCAAACTAACACGATGGCACAGTTACCCGAAGTTGAGGCCGTTGGCAATTCTACATCGAGTGCGTGTACTATATACAACACATTAACCGGCCGAAGTTGGCATAGCATAACATTACTTTTGTTAATTGCAAATTACTTACTACGAATCTAAGCTTTCATCTCAAGTTAATGTTGCCTTAAGGTGTGCTTTGTAAATACGAAGAAATGTATATAGTATTTAATTCTCTCGTTAGTTAATGGCTAAAGTATTATACTATTTATATTAAAAGAAGATACCAAATAAAACAATTTATACTATTAAAAAATATTTTTGGTTTTCATATTAAGGACAATTAATTGATCAATTAATGAGAAGTGTTTTACGACAATGCAACTCTGTTGGATAAGCAAAAGTCTGTTAGAAGCAAATTTATTTCAACCACATATCAAAAAGGATTGAAAAGACAAAATATCTGGATATCTGGTCCTTTATGAATATGGAAAGAAATTTCATTGTTATTGACTAGTTGGGCTTGTGAGCAACATTCAGAATCTTAGTGTTGTATTTGCTTTTGATATTTGCTCAATTTTGTCGTTGTTGAAAACTGGAACTAATTTTTTTATTTCGCTAACATTGGGTAAATTTTAATTCCATTATTGTTAATATTTCGTCATAACAAATGATTTTTATACCCTCGCAACAAAGTTGCTAAGGAGAGTATTATAAGATTGTTCACATAACGGTTGTTTGTAAGTCCTAAAACTAAAAGAGTCAGATATATGGTTATATATACCAAAGTGATCAGGGCGACGAGTAGAGTCGAAATTCAGATGTCTGTCTGTCCGTCCGTGCAAGCTGTAACTTGAGTAAAAATTGAGATATCATGATGAAACTTGGTACACGTATTCCTTGGCTCCATAAGAAGGTTAAGTTCGAAGATGGGCAAAAATCGACCCACGACCAACGCCCACAAAATGGCGAAAACCGAAAACCTATAAAGTGTCATAACTAAGCCATAAATAAAGATATTAAAGTGAAATTTGGCATAAAGGATCGCATTAGGGAGAGGCATATTTGGACGTAATTTTTTTGGAAAAGTGGGCGTGGCCCCGCCCCCTACTAAGTTTTTTGTACATATCTCGGAAACTACTATAGCTATGTCAACCAAACTCTACGGACTCGTTTCCTTCAGGCATTTCCATATACAGTTCAAAAATGGTGGAAATTGGTTAATAACCACGCCCACCTCCCATACAAAGGTTATGTTGAAAATCACTAAAAGTGTGTTAACCGACTAAGCTAACCGAAGCTGCACCCAGGCTTTTTTAAAAATTGAAAATGGGCGTGGCGGCGCCCATTTATGGACCAAAAACCATATCTCAGGAACTACTAGACCAATTTCAATGAAATTCGGTATATAATATGTTCTTAACTCGTGATCGGACTATAACTTTTCAAGGGCCCTGATATAGAACACGAAGAATTCAGTGCCTAACCCAACCTAACCTAATTTTTCACCGAAAATATCGGTAAATCTCTCAGATATTTTCATGTAATTCAGAGGGCATCATTTTTATACTCTCGCAATAAAGTTGCTAATAACGGTATCTCGATTATCACTTTATCATGCGAGAGTATAAAATGTTCGGTGACACCCGAACTTAGCCCTTCCTTACTTGTTTTTAAGTAGTGCGCAAAGATACAAAGGTAAGAAAGTTTGTAAGACTAAAATTGACATTTTTTCCCAACCTTTTTTTTCCAGCCTAATATAAGTATCTACATGTAATATGTATGTATGATAGAACTACTTATATACGAGTAGTATACTCACGTACTTATGTACCTAATTGATGTACGTACGATGTAATATTTTGAGAACACTTGGAGTTTTTAATTAAATCTTATACTTATTTGATTAATTATATAAAAGAATACCTAGCATCGTTTTTGGATGGAGGATGAATAATTTCTTCTTCAGAATTCTCATCGTTTTCCAAAAAATGCGACCTAGAAAATAACGTACCAATTTAAAAGACAAAAGGAAATTTGACTTCTAAACGCTATTGCCTATTCAAGAGTTCCAGTTGTGGAGAATTTCGAGTTATAGAAGATCGAGTTATGGAAGTTTAATTGAAGTTGCTTTAAGTTCCCAACATAAGATCATTGTTTATTTGAGATACCCCACTTAAACATGTAATTTAAGCGTTCTCGAAAACAAACGCTAAAAAACTTGTCAATCGTTTGAAAGTTGTAATAAACCAGGCCAGGCTATACTAAAGGTGCCACAAAAAATTAGATCCAATAAATTGTACATACTGTGAGCGTCAAAAATAAGTAAACAGCAATTCTATCAAAATTAAAGTGTTTATTACGCAAACTTTGAAACAATAATACAAGTTTTATCATAGAATTCAAGGCCCATATTATAAGAGTTTAACTTAGTATTAATAATAATCAAAAACTAAACACAGCTAGAATTACTCCCATTTTTTCGCGTAAAAAAAAAGTAAACAGTGGCAACAACCGTTGTTTGTTTTTAATACTTGTTTCGGAGAAGCGCCAAATATCCTTTGAAAATCGTTACTATCCTAGGGAGTGAGTGTAGTAAAACATTTTTTTTTTATATCATTATTGTTTTTTTAAGGTTAAGTCGTCAAAATATCAAAATTTGTAATGGGTAAGCGAACAACCACTGAAACGGTTAAAAAATCATATGAGATTTGCATAAAAAACGTAAATCTTTGGGCGAAATCAGAGAAATAGTTGGAAGACACTATTGCACAATAAAAAAAATTGTTTATAAATATGGTAAAATTAAGACTGTTGAAAATTTGTCACGACCGGGCCGACCAAAGCGCCTTATTGACGCTGAAGCGCGATCAATAGTATGAGAAGTAAATACAAAACCAGCTTCAAACGATGTTCTAATATCAAAAGATATAGCGGAGACATCGGGTAAACCAGAAAGTGCCAGTACAATCAGGAGAACATTGCACAAAAGCGGTTTGCATGGACGTGTACTACGCCAAATGCCCTATACATCAAAGGCGAATCAACAGATGAAATTGGAATTTGCAAAAAAGTATATAAATCAGGCTGCAAACGTCTGGGAAAACATTTTTTGTACGGACGAAAGCAAATTCGAAATATTTGAGTCGAAAAACCCGCTAAAATTTGGCGATCCAAAAAACAAGCCTTTTATGATAACCGTATTAGCAACACCGTAAAGCGCGGTGGAGGCTCAGTTATGGACTAGAGTTTTATGGCAACAGCCGGTGTTGGGAATTTGGTTTTGAATGAGTCCACGATTAGAAATTGGATTATTTCATCATTTTAAAAAATAACGTTGCTCAAAGCATTGAAAAATTAGGCCCATCAGGAAACTGAATCTTTCAACAGGACAAAGATCCTAAACACAAGTCCAAATTTGTTACTGAGTGGCCGTTATATCGAACACCAAAACTCTGGATAACCCTCCTCAGACCCCAGACATTAATCCTATCAAGCATCTGTGGGAGCACCTTGACGACCTAAATAAGGCTTTGATTGAAGAATGGAGCAAAATCTCCCAAGAATTTACAAAAAAATTTTGCAGAATACATGGCTAGAAGAGTAAGTGATGTCCAGAAGTCCAAAGGAAAATAGACCAAATAGTAGAATGAATATTAATTTAGTTTACGTACATACATAGATTATAACTTTACAGAACTTTTTTTGACGCGAAAAAACGAGAGTCTTTTTAGTTTAAGTGAATTATTTTTGGCTGTGTTTAGTTTTTGATTATTATTGATACTAAGTTAAACTCTTATAATATGGGCCTTGAATTCTATAATAAAACTTTTATTATTGTATTAAAGATTGCGTTGTAATAAACATTTTAATATTGATAGAATTGCTGTTTACTTATTTTTGACGCTCACAGTATGTATATCAGTGGCGTAGCTAGGGGGGGAGAGGGGACGAAGGCGGCCGTCGCCTCGGGCGCAACGTCTTGGGGGGCGGCAAAACGATCTTCGCTGCTTTTTTAATATTCAGAAAAAAACTTCAACAAATTTTTTTACAAAATTTATTTTAAAAGATAAAGAGTTGTACACTCACAATGAAATAATTTGAATAACAATGAAAAATATTAATTTTTACTCGAATACTCTCCAGTCTTTGAATTTGTCTTATATCTTTTGGCTTACATCTTTCTTAAAAAATAGTGATAGAATTTAAAGATGCACTTTTCTAGCTTTGTCTAGCGACGTGTCACTCTCACAGTTACCCTATGCTTTGAATGCACATTAGGTCAAATGAGCGTTTTTTTTTGTGCAAAATTAATAACGATTACAAAATTATGCTATTCAAACCAAAACCTGTAAGGAGTAACTGTATTATAAAAAGTGGAAATTAACCCTCTAACGACCAAAATTTAAGATTACTCCTTTTGCAGCCATTAATGAAAACAATACATTGTTTCATTTATTAATTTTATTTGTACTGAAACAATTAATTAATCACATAAATCTAATTCATTATGTAAATTTGTATGTAGAAATTAAAGAGTTCCTCCTCAGTTTCATTAATTTCATCATCTTGGTTGTTAAGTTGAAAATCTTCTATGGGTTCGCTGCAACATAATAGTTCAATGACTTCAGGAGGTAGTGTGATACGTTTCCTCTTTTGAATGCGTTTACTTAAAAAAAATGTGGAAATTAATGGATCTGATGTATCGATAGCCCTATTAAATATGTCTAATTGTTTATTGGTGCGGTTGTTTCTACGAGCGTGATGTAATCTATCGGCTTTGTATATTTGATGTCGCGATTCAGCAGCTTGTTCTCCAAAAAACCCCATGGGAAGTGCAGTATTTTCTATTATTTCTCTTGAATGTATTAGTACTTTATGGACTGTAGAAGTCATTGGCAGCCAGGGATATAGCTCCTGAAAACGTTTTGCTCTTTGAAAGCAATATATTCCAAATTTGCTTGCATTGATTTCAAACTCGCAGGATAGACAAAACAAAATTATTTTGAAACGAAATATAAGGTCTTCGTCAACATCAGTCATTTTAGAAAAAATAGTGTGTTCAGCAAAAGCTCGACGAGCAGTGTTCCCGTCATTTGTGGAACCGGAGCCTCCTACTCTGGGCATATCTACGCGAAGTCCAAGCTTTTTCCAAAAATCGTTTTGAATGTCTACTTTTCTTTTTAAGACAGTTAACTTATCTTCTCCTCGTATCTGCCACTTTTGTATTTTGCATTTATAGCCTAAATGTAATAGAAATTCAAAAAATCTAATCCAACAATGAAGGGGGCCAATTCCAAATTTTAAGGTTTCCTCTTTTGCATGAAATACTTCACTTTTGTAATCACACGTGTTCATAAAGTCCTTAGGTGTAGCACCACAAATGGAACAAGCCTGGTTTGATCTAGTCCCAGTTATAATGTTTAAAACTTTTCCATCAATTAGTGTTAAAAATAATTTAAAGGATATTTCCACACATTTTCCATCACCAATTGATATTGTTAGGGTTTTTAAGGCATTAACCTCATTTTTTAATTCCAGGTGCTCCTTTAAAACCACTTCTTTTGACTCTTTTATGTACTCCAGTTTAATGGGACGGCAAAATCTTACAGACCGCGGTGTGCGGTTGTTCCAAATTGGTTTACCCGACGAGAGCAGTAACCTTAAGGGAATGACTGTTGTAGCCAATAGAGAGCTATCGCTGCTATTTGACGAACCTGGCTCATTAAATGTTTGCTTAAATTGAGCTTGACCAGTGCTACTATCAAATCCGTTGCTTAATATCAATTCAGAGCTTACAAAATTTGTCTTTTCCGCTTCCATTACAGCTTGAAACACTTCTCTTAGCATATCAACAATTTTTTCAGCCGTATGTTGTAAAATATTTCGCAACGGAACTTTGGCTAGGGTCTTCTATACCCTCAGGTCGACATTTTAATTTTGCGGCTGTAATTTTGCTATAATGAGGATATACCTATGTCGCTGTTCCTTTTTTTGCTTCCATCGCGTATTGCATTATACTGCTCTTTTGAAAAATTATGCTCAAGAAGCCTCATCCGCTGAATAAGGAATTGGCTTTTTGGGATCCTCGTTAACAAATTTCCGCATTTTTGATGGCCTTGTTGGACTTTCCATGCTTTCTTTCAGGACTGCAGCCAGATCAGTATCACCTTGTGTACGAGCCGATGTTGCTGCTGCACGAACTAGAAGATTAGTATCAGCTTTTTCAGCTGATAGGTCTGCGGCTTCTTTTCTTTTTCCGAAATCTGATTTGGCGCTGAATGGATGACGTGGACGTCCAACAGTGGTAGGTGGTGCTTTTTTAGAAATGTCATATAACACAAAATTTGTTTCAGTATTAAGCCACGCTTCATTTTGTTTTTTAAAGGTATTTATGTTTCTGTGAGATTTTTCCCACTTTCTTGCCAATTTTACGCAACAAAAATGTAATATTTGCGATATATGTTTCTCAATTTCATCCGAAAGTATATTAACTCAATTTTGCCAACTACATATTTTAAAACAGCATCAAACTTTCCTTTTTTGTGCATTCTTTTCGCCATATATCAAACGAATCAGCTTTTTTTATGCAGAGGTTTCCTAAACAAAAATAGATAATACTCGTTAAACGCAAAGAATAGCAGTTTAAACAAAATGCAAATAACTCATTATTTATTACTTTATTTATATTATCAATTTGAAAGGGGTCAAATGGGGTCAAAATTTTTAAAGGCTTACAGAAGTCAAAGTTTTAGATAAATTCTACAGTTTTAAGGTTATGTAGACTAATGAATTATTATCAAGTATAGCGACATACATACATATAAGCCAATGTAAATTAAATACATATATTCTTACTTGTAGTTTTATTTTCCATTTTCCACTAATGAACTATTATCAACACAATTCGATAAACACACTCTTAAAGATGACCAACCACTACTGAACTTGCAATCACATTTGTTAAAAGACTTGCATCGATTGACTTTGACGCACACGTGTGTAGCGGTACTCTATATTTAGCACAAACAAAAATCACGCGTCTTTGTTTTGGAGTATTGCCAATTAAAAGACAACAACAACAAAAGTAAAACGGCACTTTGATTCTTATCACTTTTGCACAGAAAAAAACGCTCATTTGACCTAATGTGGAATGTAACAAATACTTTTATTTCTCCAAATTTTCAAAAATGATATTTAAAAACTCCAATTCGGGCAAAAATTTCTGAAAATTGTGCCAAAAGTGTACAAGATATAGGGCGAAAATGGATTTTTCTATGTCTTTTAATAAGATGTCTTGTAAATTTACTATCAATTTTCTCAAAAACCGTATTGTGAGAATTTTGGAACTTCAGAATTTGCGTGGCTTCTAGTTCCTTAATTTTATATACTCATATCGAAGTTATTTTGTAAAAATTCACTTTTGTTCGAACCACCTCATGAAACTTGTAGGTAGGTAGATAAAGGGGGCGGCAGAACATCCTTGGCCCCGGGCGCCCGAAGTTGTAGCTACGCCACTGATGTATATGCGATATGTATATATATGACAGATTAGCCATGCCTTCTGTCTGTCTGTATATACGCGAAATGAGGACT